>NC_084624.1:36068789-36438789 GCF_033978795.1 Nerophis ophidion | reverse complement strand
ATATATATATATATATATATATATATATATATATGCACATACATATATATACAGTATATAGCTAGGATTCACTGAAAATCAAATATATATATATATATATATATATATATATATATATATATATATATATATATATTTATGTCTCACCTTCCCTTTATTTCAAAAATCCTCAAAAAAATTGTTGCGGAGCAGCTAAATGAACACTTAGCGTCTAACAATCTATGTGAAAACTTTCTATCCGGTTTCAGGGCAAATCACTCCACGGAGACAGCCCTCGCAAAAATGGCTAATGATCTATTGCTAACGATGGATTCTGATGCGTCATCCATGTTGCTGCTCCTCGATCTTAGCGCTGCTTTCGATACCGTCGATCATAGTATTTTATTAGAACGTATCAAAACACGAATTGGTATGTCAGACTTAGCCCTTTCTTGGTTTAACTCTTATCTTACTGATAGGATGCAGTGTGTCTCCCATAACAATGTGACCTCGTTACGGTAACGTGTGGAGTTCCCCAGGGTTCGGTCCTTGGCCCTGCACTCTTCAGCATATACATGCCGCCGCTAGGTGACATCATACGCAAATACGGTGTTAGCTTTCACTGTTATGCTGATGACACCCAACTCTACATGCCCCTAAAGCTGACCAACACGCCAGATTGTAGTCAGCTGGAGGCGTGTCTTAATGAAATTAAACAATGGATGTCCACTAACTTTTTGCAACTCAACGCCCCAAAAAACGGAAATGCTGATTATCGGTCCTGCTTGACACAGACCTCTATTTAATAATACAACTTTAACATTTGACAAGCAAACAATTAAACAAGGCGACACGGTAAAGAATCTGGGTGTTATCTTCGACTCAACTCTCTCCTTTGAGCCACACATTAAAAGCGTTACTAAAACGGCCTTCTTTCATCTCCGTAATATCGCTAAAATTCGCTCCATTCTGTCCACTAAAGACGCTGAGATCATTATCCATGCGTTTGTTACGTCTCGCCTCAATTTCTGTAACGTATTATTTTCGGGTCTCCCCATGTCTAGCATTAAAAGATTACAGTTGGTACAAAATGCGGCTGCTAGACTTTTGACAAGAACAAGAAAGTTTCATCACATTACGCCTGTACTGGCTCACCTGCACTGGCTTCCTGTGCACTTAAGATGTGACTTTAAGGTTTTACTACTTACGTATAAAATACTACACGGTTTAGCTCCATCCTATCTTGCCGATTGTATTGTACCATATGTCCCGGCAAGAAATCTGCGTTCAAAGGACTCCGGCTTATTAGTGATTCCCAAAGCCCAAAAAAAGTCTGCGGGCTATAGAGCGTTTTCATTTCGGGCTCCAGTACTCTGGAATGCCCTCCCGGTAACAGTTCAAGATGCCACCTTAGTAGAAGCATTTAAGTCTCACCTTAAAACTCATTTGTATACTCTAGCCTTTAAATAGACACCCTTTTTAGACCAGTTGATCTGCCGTTTCTTTTCTTTTTCTCCTATGTCCCACTCTCCCTTGTGGAGGGGGTCCGGTCCGATCCGGTGGCCATGGATGACGTACTGGGTGTCCAGAGTCGGGACCCAGGATGAACCGCTCGTCCAGAGTCGGGACCCAGGATGGACCGCTAGCCTGTGTATCGACTTGGGACATCCCTGCGCTGCTGATTTGCCTCCGCTTGGGATGGTTTCCTGCTGGCCCCGCTGTGAACGGGATTCTCGCTGCTGTGTTGGATCCACTTTGGACTGGACTCTCGCGGCTGTTTTGGATCCACTATGGATTGAACTTTCACAGTATCATGTTAGACCCGCTCGACATCCATTGCTTTCGTCCTCTCCAAGGTTCTCATAGTCATCATTGTCACCGACGTCCCACTGGGTGTGAGTTTTCCTTGCCCTTATGTGGGTCTACCGAGGATGTCGTAGTGGTTTGTGTTGTGGTTTGTGCAGCCCTTTGAGACACTAGTGATTTAGGGCTATATAAGTAAACATTGATTGATATATATATAGATATATATATATATGAAATAATTGACTTGGTGGATTCTAGCTGTAAATATACCACTCCCCTCTTAACCACACCCCCCCACCCCACCCCCCACCTCACGAAATCGGAGGTCTCAAGGTTGGCAAGTATGTGTATAGGGCAGCGTGGTGAAACAGGGGTTAGTGGATTTGCCTCACTAACCTTTCGTCGTGGAGTTTGCATGTTCTCCCCATGACTGGGTGGGTTCCCTCCGGGTTCCCTCCAGGTACTCCGGCTTCCTCCCACCGCCAAAGACATGCACCTGGGGATACTGTAGGTTGATTGGCAACACTAAATTGGCCGTAGTGTGTTAATGTGAGTGTGAATGTAGCCTGTCTACCTGTGTTGGCCCTGCGATGAGGTAGCTACTTGTCTAGGGTGTACACTGCCTTCCGCCAGAATGCAGCTAAGATAGGCTCCAGCAAACCCCGCGGCCCCGAATGGGACAAGCGGTAGAAAATGGATGAATGGATATATATATATATATATATATATATATATATATATATATATATATACATATGTCTTTGGGCAGGACACTTCACCCTTGCCCCCGGTGCCGCTCACACTGGTGAATGAATGATGAATGAATGATAGGTGGTGGTCGGAGGGGCCGTAGGCGCAAAACTGGCAGCCACGCTTCCGCCAAGGCACCAGGTGTGAATGAATGATGGGTTCCCACTTCTCTGGGAGCGCTTTGAGTATCTAGTAATAGAAAGGCGCGATATAAATTTAATTATGTATTTATATATATATATATATATATTCATATGTATGTATCCATCTTCTTCCGCTTATCCAGCCCAGACTTCCCTCTCCCCAGCAACTTCTTCCAGCTCTTCCTGGGGGATCCCTATGCGTTCCCAGGCCAGCCGGGAGACATAGTCTTCCCAACGTGTCCTGGGTCTTCCCCGTGGCCTCCTAACGGTTGGACGTCCCCCAACACCTCCCTAGGCAGGCGTTCGGGTGGCATCCTAACCAGATGCCCGAACCACCTCATCTGGCTCCTCTCGATGTGAAGGAGCAGCGGTTTTACTTTGAGTTCCTCCCGGATGACAGAGCTTCTCACCCTATCTCTAAGGGAGAGCCCCTCCACCCGGCAGAGTAAACTAATTTCGGCCGCTTGTACCCATGATCTTTTCCTTTCGGTCATGACCCAAAGCTCATGACCATAGGTGAGGATGGGAACGTAGATCAACCAGTAAATTGAGAGCTTTGCCTTCCGGCTCAGCTCCTTCTCCACCACAACGGATCGATACAACGTCAGCATTACTGAAGACGCCGCACCGATCCGCCTGTCGATGTCACGATCCACTCTTCCCTCACTCGTAAACAAGACTCCTAGGTACTTGAACTCCTCCACTTGGAGCAGGGTCTCCTCCCCAACCCGGAGATGGCACTCCACCCTTTTCCGGGCGTGAACCATGGACTCGGACTTGGAGGTGCTGATTCTCATTCCGGTCGCTTCACACTCGGCTGCAAACTGATCCAGTGAGAGCTGAAGATCCTGGCCAGATGAAACCATCAGGACCACATCATCTGCAAAAAGCAGAGACCTAATCCTGCAGGCACCAAACCGGAACCCCTCAACGCCTTGACTGCGCCTAGAAAATTCTGTCCATAAAAGTTATGAACAGAGTCAGTGACAAAGGACAGCCTTGGCGGAGTCCAACCCTCACTGGAAACGTGTCCGACTTACTGCCGGCAATGCGGACCAAGCTCTGACACTGATCGTACAGGGAGCGAAACGCCACAATCAGACAGTCCAATACCCCATACTCTCTGAGCACTCCCCATAGGACTTCCCGAGGGACACAGTCGAATGCCTTCTCCAAGTCCACAAAACTCTTCTAGACTGGCTGGGCAAACTCCCATGCACCTTCAAGAACCCTGCTGAGAGTATAGAGCTGGTCCACAGTTCCACGACCAGGACGAAAACCACACTGTTTCTCCTGAATCCGAGGTTCGACTATCCGGCGTATCCTCCTCTCCAGTACACCTGAATAAACCTTACCGGGAAGGCTGAAGAGTGTGATCCCAGGATAGTTGGAACACACCCTCCGGTCCCCCTTCTTAAAGAGAGGGACCACCAACCCGGTCTGCCAATCCAGAGGTACCGCCCCCGATGTCCATGCGATGCTGCAGAGTCTTGTCAACCAACACAGCCCCACAGCATCAAGAGCCTTAAGGAACTCTAGGCGGGTCTCATCCACCCCCGGGGCCTTGCCACCGAAGATCTTTTTAAATACCTCGGCAACCTCAGCCCCAGAAATAGGAGAGCCCACCATAGAGTCCCCAGGCACTGCTTCCTCATAGGAAGACGTGTTGCTGGGAGTGAGGAGGTCTTCGAAGTATTCCTTCCACCGATCCAGAACATCCACAGTCGAGGTCAGCAGAAAACCATCCCCAACATACACGGTGTTGATAGTGCACCGCTTCCCCTTCCTGAGGCGGCAGATGGTGGTCCAGAATCGCTTCAAAGCCGGCCAGAACTCTTTTTCCATTGCTTCCCCGAACTCCTCCCATGTCCGAGTTTTTACCTCCGCAACCACTAAAGCTGCACACCGCTTGGCCTGTCGGTACCTGTCCACTGCCTCCAGAGTCCTATGAGCTAAAAGAACCCGATAGGACTCCTTCTTCAGCTTGATGGCATCCCTTACCGCTGGTGTCCACCAACGGGTTCCAAGATTGCCGCCACGACAGGCACTAACTACCTTGCGGCCACAGCTCCAATCAGCCGCCTCGACAAGTCCACTCGGACTCAATGTCTAGCACCTCCCTCGTGACATGTTCAAATTTCTTCCGGAGGTGGGAACTGAAACTCTCTCTGACAGGAGACTCTGCCAGACGTTCCCAGCAGTATATATATATTTGATATATATATACACACTGTATATAGCCTTTTTTTTAACCAATTCCGGCCCCCGGGTCAAAGAGTTTGGAGAGCTCTGCTCTACACAGTGCAGTGAAATATATCCGATTCTCGCCAGAGGCTAATTTGCGGTTATGCAATGAATTCTTTAAAAGTATCAACAATTCCAAAATCCCATTCAAACTACTGGAGCATAACGCTGTCAATCATTATAAGAGTAAAAAAATAGGCACCGCTTTGCTCACCTTTACAGAAACCATTATTTACTGTGTAATTTATTTGCTACAAACTGCACTTTTGTACTGACATTTACTTTGGCTTATCTTAGACAAAGTATGTGTTTTAATGTGTGTTTAGGAAGTAGCTTGCAGACCACTCACCCACTCCACTATCAACAAGTGTTTATTATAGTCCTTAAATGCATCCTACTGGGTCAAAAATATATTTTTTTCTCGATTGTTTATTGACTCCTTTCTGTCAAATGAAAAAGAGCATAGCGGGAGGTAGGGAGTAACATTGTATCACAGATAATCACTCAAAATGAGGTTTGTGGGCTATTGCAGTTTGTAAAGGTGGGATGTGTTTTGGTTAGAAACTTTGCTTCTTCCCAAAAATATAAAGCCATTCTTCATGAAATGTATGTTGTTTTGTCTTTTGGTGTATTTGTTTGACTTTCCATCTTTCACAAAACAAAAACAAACTTGATATTTGCGTACAAGCTCGGGAGTATAGTCTCAATCTACTTAAAAATTCAAAAATATACATATGAAATAATTGCTCTGTTACAGTTTTATTTTGTGAAATTGAATTGTCCTTTGGCCAAAAAACAAAGGCTCCAAGGCTAGAGTTACAAAGAGTGGGGGTCTTTGTGTAACAAATATTTAGGCACAGTGGTCTGAGAGGACATCAGAATAATAATTGGGCCCATACTCTTTCTCCTGGAAGCTGCAGCTCTAGTCTGAGGGTCGCTGAAACAAATAGAGCTTTTTGTTTTATATATATATATATATATATATGTATATATATATATATATATATATATATATATATATATATAGGGGCTTCACGGTGGCAGAGGGGTTAGTGCGTCTGCCTCACAATACGAAGTTCCTGCAGTCCTGGGTTCAAATCCAGGCTCGGGATCTTTCTGTGTGGAGTTTGCATGTTCTCCCCGTGAATGCGTGGGTTCCCTCCGGGTACTCCGGCTTCCTCCCACCTCCAAAGACATGCACCTGGGGATAGGTTGATTGGCAACACTAAATTGGCCCTAGTGTGTGAATGTGAGTGTGAATGTTGTCTGTCTATCTGTGTTGGCCTTGCGATGAGGTGGCGACTTGTCCAGGGTGTACCCTGCCTTCCGCCCGATTGTAGCTGAGATAGGCGCCAGCGCCCCCCGCGACCCCAAAAAAAGGGAATAAGCGGTAGAAAATGGATGGATGGATATATATATATATATATATATATACTGTATATATATATATATATATATATATATATATAATTGGGGCTTTTGCTCCCATGAAATTGGAATCCTAAAAGAATGCAGGTTTGGATTTTAGGAGGAAGTGTGAAGATCACCTGACTCAAACTGATCAGAGGAATTATGTCAGGGAAAGATTGACTAGCCAAAAAACAAAGGCTCCAAGGCTAGAGTTACGAAGAGTGGGGGTCTTCGTGTAAAGGGTATTTAGGCACCGTGGTCCGAGAGGACATCAGAAGAGTTATCGGGGCCATACTCTTTCTCCTGGAAGCTGCAGTTCCAGCCTGAGGCTCGCTGAAACAAAAACAACTTTTTGTTGGACAATTCCTCCTTGGTCTCTTCTTGGCTCATTACAGTTCTCACGACCAACAATATACAACACCTGCATGCCTGTATGGTATAGAGAAGCTGTGCCCAAACTGAGTGAATATGAGTGCTAGTGGGGCCATGGGCCAAACACAGCGATTTTAAGCGTACAACTGCACAGTAAGTACAAGTTTATTCCTGAATCACCAATATTTAAGGTAGTGGAGAGCATCACATACAACAGGTGGCAACTTGTTAGCCTCGAGGACATGCCATCAATGATTGTGTGAGCCTATCCATTCATAAAGAGTATAAATATTTATACCATTTTGAAAAGCCACCCTTTGGGGGCCTAGTGAAACAACTTCGCGGGCCGATTTTGGCCCTCAGGCCCCAGTTCGGACACCCCTATTATAGAGGAACCTGGACCACTGTAAACACATTGGCAGATCCTTGTATTGCCATTTCAAGCTTGCTAGCAAACATAGAATAATGGGTTCCAAATTTGTGATTTACATAACTGAGGCATTCCTCAAGGCACCCCTTGAGGCGGTATAGCTTGGTTGGTAGAGTGGCCGTGCTAGCAACTTGAGGGTTGCAGGTTCGATTCCCGCTTCCGCCATCCTAGTCACTGCCGTTGTGTCCTTGAGCAACACACTTTACCCACCTGCTCACAGTGCTTCCCACACTGGTTTAAATGTAACATAGATATTGGGTTTCACTATGTAAAGCGCTTTGAGTCACTAGAGAAAAGCGCTATATAAATATAATTCACTTCACTTCACTTAAGCCCTCTGTTTTTTGCCAGTTACAATTACTTTTTGTAAAGTGATTTTCGGCTGCTTTATTTTGTTAGTAGTCATTTGTTCAATTTATTTCTCAACCTTTTTTCAGTTATGTACCCCCTGTGAACATTTTTTTCAAAATCAAGTACCCCCTACTTGATTTAAAAAAATCCCCCTTGGTTGAAAAAAAAAGAGATAAAGAAGTAAAATACAGCACTCTGTCATCTGATTTATTAAATTGCATAACAGTGCAAAATATTGCTCATTTGTAGTGGTCTTTCTTTAACTATTTTGAAAAAAAGATATACAGTAAAAATAACTAAAAACTTTTTGAAAAATAAACAAGTGATTCAATTATAAATAAAGATTTCTACACATAGAAGTAATCATCTGTTGTGATCCGATGGTCGGATCATCACGTATTGTTGCGTTTTTCCTTGTCATATCACATTTCGTAGTTTGACCTTCTTATTTCCTGTTTTGCTCTGTCACCATGGTTGCATAATATTTCCACCTGCTACACACGGTTCCCGCACGCCTGTTTTTACTGATCACTGCCTTATATAAGCCTGCCCTTTTTCGTTCTTCTGTCTCGGATCCTAGTTTGCTTTCACGCAACTGTTGATGACTTACTTTTCATGCTATTACTTGCTAGCTCTCGCGCTGCGGTTTATTTTATTCCTAGCTTTCATGCTAGTACTTTTTGTTTTCCCTCTTGGTGCCATTGTGCCAAGTTTAGTGTATCTGTTTGTATTCCTAGCTTCCATGCTGGCGCCATTTGTTTCCCTTTCTGCCTAGCACCAGTGTTTTTGTTCCTAGCCCTTTTATTAATTTAATAAATACTTTAATCCTCACCTTACGCTGTGTTTTTGCCCGACGCATCCACAAAGGAACAAATCAGGCATCGCTATGCCACGCAAGTCTCACAATCATCTACCTAAAGTGCCCTCTTTGGGGATTGTAATAAAGATCCATCTGGATTCATGAACTTCATTCTAAACATTTCTTCACAAAAAAATAAATCTTTAACATCAATATTTATGGAACATGTCCACAAAAAAATCTAGCTGTCAGCACTGAATATTGCATTGTTGCATTTCTTTTCACAGTTTATGAACTTACATTCATATTTTGTTGAAGTAGTATTCAATAAATATATTTATAAAGGATTTTTGAATTGTTGCTATTTTTAGAATATTTTTGAAAAATCTCACATACCCCTTGGCATACCTTCAAGTACCGCCAAGGGTAAGCGTACCCCCATTTGAGAACCACTGTATCAGTGTAACTGAGGCCAGCCAGTGTGGTTGGTCCATGTGTACATTGGTAAGCCTCACTCCAAGACGACCCCAAGAGAAGTGCTGGTTATCGGTTTGATGCTTGGGCTTTTAGCTCGGTTGCTAGCGTGCGGCCCAAATTCGAGTCCTGGGTGGAACAGAAAAGCGGGGACTGAACCACAGAGGTTACACTACAGTGCTCCTCAAGGTTCCATTTTAGGTCCTCTCTTTTTCATCATTTGGGCTATTCAACTGGTGGCCTGCAAGTTCAGTAAATTCTTTGCAGAAGGTCCTTAAAAACAGCAGAGGGCTCCTGTAGCTCTGAAAAAAATAAATGAACCAAAATCAGATGTCTATTGTACAGGATGCTATTTCTTCGGTATATATAAAAAAAGAAATAGTAAGGAAAGGAGAAGTACGGCCCCACCGTCCCTCCACAAAACAATCTAGCACAGAGGTGTCAAAGTCGTTTTCACTGAGGGCCACATCGCAGTTATGTTTGTGTATTATTACTCATTACTGCAGCAGTCTAACGTTTTGTCAGTCACCAATATGGTTAGCTAGCACTTTATATTCACGGGAGAAAATAAACAAACCGCCATTCTTTCTTTGGTCCAGGAACTTACTGCACCGTTTTATTCTGCGCATGCTCACAATACCATTTCAGTGCAGGCAGGCACATGACGTCACTACGTAAGATATTCAACATGGCTTTGCTGTTTATATTAGTAAATGTGCTCAACACTCCCACTCAAAGACATGTTTATAGCTCTATATAATGGTAAACAAAAACAATATACATAACTCCAAAATAAAACATTTTGGCATACTGGCAGTGTTAAAACTTCAAACTTATTTTCATTTGCCAGTTCACATCAATCTCCAAACAAATACCCCTTGAACTTCTCAAACTTAGCCTTTGTCACTGGCTTGGTAAAAACATCAGCTACTATGTTTGCAGTAGGGCAGTATTCTATAGAAATGTCCCCTTCTGTGTGTGCAGATCGTATAAAGTGGTACTTTATATCTACGTGTTTGCTCCTCTGTCTGCATACTGGGTTCTTAGATAAAGCTATTGCCCCCCTGGTTGTCTTCATATATCTTGACTGGTAGATGCTGGTGACTACCATCTATTCCTTTAAGTAGTCGCACAAGGTGCATACTCTCTTGAGTAGTGGCTGCTAAAGCCATATACTCAGCTTCACAGGTGGAGAGTGCCACTGTTGGCTGTTTCCTGCTCTTCCATGATATGACTGGACCATTCTCAGTAAAGCTGAAATAATATCCAGTTGTGCTCGTCCTATCATTTGTATCAGCTGCCCAATCAGCATCACTATATCCCTCAAGCTTAAGTCCTTTTTCACATTTCTGGAAGTGTAGTTGTTGATCTATAATACCCTTTAAGTACCTCAGTAGGTGCTTTGCTGTAGCCCAATGCTGCTGCTTTGGTTCTGCTAGGTGTTGTGATAGTTTACTAACAACCCAGCTCAGGTCAGGTCTAGTACATGTTATAATGTAGATCAAACTACCTACTATTTCTCTATATCCATCCATTTTCTACCGCTTATTCCCCTACAATCGGGCGGAAGGCGGGGTACACCTTGGACAAGTCGCCACCTCATCGCAGGGCCAACAGAGATAGACAGACAACATTCACACTCACATTCACACACTACGGCCAATTTTAGTGTTGCCTATCAACCTATCCCCAGGTGCATGTTTTTGGAGGTGGGAGGAAGCCGGAGTACCCGGAGGGAACCCACGCATTCACGGGGAGAACATGCAAACTCCACACAGAAAGATCCAGAGCCTGGATTTGAACCCAGGACTGCAGGACCTTCGTATTGTGAGGCAGACGCACTAACCCCTCTGCCACCGTGAAGCCTCTCTATATCCAGTTGAATCAATAACTTCACCCTCACTGTCAAAAGTTTAACTTTTGCTCGCATGGGGTGGATCTCGGCTTGCAGTCTGACATTTCAAATTTTGTTAACATCTTCTCTATGTGTTTCTTTTGAGTCATTTTGATCTCTCCTTCACTCTGTCTGAAATCAATACCCAGGAAGTGTTTAAGTGGACACATATCTTTCATCTTAAACCTTCTCTTTAACATTTCCTTTACATGATTGAGTAAGGTGTTGTTACTTGCCGCTATGATTAAGTCATCCACCCATACTAACAGAATCACTTTCTCATTCTCAGATTGCCTGCTGTAGACACAATGATCAGCATCATTTTGGACAAAACCATTCTCTGTAAGGTGATAATGCAGTAACATGTTCCAGTTACGCCCGGATTGTTTTAAACCATACAATGACTTATTGAGTTTACACACTAAGTGTTCTCCTGTTTTTGATTTAACCTCAAAACCTTCCGGTTGTTCCATATATACCTCACAATCCATTGGAGCATGTAAGTAAGCAGTCTTTACATCCATTTGGTGTAGGGTAAGGTCCTCCTGTACAGCCACCTGCATCAATGCTCGGACAGATGTCATGTTGGCTGTTGGTGAAAAAGTCTCTTTATAGTCAATCCCTTCCACTTGACCATAACCCTTTGCGACATATCTTGCTTTACAAGTCTCTATTCCATCTGGGCTCTCTTTCACTGCATATACCCAGTGACCTCCCACTGCTTGTTTGCCTCTTGGCAGTGGAGCCAGAGTGAAAGTTTCATTCTCTGTCAAAGAGTTCATCTCCTATTTCATTGCATCAACCCACATTTTTGACTTCTTAGAGTCCATAGCCTCTGTAAATGTTTTAGGTACATCATATGCCACTCTGTAGAAATAATCTACATTCTCACTTTCGTCAATATTACACTCAGCTTTACACTGGTACTCTTTTAAGTATTCCGGAGCCTTTCTATCTCTTATAGAATACCTCCTTTCTCCCGGTTCTCTCTGAGTACCACCTATTTTAGGCGGCTTTGCCTCAACAGTCTCCTCAAAACTAGACTCTTTACTCTCGTTAGGCTGTCCCTGATCTTGTTTGACTACCTTTGTTCGTGCATCTTCATAATTTTCAATCTCACTCCCCATATCACAATAGGTCTGAGTGTGGCTATCTGCACTACCTTTGGTGATGAATTTTACCAGCCTATGTTTTAGGACTTTTTCAGTGTCAGGGTAATACACGTTATATGCTGGACTATACTTATCATAGCCTACAAAGATTCCCTTTTCGCACCTAGAATCCAGCTTCTTTTTATCCTGCTTGTATACGTAGCATTCGGATCCAAAAATCTCCATGTTAGATATGTTAGGTGTTTTTCCTGTGAAAACTCGATAAGGTGTCTGCTCTAGACGCTTACTGTAACACCTGTTGCGGATTTGAGCTGCTGTCTGTACAGCATATGTCCATAATTGCTTCGGGAGGTTACTCTCCAACGGCATGCATCGTGCCATTTCAAATAAAGTTCTCCGGTCTCTTTCGGCGGTTCCATTCTGATGAGGTGAGTAGGGTGCACTCGTCTCTTGCCTTATCCCATTACCCCTCAGTAATGATTGGAACTCCTGCCCGGTAAATTCTGTACCGTTATCAGACCTTATGCACTTTATCTTTCCATAAGGAGCTACATCTGCTATGAATTTCTCTGTAGCTTTTGTTGTGTCACTCTTTGCTTTCATAAAGTATGGAAAAATCATCCCGCTGTAATCATCAGTAAATGCTATTGCATATCTGTATCCATCTTTATCTGCTGGCTCTATAGGACCGCATAAGTCTGTGTGTACTAGTTCTAGTACAGCTGTAGCTTTAGCGTCTGCTTGTCTGTTTCTACTCTGGGTAAACTTTCCCTGTGTACATATTTCACAGTTTTGATTGGACTTGTCATGTTTCCCTTTAATCGACATCCCTTTAACTACCTTTTCTAATCTTGCAACATCATCAAAGTTACAATGACCAAGTATCTTATGCCATGTTTGAATGTCATGACATCCATACACTTCATCAACATTATCCTCTACTGTGATAAGATAATACAGCCTACCATACGCATCCATTTTGAATTTGGTACCATCCTTGTGGACCAGCCAGTTATCACCGTCCTTGAAGCGTAGCTCGGCTCCGTTAGCCGTTGCTGATTTCACTGAAAAGATGTTTTGTGGAAACGATGGGATGTAAAGTGCTTGTTTGAGCCTTGTTTTGACTCGTCGTCCCTCGCTGTCCAGCAAGTAGAATTCCGCGTCGCCTCTCATTTTTGCCATCCCGCTCACCTTGGTTCCATCGGCGAGCTCAATCATGTGATCCTCAGGCCTGAAGCTTTTGTCGACTGTCTTGAACTTTGTGGCGTCGTTGATCAGGTGGGTTGTGGCACCACAGTCGACCATGAGACCCTTCTTGTTTCCTATTTGTGGAGGACAGTCACTCAATTTGAAGAAACAGAAAGATGTAGGTTCTGCCTCCCCATCAGCTTTCTTTAAATGGTCACGGTCTCGTCCTCGACCGCGTCCCCTTCTCCGATGTGGTGTATCCCATTTTCGATACTCTCTTCTCGCCTGGGATTCGTCAGGGCATGTCCTGGCCACGTGTCCCTTTTTCCCACACGTGTAACACTCGACATTTGCTAGATCCATTTTCTTTCCTCTTCCTCTTCCATGTGATCTTGTTGCCCCGCTAGCCTTCATCACATTATCTTTTTCTGCATTCACGTCGTTCTTCCCATATTTTTCTGTACTCTCATAACTTCGCAGTTTCGTTTTAAACTCGC
This sequence comes from Nerophis ophidion, assembly GCF_033978795.1. Lineage (NCBI taxonomy): Eukaryota > Metazoa > Chordata > Actinopteri > Syngnathiformes > Syngnathidae > Nerophis > Nerophis ophidion. The sequence continues at coordinate 36,425,340 of NC_084624.1, read as the reverse complement.
CAAATGTTACAGTGTCATTTGTTTGGGTAATGTGCACGACGAATGGCTTATATGAGTCAGGTAGCCCCTTTACTACCATGGCTATTTGAAGCCCATCACTTATCTGTTCGTCTGCTCTTCTTAATGACGTGAAAATAGTCTCTGCTCTAATAATATAGTCAGTGACAGTTTCATTGCTAGCCTTGTGGAGCGAGGAAAGTTCACAATACAAACTCACAACACGGGGTTTGTCCTTTCCCGCGTAATGCTGCCGAAGAATCTCCAGTGCTGCTCTTCCATCACGTTTCGCATCCCTCATTATCAGCGACAAACTCTTATTGTCTAGACACTGCACCAGCTCCGCATATGCATCACCGTTCTTTGTTTCATCTTCCGCGAGAGCTTCTTCGTCTTCCTCATTTATGTGCGGGTATTCCAGGATAACTCCTTCGAGACCACGTAACTCCATGTGTGCGAGGAACCTCGTTTCCCAGAGTTCATAATTTTTCTCGTCACCGTCAAATAAAAGTCTAAACCATCTTTGGCCTGAATGACTGGGCCCATAATCTGTAGCATTACTCATTGCTGCAGCAGTCTAACGTTTTGTCAGTCACCAATATGGTTAGCTAGCACTTTATATTCACGGGAGAAAATAAACAAACCGCCATTCTTTCTTTGGTCCGGGAACTTACTGCACCGTTTTATTCTGCGCATGCTCACAATACCATTTCAGTGCAGGCAGGCACATGACGTCACTACGTAAGATATTCAACATGGCTTTGCTGTTTATATAATTAAATGTGCTCAACAGTTTGGCCCCAGAGGGGCACTTTTACCAGTGAACACTATTTTTACACAATTTTTTAATGCATTTTATTAGTAGATTTTTTAAAAGCTAAAATGTAAAAAAAATATGGTAAGTTGCAATAATTTCACTTTAAAATTTAGTGTATTGATTGATTGATTGAAACTTTTATTACTAGGTTGCACAGCACAGTACATATTCCGTACAACTGACCACTTAATAGTAACACCTGAATAAGTTTTCTAACTTGTTTAAGTCGGAGTTTACGTTAATCAATTCATGGTAAGTATGTATGTACGTTGTGTTTTTATGGCAAAAAAAGGCGGCTCAGTTGCCAGAATTTAACTGTAAAATTTACATTTGTTTGTATACTATAAATAAAAAAAAATGCATTTTTTCAGTAAAGTTTTGGAACCCGTGCAGCCGATTTGTTTGTTCGTTACCGGAAATCAACAACTGTCGATTTTTCAGTGCATTACGGTAAATGCCAAAACAGCACCATAGTTTATTTATTGGAGTAAAAAAGTACTGTTTTTTTTGTCATTTAGAGAAAAATGCTGTAAGGACCACAGTAAATTTCACAATTCTACCAATGAATCTATTGCTACTTTCACATTGCGGAATTTGATGGATAACTTGCTTTGAAATCATTATTATTATTATTTATTTCTATTTAAAAAATGGTTTGAATGTTTGATAATATATTTTTGCACAAATAGACAATATTTAAGTTAACAAAATTGGCAATTACATGGAGTACTTGTATTTTTTTTCTCTGCCAAAATAAAAAGAAATACTACATTTAGTAAGAAAGTTATTGTACTTTATTGATACATCTTATTTCCAGGATTTTGAGGGCCAAATAAAATGAACTTGTGGGCCACATCTGGCCCCCGGGCCTTGGGTTTGACACCTGTGATCTTGTAGAATGTTCCTGTTTTATAGTAACAAAATCAAAAATGTGTTTGAAATAAACAATGTTAGGTCACATGACATGTTCAGAAGTTTACATACACTTTTAAAGAATATAATGCCATGGCTGTCTTGAGTTTCCAATAATTTCTACAACTCTTATTTTTTTGTGATAGAGTGATTGGAGCACATACTTGTTGGTCACCAAAAACATCAATGAAGTTTGGTTCTTTTATAAATTTATTATGGGTCTACTGAAAATGTGACCACAACTACTGGGTCAAAAGTATACATACAGCAATGTTAATATTTGGTTACATGTCCCTTGGCAAGTTTCACTGCCATAAGGCGCTTTTGGTAGACATCCACAAGCTTCTGGTTGAATTTTTGACCACTTCTCTTGACAAAATTGGTGCAGTTCAGCTAAATTTGTTATTTTTCTGACATGGACTTGTTTCTTCAGCATTGTCCAGACGTTTAAGTCAGGCCATTCTAAAACCTTAATTCTAGCCTGATTTAGCCATTCCTTTACCACTTTTGATGTGTGTTTGGGGTCCTTGTCCTCTTGGAACACCCAACTGCGCCCCGAGACCCAACCTCCGGGCTGATGATTTTAGATTGTCCTTAAGAATTTGAAGGAAATCCTCCTTTTTCATTGTCCCATTTAAAGCACCAATTCCATTGGCAGCAAAACAGGCCCAGAGCATAAAACTACCGCCACCATGCTTATTATGTTCTCTACAAGTGTATGTAAACTCTTGACCATGACTGTATGTAAGCCCACAATGAACACTTCCTAGACCTGTAACTAGCTTGTCAATATGACCTAATATGGTGCATTGATGGCCAAAAAACAAATATTTTGTTTACAAATGCTCACTCATAGCAGAACAGAGGCCCCTCTCTCTCTCTCTCTCTCTGGTTTGTTATTTCTAGCTCCATATAACGAGAGGGGCTTCCATGCCCGGGCCAAATCATTTTCGGAACGACACTTAGGCACAAAGCAACAAAAAGCGCATTGTGCCCCGCTGTGGGGAGGTCAAACCTGAAAACAACTTACCATACTGCCACTGACCTGCAGGTTAAGCACACAAGAGAGGAATTAGATTTTAGAAGAGACAGTCATAAATTATAATCATGTGAAGATGTTTTGTGTCATATAAGGGTGATAAACTGCTAATTATTTCTAGAGTCCAATGCAGTTTAGTTTATACGACATGATTAGGAGAGACACTTTAGGCTGTGGCCTTTTGCATTTGCACTAATTTAACAATATTGTTGTCATTATGATAATGTGCAACCAAATATATCTGCATGAGTAATTTTCCATCCACTGATGTTGGAACTTGGACACTATTCAAAAATGTATTTTTTTGACACCTTGTAAAATAATTTTTGACACGCGCATCCAAGCACTCGAGCGCCTGGGGTCCACAATGACAACATGCATTGAGTTGACCTTAACTGCAGGGTTTAACTTCAGAGCTCGAAGTTGAGAAATGTTCTCTAAAGTCACTTGATGGTTTAATGATTAGCCCAGCAAGTGGAGGACATATTAAATGGTCACATAAGCCATAAAAAAGGGAATGTTTGGTGTGCAATGATGCAGGGGAAGGGTACAGGAAATTGCCATCATCATCTTCTCTATTTATGTTTTTTTATTTGAAGTGCAATCACTTCAACCTCATTCTGGTGTAATGCAGTTTTCAGTTCAAGCACACCTGGGAAGGGAAAACCATTTCAGGTGACTACCTCCTGAAGCTCATCTAGAGAATGCCAAGAGTGTGCAAAGCAGTAATCAGAGCAAAGGGTGGCTATTTTGAAGAAACTAGAATATAAAAATGTTTTCAGTTATTTCACCTTTTTTTTGTTAAGTACATAACTCCACATGTGTTCATTCATAGATGTGTTGCCTTCAGTGACAATCTACAACAGGGGTGTCAAACTCAAATATAGAGTGGGCCAAAATTTAAAACTGAACAAAGCCACGGGCCAAGGTTGAACAAATTAACCTTTTAATAGGGACCCAAACAAGTTTTGAAATTAATATTAAACAAGCAAGGCTTATATAACTTTATAGTCACATGCAAAATCGAGTTTCAAATTGTAATTATAATGATTAAAAAATATCAATGGCATATCAAATAAAATGTAAATAAAAATTGGGGAGGGCGGGGTTTGGTGGTAGCGGGGATGTATTTTGTAGCGTCCCGGAAGAGTTAGTGCTGCAAGGGATAATGGGTATTTCTTCTGTTGTGTTTATGTTGTGCTACGGTGTGGATGTTCTCCCGAAATGTGTTTGTCATTCTTGTTTGGTGTGGCTTCACAGTGTGGCGCATATTTGTAAAAATGTTAAAGTTTTTTATACGGCCGCCCTCAGTGTGACCCTTAAGGCTGTTGATCAAGTATGCTTTGCATTCACTTGTGTGTGTTAAAGCCGCATGTATTATGTGGCTGGGCCGGCACGTTGTTTGTATGGCGGAAAAGCGGACGTGACGACAGGCTGTAGAGGACGCTAAAGGCAGTGCCTTCAAGGCACGCCCCCAATATTGTTGTCCGGTTGGAAATCGGGAGAAATTCGGAAGAACGGTTGCCCCAGGAGATTTTCGGGAGGGGCACTGAACTTTGGGAGTCTCCCGGGAAAATCGTGAGGGTTGGCAAGTATGAGTATCAGCGGTGAATGCAGTGTTACAGCGGCATCGCCGCTGTATAATACCGGCGGGCCAGCTCTAATCTTAATTTGATATTACCTCAAGGGCCAAATGAAATTACACGGCGGGCCACATTTGGCCCACGGGCCAGAGTTTGACACCCATGATCTACAATGTAAATTTTCATGAAAATAAAGAAAACGCAACAAATGAAAAGGTGTGTCCAAGCTTTTGGACTTTACTGTATACTTTTAAATAAATATGAAAATCATAAACTAAAGGAATAGAAATAAAAATATGATGTATATTATATAATATTAAAAAATATAGAAAACAGTTAATTAAGTGTCACAATTAAAAACAATGCAATATATATATATATATATATATTTTATTGCATAATGTATTATAATCACATATAATTCCTACCTTATAATGTAGCCCTTTACTTCCACACACACACACACACACACACACACACACACACACACACACACACACACACACACACACACACACAACCAAGGTAGACTACTTGTTATCTTATTTTTACCTATATACTATGTTTAATTTTGTTTGTTAATTTACTGCTTTAGGTGGGAACCTTGCATAAGCCTTTTTGGGTTTCTTTTCTCACCTGCACTTCTTTCTTATTCCTTATTCCTAATTACGAAAACAAAGGGTAGAAAATGGATGGATGGATGGGCATGAATGCTAGACGCCATATTGGGCCAGGCAATGTTTATATTCTAGTAAGGTTTTGCAGATAAAGGCACTTATATCAAGTTTGAAAATAGATTAACTGACACAAATATACCTATAAAAAATGCTCATGTTACTATCATTCAATATACATAAATAAAAAGTAAACTAATTACAAATAATTATTGGTGGCGGTTTAGTTCATTTCTAACATGCATACATTGCACGTTTACGGATGCACAAATTCAACACGTCCGAAAAGAAGTAGGAAAAAGCAGAGCTTATTTAGTCTGATACCTCTTTTCCATGTCCCAGCCATTACAAATGCAGTAGTTTGTTACCTTACTGTTTTCAACAGTTTACCATTATTAAATAGTGAAACAAAAAGATCAATATGCTGAAAGTTCACGATAATGTAAGTCAATCATTAATTGAAGGAGTTAAATCTACAGAACGTCTTTCGGTAACAATTAAAGTACACAAGGTGTGATTTCATTGAATAGTGATAATGCCTTACGTAAATGTTTCTCAAACTTTTTTCCACCAAGTACCACCTCAGAAAAAAAACTTAGCTCTCTGAGTACCACTATAATGACCAACATTAAAATACAGTAGTGCAGTAGGTCCTATTATTCATTTAAAACAAGGCAGTTTTTTTTTTTTAGTATATTTATTATTTTCGGCCACATTACACAAAGTTTGAGCAGTAATACTATGTTTGAATTTCGGAAAATAAAATGCGTGGGTTACCTTTATTGATAATTGGCCCTCTTTCTGGGGCAAACCTGCCTTGCTGAGGAGAGACGGCCTTCACCCTAACCAGGAAGGCACTATCCTCTTGTCTCGGAACATAGATTTCGCATTGAGCCACATTTGACTAACTGCACTAGAGCAAGCCCGGTCACAGGCAATTACAGAGCCTGCTAGCCTGGGTATGGAGTCAGTTAAGTTAGAACTAACCAACGCCAGGCTGGATGATCCCTGTACACATAGCAATTTTCATAGATTAATACACAACTCACAAAATGTTTTTTCTGCTATGACTATGACTACGTCAGAGTTAGACATGCGTTCTACTGAGGTGGCAAATTCTGATGCGTTCAGTTTATCGCAGCGCCAAGTAGACAATCTGAAAATTCCCGTCATATCAATTCCTAGATATGGTCGTAATTATTTTAAGTACACTGCGAATAATAAACGCAACATTATTAATATTGCTACTACGGATAATTTGATCAACAACTCCTTAAAACAGCCCACTACCTATAATATGGGCTTTCCAAACATCAGATCTTTGTCTCCCAAAACGTTATTAGTTAATGAGGTCATTAGAGACAACAACCTTAACGTCATCGGTCTTAGCGAAACCTGGCTTAAACCAGACGACTTTTTTGCGATAAATGAGGCATCCCCTCCTAACTATACGAATGCGCATATTGCCCGTCCCCTTAAAAGGGGAGGGGGGGTCGCACTAATATACAACGAAAACTTTAACTTTAGTCCTAACTAAAGAGGTGTGGCAGACTTCTATGAAGTCTGCCACACCTCTGCCTCTGTGCCTGGCCGTTATCTACCGCCCCCCAGGGCCCTATTCGGACTTTATTAGTGAATTCTCAGAGTTTGTTGCTGATCTAGTGACGCACGCCGATAATATAATTATAATGGGGGACTTTAATATCCATATGAATACCCCATTGGACCCACCGTGCGTGGCGCTCCAGGCTATAATTGATAGCTGTGGTCTTACACAAATAATAAATGAACCGACGCATCGCAGCGGTAATACGATAGACCTAGTGCTTGTCAGAGGTATCACCGTTTCCAAAGTTATGATACTCCCGTATACTAAAGTAATGTCCGATCATTACCTTATAAAATTCGAAGTTCAGACTCATGTTCGGCAAGCTAATAAATAATAATAACTGCTATAGCAGCCGCAACATTAGTGCTGCCACAACGACGACTCTTGCTGACCTACTGCCCTCGGTAATGGCACCGTTCCCAAAGTATGTGGGCTCTATTGATAACCTCACTAACAACTTTAACAACGCCCTGCGCGAAACCATTGATAGTATAGCACCGCTGGAGTTAAAAAAGGCTCCAAAAAGGCGTACGCCATGGTTTACTGAAGAAACTAGAGCTCAGAAATTATTATGTAGAAAGCTGGAACGCAAATGGCGCACGACTAAACTTGAGGTGCACCATCAAGCATGGAGTGATAGTTTAATAACTTATAAACGTATGCTTACCTTAGCTAAAACTAATTATTACTCAAATCTCATCCGCATTAATAAAAACGATCCAAAATTTTTGTTTAGTACAGTAGCATCGCTAACCCAACAAGGGACTCCTTCCAGTAGCTCCACCCATTCGGCAGATGACTTTATGAAGTTCTTTAATAAGAAAATTGAACTTATTAGAAAGGACATTAAAGACAATGCGTCCCAGCTACAACTGGGTTATATTAACACAGATACGACTGTATATACGGCGGATACTGCAAATATCCTAAATAGTTTCTCTCATTTTGATGAAATAACATTAGAAGAATTGTTACGTGTAAATGGAATAAAACAAACAACATGTTTACTTGACCCACTTCCTGGGAAACTTATCAAAGAGCATTTTGTATTATTAGGTCCATCAGTGCTAAATATTTTAAACTTATCACTTTCCTCGGGCACTGTTCCCCTGGCATTCCAAAAAGTGGTTATTCATCCTCTCCTTAAAAGACCTAACCTCGATCCTGACCTCATGGTAAACTACCGACTGGTGTCTCACCTTCCCTTTATTTCGAAAATCCTCGAAAAAATTGTTGCAGAGCAGCTAAATGAACACTTAGCGTTTAACAATCTATGTGAAACCTTTCAATCCGGTTTCGGGGCAAATCACTCGACTGAGACAGCCCTCGCAAAATTGACTAATGATCTATTGCTAACGATGGACTCTGATGCGTCATCTATGTTGCTGCTCCCCGATCTTAGCGCTGCTTTCGATACCGTCGATCATAATATTTTATTAGAGCGTATCAAAACACGAATTGGTATGTCAGACTCAGCCCTGTCTTGGTTTAACTCTTATCTTACGATAGGATGCGGTGCGTCTCCCATAACAGTGTGACCTCGGACTATGTTAAGGTAACGTGTGGAGTTCCCCAGGGTTCGGTCCTTGGCCCTGTACTCTTCAGCATCTACATGCTGCCGCTGGGTGACGTCATACGCAAATACGGTATTAGCTTTCACTGTTACGTTGATGACACCCAACTCTACATGCCCCTAAAGCTGACCAACACGCCGGACTGTAGTCAGTTGGAAGCGTGTCTTAATGAAATTAAACAATGGATGTCCGCTAACTTTTTGCAACTCAACGCCAAAAAAACGGAAATGCTGATTATCAGTCCTGCTAGACACCGACCTCTATTTAATAATACAACTTTAACATTTGACAACCAAATAATAAAACAAGGTGACTCGGTAAAAAATCTGGGTATTATATTCGACCCAACTCTCTCCTTTGAGTCACACATTAAAAGCGTTACTAAAACGGCCTTCTTTCATCTCCGTAATATCGCTAAAATTTGCTCCATTTTGTCCACTAAAGACGCTGAGATCATTATCCATGCGTTTGTTACGTCTCGTCTCGATTACTGTAATGTATTATTTTCGGGTCTCCCCATGTCTAGCATTAAAAGATTACAGTTGGTACAAAATGCGGCTGCTAGACTTTTGACAAGAACAAGAAAGTTTGATCACATTACGCCTATACTGGCTCACCTGCACTGGCTTCCTGTGCACTTAAGATGTGACTTTAAGGTTTTAGTACTTACGTATAAAATACTACACGGTCTAGCTCCAGCCTATCTTGCCGATTGTATTGTACCATATGTCCCGGCAAGAAATCTGCGTTCAAAAGACTCTGGCTTATTAGTGATTCCTAGAGCCCAAAAAAAGTCTGGGGGCTATAGAGCGTTTTCCGTTCGGGCTCCAGTACTCTGGAATGCCCTCCCGGTAACAGTTAGAGATGCTACTTCAGTAGAAGCATTTAAGTCTCACCTTAAAAGTTATCTGTATACTCTAGCCTTTAAATAGACCTCCTTTTTAGACTAGTTGATCTGCCGCTTCTTTTCTTTCTCCTATGTCCCCCCCTCCCTTGTGGAGGGGGTCCGGTCCGATGACCATGGATGAAGTACTGGCTGTCCAGAGTCGAGACCCAGGATGGACCGCTCGCCTGTATCGGTTGGGGACATCTCTACGCTGCTGATCCGCCTCCGCTTGAGATGGTTTCCTGTGGATGGGACTCTCGCTGCTGTCTTGGATCCGCTTGAACTGAACTCTCGCGGCTGTGTTGGAGCCACTATGGATTGAACTTTCACAGTATCATGTTAGACCCGCTCGACATCCATTGCTTTCGGTCCCCTAGAGGGGGGGGGGGGGGGGTTGCCCACATCTGAGGTCCTCTCCAAGGTTTCTCATAGTCAGCATTGTCACTGGCGTCCCACTGGATGTGAATTCTCCCTGCCCATTGAGTGTGAGTTTTCCTTGCTCTTTTGTGGGTTCTTCCGAGGATGTTGTAGTCGTAATGATTTGTGCAGTCCTTTGAGACATTTGTGATTTGGGGCTATATAAATAAACATTGATTGATTGATTGATTGATACTCCGGCTTCCTCCCACCTCCAAACACATGCACCTGGGGATAGGCTGATTGGTAACATTAAATTGGCCTTAGTGTGTAAATGTGAGTGTGAATGTTGTCTGACTATCTGTGTTGGCCCTGCGATGAGGTGGCAACTTGTCCAGGGTGTACATTGCCTTCCGCCCGATTGTAGCTGAGATAGGCACCAGCGCCCCTGTGACCCCAAAGGGAATAAGCGATAGAAAATGGATGGATGGAAAACTCTCTAATCAAGTGATTATTTGGCGTACCACTACTGGTACATGTACCACAGTTTGAGAAACCCTGCCTTGGGGAATGGCACCTTTTTGGAATTGTGCTTATCTAAGACAAGAACACATACTGTATGTTTTTATTGTTTTAATGCATCCTATGTCACGGCGCGGACTGAAACCCACTTTTCTCCAGCAGCTGAGTTTCCAAGTTCCTCCTCTGGCTGCGTGCCCAGACACACCCCTGCTCGACAAAGCTGCAGACAATTACAAATCAACACACCTGAACCTGACAAGAGGGAGCGGCATAAAAGCCACCTGACCTTTGCCAGAACGTAGCCAATCTTTCACAGTAAGCATCACGTCTGGCACCCCTCCCTCGTTCCTTGCTCGCCTTCTTTGTGCTCTTCCTGGTTCCCGTGTTTGATGTCCCTTGTGTCTTCCGCAGTATCTTCCCTGTTGCCTGTGATCATACCTTGCCTCACGACCTCCACCTGGATATTTGCTTGCCTCCCTCGATCCTCGACCCCAGCTTGGACTGGTCTCTCCAACCCCCGACTGCTCGCCTCCCTGCTGACTACCTCTTCGTCTTGCCCCTTGGATTCGACGAAAGATTCACACAACACGCACCGACAACAACCCCTGGTATAACTTACATTGTTAATTCTACACATCATCCGCACTCATTCACTTGTGGTAGCATACACGCCCCACACACTCTTCAAGGTTTTCAATAAACCTGGTAAACCGCAGTTCTCCCTTGGTGTAGCCTCCTTCCCTCTGCCCGGTACATAACATCCTAACTAGTAAATAAATGCAATCAAAAGTACGCTTTCAATGGAGCCTGAGGGAGTCGCTCTATTCTGCTTTTAAAGCACATAAAAAACATCCTTCCATCAATGTTTTATATACAGCAGGTGTATCCACTTCAAGCGTTAGTGGACAATGCGCTTATGACTTGATAAGTCCTAAAGAGAAAGAGATGATAGAGTATTATTTGCTCATAGATGCTACTTGGTGGTTGTTTGAGCACACTTCACTTAGTCCTGGATAGTCTCACTCCTTAATGCTTTAGTCACACACACACACGCACGCACGCACGCACGCACGCACGCCAGCACGTTTGTGACAACATGTAATATTTACATATTTTGCTCACCTGAACTCTCTGAGCTGCTCCACTTCTATGCCCCTACCCGGTTCCACGGGTCAGCATTTTGAAAACATTGTAGTTATAATGTAACATACGTTTTACTTAAGCATTTTTGTGAAAAAGAAGCACTACTTTTACTTCATTGCACTGAGTTTAATTCTGAAAGTTACATTTATTTTAGGGCTGTAATAGTTAACACGTAATAATGTGTTTACTATACATTTTGACACCGGCACAAATTAACATATGTACGCACGGACACGGATACCAAACACAAACACACACATATACATACACACACAACATACACACATTTGCAACTATACCGAAAAATTATTGCATGGCTGACTACAGAGGAGACATGTGAGTAAACACTATCACAGGAGCCATCTGCAGCAGGAGGTCATCAGACCATGGCCACCAGGACGCTGACACAAAAGCGACCCCACAAACGCGGTTGATAATCCCTGAGGCATATGGCTAACCTGAGGAATGTTGGAAAATAAAAATAACAAAACTTGTAAAATAGTAAGAACCATGTGTAGAGATAAAGAATAAAATAAAAGTTAGAATATTTTTTCTATGAACGATAAAACACCGAATATTGACAAAATATGAATGTCACACGGCATTTTGATCGACATATTTTACAATCAAGAGAAATGCTACAAAAATGCGACAAACAGTGAAATATGAACGCGAAGTGAACAAAATAAAGCCACCTACAATCTGATGTATCTGATATATCACTAAGAACTTTGTTGTGAAAAAGCTCCGTCCGCGTCTCTGGAAACACTTCCCGCCCACACTGCTTGGTGCCTCGTCTGAGCTGCTGTGACATAGATTACCATAGTAACTGGTATATCATCCATAAGCGCAGATAACCATGATTATTTTGGTGACAATTACCGTGATATTAAATTCTTGTATTATTACAAAACCCAAAACCAGTGAAGTTGGCACGTTGTGCAAATGGTAAATAAAAACAAAATACAATGATTCGCAAATCTTTTTCAACTTATATTCAATTGAATAGAATGCAAATACAAGATATTTAATGTTCCAACTGAGAAACAATTTTTTTGTTGTTGCAAATAATCATTAACTTAGAATTTAATTGCAGCAACACATTGCAGAAAAGTTGGCACAGGGGTATTTTTTCTACTGTGTTACATGGCCTTTCTTTTTAACCAAGTTTTTAAGCTTTTCAGGTGGAATTCTTTCTCATTCTTAGAATATAATAGAATATAATAGAATAGAACAGAGTTGTATTGTCATTATTACAGTGAACAGGTTCACAGAACAACGAAATTGGAACAGATCCCCTAAGGTGCATATAAAATTTGGTTAAAAAAAAGAGAAAATTAGAGATGTATATGTATATATATCCACACACATGCATATATGCATAGAAATGAATATATATACATATACACACGTTCACACACAACATACACACATTTGCAACTATACGGAAAAATGATTGCATAGCTGACTACGGAGGAGACATGTGAGTAAACACATTATTGCAGATTATAGTCCGAAAAAATAAAAAATAAAAAGACATGACACATGAGGACATGATGGACACATTGTGCTCACTCAGTGCCTGTTTAATGCTACTATGGCTCTTGGGTAAAAGCTGTTTTTTAGTCTATTTGTGCCAGCTTTTAGTACCCTATAGCGTCTGCCCGAGGGTAGCAGTTCTAGGTGGCAGTGCCCGGCGTGGAATGGGTCTTTTAGGATACTCTGTGCTTTCCTGAGACAGCAGGAGCTGTACAGGTCAGCCAGGGAGGGTGGGAGCATCCGATGATCTTCTAGGCGGTCTTTATGACTCTCTGGAGCGCCGTTCTCTCTGCGGCCGTGCAGCTGCTGAACCACACGCAGATGCAGTAGGTAAGGATGCTCTCAATGGAGCACCGGTTGAAGGACACCAACAGTTCCTGAGAGAGGTGGTTGTTCCTGAGTATTCTCAGGAAGTGCAGTCTCTGGTGTGCCTTCTTGATGGTAGCCGTGGTGTTGGTGCTCCAGGATAGGTCGTCGCCCAGGTGGACTCCCAGGATGTGCTTGATGCACAGCTTAAGTTGTTCAACAGATGATAATATTCATTTTTGTTTCACTACTTTTGGTTTGTTCTGTGTCGTGTTTGTGTCTCCTCTCAATTGCTCTGTTTATTGCAGTTCTGAGTGTTGCTGGGTCAGGTTTGGTTTTGGAATTGGATTGCATTGTTATGGTATTGCTGTGTATTGTTTTGTTGGATTGATAAAAAAAAAATAAAAAAAAATAAAATCGATTTAAAAAAAAAAAAGGGAATCGAATCTGAATCGCACAACGTGAGAATCGCGATTCGTATTGGAATCGATTTTTTCCGACACCCCTATTACCAAATATATATATATAAAAAAAGAAAGAAAAATTTTTTCACATTGTTTTTATGGTGTATTGTCTGTAGAATTTTGAAGACAAAAATTAATTTATTCCATTTTGGAATAACACTAAAATTGATGGATGGCATGCAATGAACCTGTAAAATAGCAAAATGTGGAAAAAGTGAAGCGCTGTAAATACTTTTTGGATGCACTAGTTAGAGTTAATTTCCCGGTTGCAAAAGAATGATTTTACATTCTTATGCACGCAAAAGAAAATAATTGTAATGCAATTAGTTAGTGAGGTTAAAATGTAGCAAAGAGTTGTTTTACTACTCTGCACCATGAAGCAGAAAGACGAGGTAGTAGCAGTTGATGTGTGAAATGTACAGAAGGAAACACAAAGGAGCTAGCTCTTCTCCTAAAACGTGAATAGAAGCTTGATGTAGTTAGGGTGCACTTTCGCCGAGCCAGCTGTACGTCATCGATTGTAAATAAACTGCAGCTCTCTATATACATGCGTACAAAGACTGCAGATTTACGGGATTGTTTTGTTTGTATTGACGCACCCAAACGTGAGCAGCTAAAGTGGCTTTGGAGCAGACAAAGAAGCAGCTGCAAGGAAGTGATTGGACAGGGATGCGATACATCTTCACTTTAGGGTATATATTGGATCGTTTGGAGCACATCAAGGACATTAAAACACAATGGCACTAAAAAAATAGCACAACGTTTTTAAAAGGATCTTAAAGGGGCTCCTAAGTCTAAGTGCTATGTACTCTCTGCTATGTAATACATATATTGGTTATACAGTAAAGTTATTTGAATTATATATCCCATATACTAGGTCAATCTGTACTCTCCTTCTCTTTGTTTGACAACATGCTCCAATTCCGCAGCCTCCTACCCCGACCACGCTTTCTCTGCTGCAATTGGTCAGGGGTCCAGGATGGGCTTAATTTTATGTGATATATGATATTGTAAATAATGATAAGAACACAATAACATGTTGATTATGAATGGAATTTCTGAAATTACCAGATTTATTTGATTACTTTATGTAATTGTTGTATTTTTTAATATTTCTATTTTATTGCACGTTTTTTTTTATAATATATGTAAATTAAAAAAAAAATACATGGAAAATATATTTCAATAAATACAACAAATAAATAAATTAAAAATGGACTTGAAATATATATTTTTTGTATTTCCATCAGCATTTTAAATAGAGCATGTGGCCTTGGATTAACACGTTTAGACAGGAAGTGTAAGGACAACAATCAAAACACCATACAAACATGACCTCCCAGGTGGAGGTAACAGTATAGCACCTTACAAATGGTGTGAGCTCCATCCTTCCATGGTATTTTCTCACAAGATGGCTCAGACCTTGAAGTAGTCATCAGTCATATCATGCTGCTGTGAAGGAAAGGGAAACCTTTTGAATCCATGACAAGGAAACCTGCCTCCATTTGTCTTATCTCCAGTTGGGGTCAAAAAGTCATTGCCCCTCATGGTCTTCCTGTCCAAGCACATTTGGCAACAATGTCCGATATCAAAATACACCTTATTTTTGTTTTGTATTTACAGTAATATATATATGTTAAGATTAATTGTGGCTTGGTTTTCCACTGTAAAATAACGTCTAAATAAAATGCATGTACTATAATTTTTGCCTATCGATTTCATTTTTTAATAACTTTTTTTATTATTAATGT
This sequence comes from Nerophis ophidion, assembly GCF_033978795.1. Taxonomy (NCBI): domain Eukaryota; kingdom Metazoa; phylum Chordata; class Actinopteri; order Syngnathiformes; family Syngnathidae; genus Nerophis; species Nerophis ophidion. The sequence goes on along the minus strand of NC_084624.1, from coordinate 36,410,167 downwards.
TTTTTCTCACAGTATAAAACTATGAACAGTGTGGATGTGACGAATTTAATCAAATTGGTGCAGCAGTGTCTCAGTATAAGTGACTTACAGGTATCCAAACTCTTTCCACCGAAGACTGCATACTGCAACAAACTCAAAGGAATAATGTGAACCACTTTGATATCAACATATATTTTTAAGTAAAGGCTAAAAACACGTTATAAGTACAATCGTACAAAACATAGGAAAAAACATGCACTCTCCCCAAAAAATAATATAACAAAAATAAAGAGGTGCACGGCAAAAAGTGTACTTAAAGAAAAAGCAAGGCCCGCGACACTCGTGTCCTTCTAATAATTGTAATATATGTAAACTGCGCAGGCGCTGCAAAAACAGACCAATTTTGACAATGGCTTTGTTATTGTGCAATTTCCAACAGGAAGTGATGCACTTAAGTAGTCACAGCTGTGGTCAATCAATTGATATAATACAATCAAGAACTTCAAAAATTAAAGTGCACATATAATAGACAGAATGGAAAATTGTACAAAATAAATCAAATACTCAGTACAATATCATAGGAAAATAAATAAAGCAAAAAAACATATTTAAAAACAAACAAACAAAAAAACAGAATGGTAAGTTAACTTATGAGCTCAATAAGTTCCATGACCGAGCTTGTAACTCAAAACACTCATACATTACCTAGAATCAGCTCTGCCCATTGACATGAATTCAAATCAATTTAATCCGTGCTTGGTCGTCCAAAAAACTGCACAATCGTAACATGTGACATAGCTTTCAAAAAGACAAAAAATACTTTTAGATAATAAATATTGCTTGAAAACCATTACAGTAGAAGGTAGTACAAACAAGTACTTTTATGAAATATACTAATAATATTGTTCAGTATTGACCTTGTGGAGCTGACTTTTGTAAGCGTCTCCTACGGGCTCCTATGGAAATAGGAAATCGCTGTTTATGTTGCACACCGACATATTTTAGTGATGGACTGGAGAGGTCACAGTTGACCATTAAGGATGTATTATTATGTCTGTTTACCAGAACTAACTTATTGTCCAAGTTGCTGAAACATGTCAAAGACCGCATATCTCGATATGTTCATGCATACAAGTTTGTCGTCTCAGTTCCAGTGGTTGAAGGGCAGGATTGTGTAGATCTCCAAACGGGCAGGCTTGTGTCAATTTCTGAGCAGGTCAGGATTGTGTTGGTCTCGGTGCGAGGCAGGATTGTGTCGATCTTTGAGCGGGAATGATTGTGTCAATCTCTAAACGGGCAGGCTTGTGTCGATTTCTGAGCAGGTCAGGATTGTGTTGGTCTCGGAGCGAGGCAGGATTGTGTCGATCTCTAAACTGTCAGGATTGTGTCGATTTCTGAGCAGGTCAGTATTGTGTCGGTCTCGGAGCAGGGCAGGGTGGTGTCAACCTGTGAGCGGGCAGGATTCTGTCGATCTCTAAACGGGCATGACTGTGTCGATCTCTAAATGGGCAGCATTGAGTCGATCTCTAAACAGCGCTCAAATGCGCATGTCAACTGTCCAATCAAAACGTAAGTTTGTTTCCCGTGTTGACTAAGCAGGAACAACAATGTGTAACAATTTGTTAACTCTTTGATGCTCAAACGGCACAACCCTCTGACAAACTCTCCTTTGATTGCCAATGGAGTGGGCTCATAACTTAAGTTATGATCGCAACTTAAGCATAACAAAAAGCCGAGAGACAGCTACTAGTCATAAGTTGAGGTACCACTGTAATATAATTACTTATTAATCTCAACATTTTAGTTTTTTTGTTGCACCTCATGTATTCCCATCTGTGCTGTTTTTGTCTCGTTAAATATAATTTCTGAAATGTGCCTCAGGTCCACAAAAAAACGTATCAAATTTGGACATCTTTGCACGAGGGATGAAAACATTAACATTTAAACTTTCACTACTCTGTGCATGATGCATTCAGGCAAGAATGTATGCAAAAAGTGTGACCACTGGGAAAAGTGATCATTTTTTTTTTTGGTTTTCTTGTCACTCTTTTCACTGTCGATAAAAAACCCCAAAAAACAAGCAAGCAGAGCACTCACGAATAGGTGGTCTTATTCTTGGGGTGCTTTGCAAAGATTTCAAAGAAACTATCAATGCTGGACCTACTCAGTAGGAGATGTTGTGTTGTAAGATCCAGCACTCTGAGTGCGGGAGAGCGTTGTCTCGCTTGAACTCTCTCCAATAGATGTTCCAGAGCGAGTACCCCAATGGGCTCATCAGCTGACTGCCCCTGCCTCAATAGAACACCTCCACGCTCCAGCCAACATCAAGTGATGTCATCAGGAAGTCTCGGGGTACATAAGAACTCCTCTAATAAAGTTAAAGTACCAATCTTTGTCACACACACACTAGGTGTGGAGAAATTATTGTCTGCATTTGACCCATCACCCTTGATCACCCCCGGGGAGATGAGTGGAGTAGTGAGCAGCAGCGGTGGCCACGCCCGGGAATCATTTTTTGGTGATTTAACCCCCAATTCCAACCCTTGATGCTGGTAACCAAGCAGGGAGGTAATGGGTCCCATTTTTATAGTCTTTGGTATGACTCGGCCGGGGTTTGAACTCACAACCTATTGATCTCAGGACGGACACTTTAACCTACGTCGTAATCTGCCTGTGTGCAAAACACCCATCATGCAACTGAGTTGTTCCCTTGATCCCCTTGAATAACAACTTGCTCCTGCGTGCGGGCAACCTAATGGAAGGCCATTAACAACAAGAAAATGAATGCAGTGCCCCAAAAAGCCAGCAATTGAGGACCCACACAAAGCGCATGAGTCGGGGAGAGTTTTCTTCATAGAAATAGTAAAAATGACGTAGCTGTATGTAACTAAGACATCAGAGCAACCCTCACATACAGTTGATCCTCCAATATCAGGATGCAAGACTAATTTTGTAACTATTCCAAACAGTACTACAACTCTCGAGGCAAGGTTTGATGTGACATTTAATTATTTTCATGCAAGTGTAAAAAGAAATGGGCCAAAAACAAAAGAAACTTTGAAAAACAATGAAACTTGCTCTTACCTTTGACTTTAATGATACAGATTCAGCAGTCGCATTTGTAGTTCTACGGCCGCCATCACCGCATACTTGCCAACCCTCCCGATTTGTCCTTGAGAGTCACGGATTTCAGTGCCCCTACCGAAAATCTCCCGGTGCAACCATTCTCCCGAATTTCTCCGGATTTTCACCCGCACAACAATATTGGGGGCGTGCCTTTAAGGCACTGCATATAGCGTCCTCTACAACCTGTCATCACATTTGCTTTTCCACCATACAAACAGCATGTTTGTATGCGGCTTTAATACGCACGCGCACACACACACACACACACACACACACACACACACACACACACACACACACACACACACACACACACACACACACACACACACACACACACACACACACACACACACACACACACAGACAACGCAAGCCATACTTGATCAACAACCATACAGGTCACACTGAGGGTGGCCGTATAAACAACTTTAACACTGTTACAAATATGCGCCACACTGTGAAACCACACCAAACAAGAATTACAAACACATTTCGGGAGAACAGCCGCACTGTAACACAACATAAACACAACAGAAGAAATACCCAGTAGCCCTTGAAGCACTAACACTTGTAATGCCAGTATACACCCACAACATGTAAAAGGTAGGGGGATTCACTTTGTATGAACAATCTAAATTAAAATTGGGTTTATATTACAATATAAATACACCTTTATATACCTGCTTTTTCTCAGTTAAATTCAGTTCTTTACTTCATGTAAACTCTTGCAACTTCTTAACAGGTTTAAGTGTCCTGTAATAGACTTTTGATCACCACTTAAGTGTACTATCACTACTAGGCCATTTTATCAGTAGCAGATAGTCAACCTATTAAAGATAAAAATAAAACAGTAAAATAATGTGATAGCCATTTATTCTGACTAAAACCATAGGTATACATATTTTAGCAGCCATATATCCACCCAAGAAGCTTTTCGACTTTTCTAAAAAGTCCATGTGACGCAATACTCAGATGTCCACTGCAGAGGACACGCACGCGCACACACACACACACACACACACACACACACACACTATCCCAGCTGCAGGGCGGAGTACATCCTGGATAAGTCGCCACCTCGTTGTAAGGCCAACACAGATAGACAAGATTCACACTCACACTCTAGGGCCAATTTAGTGTTGCCAATAAACGCACACACACACACACACGCACGCACACACGCACGCACTCACACAATTATATACTTATATATATTTAAATACTTATACACATATCCTTGTATTTGCTGTACATCTTCAATTGTTTGTATATTTTACATGAAAAAAGTAGCCCAAATAGAAAAGTTTGCAGGAGCAATGAAGGCTGCCTGCACCACACAGAGGGAATAAAGGGCCCCAACTGCTCCCCTCCGAGGGCCTCTGAAAGGGTTAATCTGGCCATTGATGAATTTGTCTTTCCAACTGGAAATATGCCATGAAAACATTCCGGCATCACCAACAATAGGACCTGACCTGCTTTGGATATCATAACACAAACAGAAGTTATAAGTGCAAGAACATGCTCTTTATTCTTTAAAGACATTGCAACACACTGGGTTTAAAAAGGTGATAAAGTCACAAACAATACAGGGTACAAAATAAAACAGAATACTGATAACAGGAGATCATATCAACACACGCTTGCTGCAACTTCAGTGGGTCAAGACGTGTGCTGCACACTTACAAAACGACGACATAAAAACAGTGACTATGCTAAAACAAACATTTCTCTATATAAAGTGTAGGTTTTTTTTACAAGTGTATAATATAGATTAGGGGTGTCCACTGAGAGGCCATTTTGATACATTGTGTAGTTGAAATATGCAAAAACCAAGACTACCTCGCCCTACAGACAGAACACACGCTGTCCGTAGGAGTGGTGTTTGAAAATTTAAAATCAAATCAAGTTGATAATTGATTGAATAGGGATCAGGGGATTTCATATAAAATGTTTACAGCAAACTTATTCCTTGCTGCTTCCTGCTCCGTCACTGGCAGGAAAATATCCCCATACAGTTACACTGACTCCCATGGCGTACAGCGTTAAACCTTGCTTTGTGTGGCAGAGGTCCTGAGTTCAAAACCTGGGATTGATTGGTTCAGGAAGGTTTATGTGCAAAACACATAAGTCCACTGCAGAGGACACAGGTCTCATTCTAAGCTACCTGAACAAAACACATGGTCTTGTTTGTGTTGTAGGTACTGATGACAAATCTCGATAATAGTGAATTTTACTTTTAGAATACTGTCGTCCCTTGTTTATTGCAGTTAATTTGCTCTGGACGTGACTTTCCGCAAAGTAGGAATCACAAAAAGACAAAATCGCATTTGCAATGTGGTGAAGCCGCAATATTAGAAGGGACGACTGTGTACCAATAAAAACTGTCCGCCTTTAGGCAACACTAATGCTACAACTACTTCATCTCCACATTGGCTGCATCGCCGGTGACGTCGTAATCGCCCACGGGGCCACTGATGAGCACTTTCATGCGCTCGGGGAAGTCGGCGAATTTGGGCGAGAGGAGGAAGTCGTAGATCAGGGCTGCCGCCACGCCGCCACACATAGGCCCCACCCAATAGACCTGTGGTTGACGGAAGGGGTGGATAACCAGGATCAATAACAAGACTCGGGACGTATGTACGTGATTGCGTGATCGCTCCTACCCAGTGGTCTTTGAAGTCATTCATGATCAGAGCTGGTCCGAAAGTGCGTGCGGGATTGATGCCACAGCCCGTGTAGCTGATCTGGAATCAGCAACAACATCAACAACATAGGTGAGTGACAGGTGAGGGCCAATATGATGCACGTTGGGCGTCCAACTCACCGCCGCCAGGTGTCCCAGGGACACGGAGAGCCCGATGGCTAGGGGCGCTGAACCGGTGACGTCACGTCGCCTTTTATCAGTGACGGCGATGACACACAGAACGAGCTGAAACGTCGCCAGCAGTTCGATGCCCACGCCCTGGCTGGGGGTGACGCCGCTGAGCTGCCAAAAAAACAAGAGCGGCCGTTAAGACGGTAGAGTGAACCCAAACTTCTTGACACACTTCCTGTCGGCGCTCACTTTAGCTTTGTATTCTCTTGTACACCGTGTGTGTTTGTGTGTGTGTGCATGCGCAGAGTGAGTGGTTATCTCGCCACGCCAGCTGAGACTGCTGATATTAGTCTTTGCAGCAGCAGCTTAACTGAACACACGCACACACACACACACACACACACACACACACACACACACACACACACACACACACACACACACACACACACACACACACACACACACACACACACACACACACACAGACAAATAGAGGGACTTTGACCTTTCCAAGCATTTTCTAGCTGATACAACTCTAACCAGTAACGTGGCGTGCATTCAAGTGTAGACAAGTCATTTTTTGCTACTCACAGAGTTGAGTCCCAGTGCGGTAGTGGCACCGGGCCGCGCTCCGTACAAGATCCCGCTGGCCAGGGCCGAGCCCAGAAGCTGCGCCACCATGTACATGATGGCCCGGAACAGGCTGATCTGGCAGCTGGCCAGCATCCCCAAAGTGACGGCGGGGTTCAGGTGGGCGCCGCTGATGTGGCCGAGACTCTGCGCCAGCGTGGCGATGGCCAGCCCGAAGGCCAGCGACACCTTGACCTCCTGGCCCGGGTCGCCCGGTTTGCCGATGGCCGCCGCGATGCTGAGGAAAATGAACAGGGTCATGCCCACCAGTTCGGCCAGAACGGCCCTCCAGAACTCTTTGCTCTTGAACTCCCTCATGGCGGTTGCGGGTGCGAGATGGGGGGCGAGGAAGGCACTGCGCTGGCAGAGTGTGCGCACTCACCAACAAAAGCAACCAACGTCGTATTTAAAGGCCCAAGGACTGATAATGGTCAGTGGGCGGGCTTAAAAAAAAAAGTGAAAGAAAAGGCCGCCCGGAATTAATGAGAAATTGAAAAGACTTGTCGCTCACTGCCTCCTTTTTGCTCCTCCTCCTCCTCTGGCCCCTCTTCCAGTGCCTCCCAGTACCTCCCAGTGCACAGCTCTTTAAACTTCAAACCTCATAATGTTTGGTAGTGACTGACCGTCATGGAACAGGTGCTTCCTTTCACACGCGTCAGCCCCCAAAACACTGCACCGTTACTACAATGTCACTGAAATTTCAGGCAAGAAGATAACGGAGGAGGACGAGACGCTTCCACACAGCAACAGGTGGACAAGGTTCAACAACATGGATTTCAATTTCCAGCAGCAAGAACAACACACCAGTCCCGTCATACAAATCACGGAATAAAAAAAAGAAAAGTGGCTATGCTGAAGGAAACAAACGTCTACATCCACGAGCATCTGACAAGAAGTTGAGGAAGCAAGAGAGAATTCAGGGCAACTGTAGAATGTACGCACATGTCAGTACTTTATGACTTCAAGCAATGGACGAATACTAAAGATGACATCATCCCCACGACAAAGAAATAAAAGAACCAACTCATAAAGACTTAACGCAGTGAAGTCAACGACAACAACTCGTGACATCAATTATGAAATATTCTACGACCTAACATTTATTGACTATCACCAATAACTTACTATTTATTCATCCTTTTCCAACACCTTGTCTTTCACACAGGAAGTGAACCTATTTAAAGGGGACCTATGATTTTAATATACATTTAAAAGTCTTCTTAATGACCGAGATAATACATATGGGGTATGCTCTGGTGTACATTTTGCTCCACAGTCACTTTTATAACGCGTTTTATGAGACTATTACGATGTTTGATTCTGGAGGCATTACCAGATTTAAAATCAAACCACACACCACACTCGGGGGGCCAAATTAAGAAAAAATAATGTGTCTGGGGGCCGGCATATACATTTTTAGGAACACTAATAAAAAAACACACAATAATGTCTGAATGCTAAAAACATTATGACAGACCGCCTTAAAAAAACGGAATGGAATTTCAAATTTTTTTACTGAATGACACACCCAGAATGTACACGAAAATAAAGAATGTGGGATTTACAATATTAACTATAGACGATAAAACACAGAATATTGACATCATATGAACGTCACACCCCATCTCCATCCACATATTTTACAATCAAGCGAAACGCATCAAATATGCAACAAACACAGCGAGAAAAAAGTCTGCAGGCTATAGAGCGTTTTCCGTTCGGGCTCCAGTACTCTGGAATGCCCTCCCGGTAACAGTTTGAGATGCTACCTCAGTAGAAGCATTTAAGTCTCACCTTAAAACTCATCTGTATACTCTAGCCTTTAAATAGACATCCTTTTTAGACCAGTTGATCTGCCGCTTCTTTTCTTTCTCCTATGTCGCCCCCTCCCTTGTGGAGGGGGTCCGATCCGATAACCATGGATGAAGTACTGGCTGTCCAGAGTCGAGACCCAGGATGGACCGCTCGTCGGGACCCAGGATGGACCGCTCGCCTGTATCGATTGGGGACATCTCTACGCTGCTGATCCGCCTCCGCTTGAGATGGCCTCCTGTGGACTGTCTTGGATCCGCTTTGAACTGAACTCTCGCGGCTGTGTTGGAGCCACTATGGATTGAACTTCCACAGTATCATGTTGGACCCGCTCCACATCCATTGCTTTCGGTCCCCTATAGGGGCGGGTTGCCCACATCTGAGGTCCTCTCCAAGGTTTCTCATAGTCAGCATTGTCACTGGCGTCCCACTGGATGTGAATTCTCCCTGCCCACTGGGTGTGAGTTTTCCTTGCCCTTTTGTGGGTTCTTCTGAGGATGTTGTAGTCGTAATGATTTGTGCAGTCCTTTGAGACATTTGTGATTTGGGACTATATACATAAACATTGATTGATTGATTGATATGTATGCGAAGAGTAAAAAAAACAAAAAAAACACCTAAGTTCTGATGTATCTGATATATCTCTAAACTTTAGAACTTTGTTGTAAAAATCTCTTCCTGCGTCTGTCCCTGACACAGGCTGGCCTCTCTGGAAACCCTCTGTGGAAACGCTCCCCACCCACACTGCTTGGTGCCTCGTTGGAGCTGCTGTGACTTAGATTACCTACTGACTAGTATATCATGTAAAAGCACAGATTCCAAGCATTGAAATACTTTGTATAGTTCAAGATTTACGGTCATTTGAAAAAAAACTGCACAACCTAATGGCAGCTACAGTTTCCTTCTGAAATATCTTTAAAAAAATTATTTGGGAATGTCCGGTGGGCCAGGTTGAAAAGCATAATTTGCCCAGATCTGCTCTTCAGTATCATAATTTAATTTATGAAAATGTACACTGCTTGAATATATATTTTGAATATATATCTTGAAGGTGTCACCGTTACCTTTTTCCCCACACACAATCGAAAATAAACTTCAGAAATAGATTCAGCCGGTCACAAATTATGGTAAATGGGTTGTACTTGTGTAGAGCTTTTCTACCTTTTTTAAGGAACTCAAAGCCCTTTGACACTATTTCCACACTCACCCATTCCTTCACACACACATTCACACACTGATGGCGGGAGCTGTCATGCAAGGCGCTAACCAGGTACTCATCAGGAGCAAGGGTGAAGTGTCTTGCTCATGGACTCAACGGACGTGACTGGGATGGTAGAAGGTGGGGATTGAACCAGTAACCCTCAGATTGGGGGCACAGCCACTCTCCCAACTTCGCCACGCCGTCCCACAACATTAGGTACACTTGCCGATCGATTCAGACTGCATAAAAAAAGCTGCTTGTGCATGCCACAATGAGATGAAAATCCAACTTTATCCTACCTTTTTTGTGTTTTCTCTTGGCCTGAAGTCCTTAATGTCTAAATAGGCACTGTGACAGACCGTGCAAACAGAAGCATCCAAAACTGCGTGCAAGCCCACGACAAATTACATTGTAACAACATTGATAAGTCAGATAAAGACACATTTTATCATAAGTCCCCTTAAATGTAACTTGTCTAAAACAAATAAATCATAACAATTAAATCATAACAATGTCTTGAAATAAATAATGACCTACATCAGCAAACTGTCAAAGTGTGGCGTTTGCAGCATGAAAATCGATGTTGCGAAGTGGAACAACAGCACAGTTACTCATTAACCGCGAAGATGTCCGCTCAATAATTACTACATGTGTTTGGATGACACAAAGTGAAACAAAGTGAAACATCAACTATGAGAAATGAGCCGCCTGTTGCACCTGGTGCCTGAAGAGGCAATCTGGGAGGTGGGAATGGCCACCGAACATGGAATTTGGTACGTCATTGTATTTATATCAAGCTGATAGGATGCAACAAGAAACTTGTACTCTTAAAGGCCTACTGAAACCCACTACTACCGACCACCCAGTCTGATAGTTTATATATCAATGATGAAATATTAACATTGCAACACATGCCAATACGGCCTTTTTAGTTTACTAAATTGCAATTTTGAACTTCGCTCGGAAGTAACATGCTAAAACTTGACGTCACGCATTGTAGAGGACATTTTGTTCCAGCACCGTTCACAGCTATAAGTCATCTCTTTTCATCACATAATTCCACAGTATTATAGACATCTGTGTTGCTGAATCTTTTGCAATTTGTTCAATTAATAATGGAGACGTCAAAGAAGAAAGATGTAGGTGGGAAGCGGTGTATTTGCGGCCGCCTTTAGCAACACAAACACAGCCGGTGTTTCCTTGTTTAAATTCCCGAAAGATGACGGTGAACCTTTACTATGAAACAGAGTGGTCAAGCGAACATGGTTCCCTACCACATGTCAATTGGCAGGTTTCGGTGAGAAAATGGTGGTAATAAGTTGGCTCTTACTGTAGACATGAGCGCAGGGCTTGCGTCGTTCCTCCTGCACCTGTCAAAGAGTCAGCTGCGGACTCTCTTGCCTCCTCCCACCGGCCGCCCCCGACCGTCAGATGCTTCCACCGTGGAGGAGGGAAAAAAAAAAAAATCTCAGCCCTGCCGTCTTTGCCTCGTTGAGAAACGTGGCTTCCCTCGGAGACACTGGCGGTCACCACACCCGTGGCCACACCCTTCCGGTTTTCAGGTTGCACAGGTACGACCATACACTTAATATTTTTGTTTTTAAGGGTTGATATTAAGTGTAAGTTTCAACAACACTCACTAAAACACTAGTAACACAATAAGCAGATAAGGGTTTTTACAGAATTATCCTTGTAAATTTCTCTAATAACATCTGAATTTTTTTTTTCTAGTCCTTCACTATCACTTTCCTTGCCACAAATCTTTCATCCTCGCTCAAATTAATGGGGAAATCGTCGTTTTCTTGGTCCGAATCGCTCTCGCTGCTGGTGGCCATGATTGTAAACAATGTGCGGATGTGAGGAGCTCCACAACCCGTGACGTCACGCGCACATCGTCTGATACTTCCGGTACAGGCAAGGCTTTTTTATTAGCGTCCAAAAGTTGCGAACTTTATCGTGGATGTTCTCTACTAAATCCTTTCAGCAAAAATATGGCAATATCGCGAAATGATCAAGTATGACACATAGAACGGACCTGCTATCCCCGTTTAAATAAGAAAATCCCATTTCAGTAGGCCTTTAAACGTTCAGATGAGGCCTACTCCTAATAATGAGCACACAAATAAAACCAGCAGTATCAGAAATATGTATATATATATTTTTTAATTGGCAACACTAATATTGGCCCTAGTGTGTAAATGTCTGTGTGAATGTTGTCTGTCTATCTGTGTTGGCCCCTGCAACCCTGAAAAGGATAAGTGGTAGAAATGGATGGATGGATGGATTTTTTGCTGATAGACTCCCCCTACTGGTCACTTACTTTCAATGCATAATTTGCCTTGCAATTAATGACTTTTAGTGTGCAACATGGTCATTAGATTTGATGCTGGGTGACCTGGCTGGTCCACTATATTAGATGGATAGATAGATAGATAGATAGATAGATAGATAGATAGATAGATAGATAGATAGATAGATAGATGGATGGATGGATGGATGGATGGATGGATGGATGGACGGACGGACGGACGGACGGACGGACGGACGGACGGACGGACGGACGGACGGACGGACGGACGGACAGACAGACAGACAGACAGACAGACAGACAGACAGATAGATAGATAGTACTTTATTATATTATATTGAAGACCACTGGAGTAGCTAAAGGGCAATGACACAGATGCTGAAGTACAGTGGTCCCCAACCACCGGGCCGCGGCCCGGTCGTGGCCCGATTGTTACCGGGCCGCAGAAGAATTTTTTATAAAAAAAAAAAAAAAAATAATAATAATAATAATAATTCTTTTTTTTCTAATTTTTATTAAATCAACATAAAAAAACACAATATACACTTACAATTAGTGCACCAACTTCAAAAACCTCAATTTTTCATGACAAAAACGTCCCTTTTTCATGACAAAGAAGAAAAAAAAAAGAAAGAAAAAAAAAGGACACCCCCCCGGGCCGCGGGACAAATTATTAAGCGTTGACCGGTCCGCGGATACAAAAAGGTTGGGGACCACTGCTGTAGTACATTTTAAAGCAAACCTTTATCCATCCATTTTCTACCGCTTATTCCCTTTTGGGGTCGCGGGGGGCGCTGGCGCCTATCTCAGCTACAATCGGGCGGAAGGCGGTGTACACCCTGGACAAGTCGCCAACTTAAAGAAATGGCTGTAAACCAAATCTTAAAAAAATGATAATCAATAAATGGTAAATGGGTTGTACTTGTATAGCGCTTTTCTACCTTCAAAGTACTCAAAGCGTTTTGACCCTACTTCCACATTTACCCATTCACACACACATTCACACACTGATGGAGGGAGCTGCCATGCAAGGTGCCAACCAGCACCCATCAGGAGCAAGGGTGAAGTGTCTTGCTCAGGACACAACGGACGTGACGAGGTTGGTACTAGGTGGGATTTGAACCAGGGACACTCTGGTTGCGCACGGCCACTCTCCCACTGCGCCACGCCGTCCCTCTATGTTTACTTATATAGCCCTGAATCACATATGTCTCAAAGGGCTGCACAACCCACAATGTCATCCTCGGCTCAGATCCAACAGTTGTTAAAATAAAAGATATTAATATAAAATGTTTATTCAGTGTATGTAGATATGGGAGTATATGCATATAAATAAATGATAAATGTGTTGTACTTGTATAGTGCTTTTCTACCTTCAAGGTACCCAAAGCGCTTTGACCCTACTTCCACATTTACCAATTCACACACACATTCACACACTGATGGAGGGAGCTGCCATCCTCAAGCTTGGGGCCTGTGAATATGAGGGTTCTGCGCAGTATCTTGGCTGTTCCTAGGACTGCGCTCTTCTGGACTGAGGCTTCAGATGTTGTTCCTGGGATCTGTTGGAGCCACTCTCCCAGTTTGGGGGTTACTGCTCCGAGTGCCCCCACTACCCCAGGGACCACGCTAGCCTTGACCTTCCAAATCCTTTCCAGCTGCTCTTTCAACCCTTGGTATTTCTCAAGTTGCTTGTGTTCCTTCTTCCTGATGTTGGCGTCAGCTGAGATTGCCACATCTATCCCCACCACCCTTTTCTGCTCTATGTCCACCACCACTATGTCTGGTTGGTTAGTCAGAAGCTGTTTGTCAATCTGGCAGCTGAAGTCCCACAGAACCTTGGCCCTGTTGTTCTCAGCCACCTTCTGTGGTATGGCCCACTGGGATTTGAGTGCTTCTATTCCATACTGGTTGCAGATGTTCCTATATACTATCCCCGCCACTTGATTGTGCCTCTCCATGAACGCTGATCCAGCTGGCATCTTATGGTCTGCTACTATATGCTAGACTGTCTCAGGGGTTTCTTTGCACAGTCTGCATCTTGGGTCTGATCTACTCTCCTGTGCTGTCTGCCAGTCCTGCATTTTCCAGCCACTGGTAGGATTTCTTGATATCAGCCTGTTCCTCTATCTGACGGTGGTACATGCCATGTAGGGGCTTGTCTATCCAGGTTGTCTGATCCTCCTCCTATGCACTCTCATCAGGGTTCTGCTGCCTGAGACATTCCCTTAGCACTTCATTCTTTGGGGCCATTTTTTCGATGCATTCTCGAATTTTCAATGTTTCATCCTGGACCGTGACGCTTACTAGCCCTCGGCCTCCGTCTTTCCGCTTAGTGTATAGCCTCAGGTTGCTGGACTTAGGTGGAACCCTCCGTGCATGGTGAGGAGCTTTTTTGTCTTTCTTTTACCAGATTATGATACCAGCGGGGTATCTGATGTCTGGTATTGCATACATGTTGAGGGCACGGACTTTGTTCTTACCCTTCAGCTGACTTTTCAGGACCTGCTTTACTCTCTGGAGGTATTTGGCTATGGTTGTCTTCCTTGTTCCCTCTTCATGGTTTCCATTAGCCTGTGAGATGCCAAGGTACTTGTAGCTGCCTTGGATATCACCTATGCTTCCCTCTGGTAGGTCAATACCCTCAGTCCTGATCATCTTGCCTCTCTTTGAGACCATCCGGCCACACTTGTCCAATCAGAATGATATCCCTACGTCATCGCTGTAGACCCTGGTGGTGTGGATCAGTGAGTCTATTTCTTGCTCGCTCCTGGCATACAGCTTGATGTCATCCCTGAAGAGCAGGTGGCTGATTGTTGCCCCACTATGGAATCGATACCTGTAGCCGCTCTTTAAAATGATCTGACTGAGGGGTTCAGGTCTATGCAGAACAGCAGTGGTGAGAGCGCATCTCCTCGGTATATGGCGCACTTGATGTTGACTTGGGCAATCGGCTTTGAATTGGCCTCTAGGGTTGTCTTCCACATTTCCATCGAGTTCTGGATGAAGGCCCTTAGGTTCCTGTTGATTTTATACAGTTCCAGACATTCCAGTATCCATGTGTGCAGCATTGAGTATCTATGTGTGCAGCATTGAGTCGTAGGCTTTCTTGTAGTCCATCCAGGCAGTGCACAGGTTGGTCTGTCTCTTCTTACAGTCTTGGGAGACTGTTTTATCAACCAGCAACTGGTGCTTGGCTCCTCTGGTATTACTGCCATTTCATTTATGTGCCTCACTCATGTATTGAGCCACATGCTTACTCACTTTTATGTTGCGCAGAGACAGGTAATTGGCCAGTAGTTGGATGGGATGCGTGCCTTCTGGGGGTCCTTCATGATTACCATGAAGGACCAGGAGTGCTATTAGCTTCTCCATCCAGTACGTATGGATCATATCGGGGCCTGGGATGTCCAGTTCTTCATCTTTGACACTCTTTCTTGGATGTCTGCCATTGAGATGGTTACTGGCTCTTGTTCTGTGGTCAGCTCTCAGGTCTACTAACCATTGGGCCTTGGTGTTGTGTGATGCCTCTTTCTCCCATATGTCTTTCCAGTATTTTTCCACTTAAGTTCTTGGTGGGTCTGACCGTTTGTTGTTTCCCTACCACTGAGAGTACACCTTGGCTGGTTCAGTGGAGAACAGCTTGTTTATTCTCCTGGCCTCTCCCTCCTTGGTGTATCTCTTCAACCGGGCGGCCAAAGCTGTTAGTCGTTACTTGGCAGTTACGGGTGCATCTGGTATGGAGAGTGAGTTGTACTTCCTGGGTGCCCCTTTATTCACCATGTTCCCTTTCTTTAGTTCTGCTAGCTGGCTAACTTCTTTCCGTACTGCCTATTTATTGGCCTTCCATGGTGGGTACTGCTAGTTATGTCCCGAGCTCACCTTGTACCCAAGCATCTGTATGACCGTTGCTTTACTATATAGCAGCAGCATTCACATATACTAGTATATCTTCTAAATGTACTTGGCAATTCAGCTTTGGTATTCGTCATGGGCTCCAGTTTTCTAGATGGGTCACGATCTTCCCTCTCAGGTCAGCAGCTCTTGTGTGGAGGCTGTCGGTATCTTTTGGGGCTTGGAACCCAATCTGTGGTTGTGGGGATGATGATGACGACATCCCAATGCTGACCTGTCGTCCTGGCTCCCCCTTGCTGTAGCATCGTTTTTGTATTTCATTAATCTCTAGTTGTGATTATAGATTTCCTTTACGGATGTTGGAACACTGGGCTAACAGATGTTTCTTTTTTAGCCTTGATTGCGGGTTTCGAAGTATCTAATGATCCCACATTCACTGCATGTAGCCCCTTTTTCTAAGATTGCTTCTATAATAGCATTCCAGCATCTCCGTATTTTTCCCCTCGTCCATCTGTGTTTTGTTCCAGTAGCCCATTTCTCATCAGTTTGCTGTGGTTCCCTAGCAACTGACGCAGACCTTGTTGACCCAGTTTGACTGTATTTGTTCATAATGCTTAGATACAAATTCAATTTAGTCGTCAAAATGTCATACGATAACCTTTTTTACAAATGTTTTACTGAACTGCAAGTCATTGATTTGCTCTAAACTTGGTGACAGTAAGTGCAGTAGGAATTAAGTGCACATTTGGTCTTGAATAAAATATTTCCTGCTAAACTTAATAAAAAAATAAAAAAAAGTTCAACAGTTTAACTTAAAACAGACTAAATTCAGTGTGCAGCTTTATGATAGAGAAGGTCTCCAACTTTCATCACTATGAAAACAACTGTGACAAAAAGAGAGACAGGATATTTGTTTCACTACAATTGTGTTTTATATATGAAGGAACTCTTCTCTCAGTGAGATTATGGTCTTTATGCTATATTGTGTAATTTATCATTAAATAAAAGCATCACACACACACACACTCATAGCTCATTAAAGTGGAATAAATGACATGCCACTAATAGTTTTACTCCACATACCTCTCTTCTCCTACCGAAGGGTGCAAACTGGATGTGTAATATCCTCATTAAATGACGACGTGTGCTGTACCTCGGACCAACTGCACTCAGTAACGACACAAACACACTCACATAAATATTGCACTAATTGCAACCATAGACAGCAGAACACTTACTTCTATTTTAACATTTATACAATTTAGTTATCTGCTAGGGCTTCACGGTGGCAGAGGGGTTAGTGCGTCTGCCTCACAATACGAAGGTCCTGCAGTCCTGGGTTCAAATCCAGGCTCGGGATCTTTCTGTGTGGAGTTTGCATGTCCTCCCCGTGAATGCATGGATTCCCTCCGGGTACTCCGGCTTCCTCCCACCTCCAAAGACATGCACCTGGGGATAGGTTGATTGGCAACACTAAATTGGCCCTAGTGTGTGAATGTGAGTGTGAATGTTGTCTGTCTATCTCTGTTGGCCCTGCGATGAGGTGGCGACTTGTCCAGGGTGTACCCCGCCTTCCGCCCGATTGTAGCTGAGATAGGCGCCAGCGCCCCCCGCGACCCCGAAAGGGAATAAGCGGTAGAAAATGGATGGAAATGGATGGATAGTTATCTGCTGCACTGACAAGATGCCTGCTCAGTGCGTGTTGACTGTGACGAACCTGCCGAGTCAAAAGCTGGTGTGTGACGTCACAATTTACCTTTTTCTTTTACACAGCGCACCAAAATGAAAAGAAAATAATCGTCTCTTTTGACCACTTACCTAATAAAAACAATGGGCAAAGTGCTTCGATTGTCAGGTCTATAGAGGGGTTTCCATTTTTTTACATTTACCCCGATGCACTGCCTGTATCCACATTGAAAGGCGGAAGTTAGTGAAACGCTAATTGTCTCCAATAATTATCCAATAATATTCATAATGTCGACGGCATGTGCCATTATCAAATGCCACAATCGAGGTGGAAGGGAAAAAAAACTAGCTTGTATCGCATTCCTAAGCGGATTTCTGGACAAACGAAAGCGGCTGAAAAAAAAAGTTGAAGACGAGGATGGATTGGTACAATCAACTGAGATGTGACGTGCTTTGATGACTGTGTTTGTTTGGATCATTTCAGGTAAAAGATTTTTCATCTATCCACACCCTGGACAAGTCGCCACCTCATTGCAGGGCCAACACAGGTAGACAGACAACATTCACACTCACATTCACACACTAGGACCAATTTAGTGTTGCCAATCAACCTATCCTCAGGTGCATGTCTTTGGCGGTGGGAGGAAGCCGGAGTACCCGGAGGAAACCCACGCAGTCACTGGGAGAACATGCAAACTCTACAGAGAAAGATCCCGAGCCCGGGATTGAACTCTGGAATACTCAGGACCTTCGTATTGTGAGGCACATGCACTAACCCCTGTTCCATCATGCTGCCCAGCAGATAACATAACTTAAAATATCTTATAACTATTAATAAATAAACGTAATTGTATAAATAATGACATTGACTGTCAATACAAAGTCCAAAATACCAGTTCAGAGGTCAGATTTGAATGATAACCATTGCAAATAAACTTACACATGTGTCCCAATGTGCTGAATTCGACTTTTATTTGGTTTGGTTAGTTGTCCTTGTTTTTACATTCTATTTGCACTACAGGATCTCAATTTATTATATTATATTCCTTTTAATGTTTTATTTTTATAACCGCTATTTATCCTATTCTATTTCAATTATTACGTACATACTATTCATTGGGGGTAAATCTGGGACCTTGTATACTAAATTCCGTGGCATCTCATGAGGGGTGGTATGACAAAGTTTTTTGAATCCTTGAATTGAGGAACTTTGGGCATTTTACACCGATGGGGGACTTCCCTAAACTTAGGTTTTTCCAGCACAGACTGGTGATAGAAGTGGGTTGTGGCTTGGAAAGTCACCAGTTGGGAAACTTGGAGTGGCAGGAAAAAACATGGGTGGGTAGAGAGATTATACGGCATTCACGGGACGGGTCAAGTGCCACTCGGTTTCGCACATTGTGACCATGAGGTGATTCCGGTTGACTGTAAAAGAGTGACAAATATGAATTGAGTACATTTTGCTCATCTCCCTGTTGTATCATTTTCAAACCACTCATTGTCATCACATCTTACACACCTAACACTTTGCTTGTGGGTTGTGATTAAATTGTTTGAGGCGCTCAAACTGCCAACAGAGGAATGCGGAGAACCCTCAGAAACACTTAAAACGTTATAAACACGACGCTAGGTGTGAGTGAGAGATGAAATGCTCCTTTTCAACATGTCGACCTAATGGCAGCGACTGCTGCTGCAACAACAACACTGAGTTCTCGTCGAGGAGAGGTCAAGGTCTCTGTTCATTAACACTTTGGTATCTGGGGTCAGAGGCTAAATGTAAGACGAGTACACAAAAAGGTGTGTGTACGTTATATGATATTTCAACATAAACATGAAACACATCCATACAATACGTGCACAAAAATGACATGAAACATGATGAGCAAATCACAAGACTAGTTTAAGAAGCTTACAAAATGACAGATGACATGTAAGGACAAAGTAAAAGGTTGCAAAATATTGTTCTCTGCAAGGCTGAGTGAACAGACCAAAGGGTTAAAGGCGCAGGAGGAGGATTCTGAAATCCAGCGATCCGCAAAACTGCCTGTGACAGGCAGGGACTCATTTTACTAATTGCTCAAGTGTATTCCCCCAGCTGAAGATTGGTCAGGACGAGCATCAAAACAAATATGTTCATGCTCATGGCAGGGCAAATAAACCAGAGACAAAACAGAACGTTAAGTATGGGGAAACATACAGTATTCTTGCAATCCTGGTTGGCCAAAAATCACACTTCAACTCACCAGGATTAACAGAATATTTAAAATAATATCCATCCATCCATCTATCTTCTTCCGCTTATACGAGGTCGGGTCGCGGGGGCAACAGCCTAAGCAGGGAAGCCCAGACTTTCCTCTCCCCAGTCACTTCGTCCAGCTCTTTCCGTGGGATCCCGAGGCGTTCCCAGGCCTGCCGGAAGACGTAGTCTACCCAACGTGTCCTGGGTCTTCCCCGTGGCCTCCTACCGGTCAGACGTTCCCTAAACACCTCCCTAGGGAGGCGTTCGGGTGGCATCATGACCAGATGCCCGAACCACCTCATCTGACTCCTCTCGATGTGTAGGAGCAGCGGGTGTACTTTGAGCTTCCCCCGGATGGCAGAGGAAACTCATTTCGGCCACTTGTACCCGTGATCTTGTCATTTCGGTCAAAACCCAAAGCTCATGACCATATGTGAGGAAGGGAACATAGATCGACCGGTAAATTGAGAGCCTTGCCTTCCGGCTCAGCTCCTTCTTCACCACAACGGATCGATACAGCGTCCGCATTACTTTAAAATAATGATAAAAATACATTTGAATTTCAAATGGTGCCAAAATATTGCTGCAGTTTTCATGTATTGCCTTGGTTACAGTCAAACATATCAAAGTGTTTTTCCCGCGAATCATCCCCCAAACCAAGAATCTCACGCGCTGTTTTCTTTTTTTTCTTTACGGAGTATGACTGCAAAATAATCCACCATGGTGTCAAAGGAAGTTGTGAGACTCCAGCATTTTGATAAAGAAGGTGAGAAACACTATTGAATTCAAGAACTCATTACAAAGTAAGAAGGTGGTGTGCGCTTGGCTCCATTCTTCTCACCTCCATCTTTGCCGTCTTTAAAAATAAGAGTCTTCAATAAAATATGTCTTCAATAATATATGTATATATATATATATATATATATATATATATATATATTAGGGCTGGGCAACGATTAAAAAATTTAATCGAAGTTAATCGCACTATTTCTCCGATTAATCGCGATTAACTGCATTGTATACACAAAGCCCAATAATGAATTCAAAACTAGTGTGTAGTGCACCTTTATTGGAATATTCTCCCACATGAACAAAAGCGCCAAAACATTTGTTGTGGAAACACAATTTAAATCAGTCCTTGTTAAACAGTAGCAGTTAAATAGCATATTTTATGAAAATCAACTCAAAAAATGTAAATACAAACATTTAAGCTTATTGCCACTGCCAGGGTATTTAAGTTATCCTGTTTGTTATGGAAAATAAATATAATCTACATACAAATCTCTGAGCCACAATCATAACATCTGAACAGGCAATTTCTGAGGTAACAGCAGAAACATTTTTTTTAACAGGGATCTTATGTTTAAAAAACCTATATTATAGGTAGTGGGCTGTTTTAGGGAATTTTTGATCAAATTTTCCATGGTAGCGATATTAATAATGTTGTGTTTATTCTGCGTAGTGCACTTAAGATAATTATGACCATATCTAGGAATTGATATGATGGGAATTTTCTGATTGTTTGCTTGGTGCTTTGATAAACTGAACGCGTCATATACATGGTACTATATTGTGATGTTATGAGCCAGGGAATAAAAGAACTACCCTACCCAGCATGCAACAGGAGTGACGAGCATGCGCGGTAGCCCGGTATAGGTTGTGTGTCGCCATGACGGCATCTTGCATGTTGTGATATGCACGCTCTGAAAGCAAACGTTAAGAACTCAGCCAACACGCCTCGTCTGCATTATTCATAAATAGACAGACAACACATATACTCCGCTGCTTCACAGGCTGCTGGATGTAACCGGCAAAGTATTCCCATGCTAGCTAGCCGGTCTAGCAAGCACGCGTCATTCAGTCCAAAACGGCCCGATCTATCCACATTCAGAATTGTCTGGCGGTCGTAAGTGATCCCGGAGTGACCACGCTGTAAGCCAGCCATGAAATTTGCAGAATTGTCCGGTATTTTTGCCAAATGTTCCATCTTTACCAAGAGCCCCTCGACGCCGAAGCCCATCCGAGCGACGCCATCTTGTTAAGAAAAGGCGTTAACAAAATAAAAGCATGTAAACAACATACGCAAATGTGCGATAAAATAATTATCTGCGTTAATAGATTGATGAGTTAACTCGTAATTCACGCTTTAATTTGCCCACCCCTAATATATATATATATATATATATATATATATATATATATATATATATATATATATAACCTCTTATATATATATATATATATATATATATATATATATATATATATATATATATATATATATATATATATATATATATATATATATATATATATATATATATATATATATATATAAATGTAAGGGCTGTCAAACGATTAATATATTTAATCACAATAAATTGCTGTTTGTTCATAGTACGATAATCGATACCCGAGACGGATACTTTTCAATGTTTTTTTTAAACACGGTGCTTTTTAAACAGCTTAACACAAAAAGAACACAAACACACTCACTATAATTTAAAAAAAATCCTCATAGTGCGTTGGTATCTTGCCAGATTTTTTATTTTGTAGTACCACAGAATTTGTATTCCTGCTGTAGGAGCACTTGCATTCAGAGGAGGAGCTACTCTTTCATGTTTAGGTACCAATTTCACGCATTAATAACACAAACTGTGGGTTGTTACGATAATTGTTTGATTATCCATCCATCCATCCATCCATTTTCTACCGCTTATTCCCTCTGAGGTCGCGGGGGGCGCTGGCGCCTATCTCAGCTACAATCGGGCGGAAGGCAGGGTACACCCTGGACAAGTCGCCACCTCATCGCAGGGCCAACACAAATAGACAGACAACATTCACACTCACATTCACACACTAGGGCCAATTTAGTGTTACCAATCAACCTATCCCCAGGTGCATGTCTTTGGAGGTGGGAGGAAGCCGGAGTACCCGGAGGGAACCCACGCATTCACGGGGAGAACATGCAAACTCCACACAGAAAGATCCTGAGCCTGGATTTGAACCCAGGACTGCAGGAACTTCGTATTGTGAGGCAGACGCACTAACCCCTCTTCCACCGTGAAGCCTTGTTTGATTATTATTATTTTTATTTTCTTCTTCTGAGTATTATTTTGTTTTCCTACCTCAGGGGGAGGAATCGACAGGGCAATTACTGGATGTTCCATCTCCATCGTTGGGGTCCCTGCAGGTGGGGTGGGTGGTTCTTGTGGCTCCGCCGTGATCTCCATGTACACATGTTCATCAGTTGTAAAATGTATTTTAGTGGCAAATCTTTGGTTGGACTTTTTCCATTTAGTATTAAAGGCCTTCTGAAACCCACTACCACCCACCACGCAGTCTGATAGTTTATATATCAATGATTAAATATTAACATTGCAACACATGCCAATACAGCCTTTTTAGTTTACTAAATTGCAATTTTAAATTTCCCGCGATGTGTCCTGTTGAAAACGTCGCGGAATGATGACACTTATGTTGACGCGTGCTTGTAACGTTATTGTTTAAAGCTGACATGTTCTCCCAGCACTACTCACGTCTAAAAGTCGTCTGCTTTAATCGCATAATTACACAGTATTTTAGACATCTGTGTTGCTTAATCTTTTGCAATTTGTTCAATTAATAATGGAGACTATAAAGAAGAATGCTGTTGGTGGAAAGCGGTGGATTGCAGCTGCCTTTAGCAACCAAAACACAGCCGGTGTTTCTTTGTTGTGAAGCTTTAATATGAAACAGAGCGGTCAAGCGAACATGTTTCTCTACCACATGTTAACCGGCAGGTTTCGGTGAGAAATTGTGGTAATAAGTCGGCTCTTACCGGAGAAATGAGCGGAGCTTGTATCCTCCTGCAGCTATCAGAGGCAACTGCGACTTTCTTGGCTTCTCCATGGCTTCTATCAGAGACAGTGGCGGTCACCACACCCCTCCGACTTTCAGGTATGACTTTATAATCTCACTAAAACACTAGTAACTCAATAAACAGATAAGGGATTTTCCAGAATTATCTTAGTAAATGTGTCTAATAACATCAGAATCGCTCCCACTGTCGTCACCTTTTATTTTCTAGTGCTTTACTCTTACTTTCCTCATCCACGAATCTTTCATCCTCGCTCAAATTAATGGGGAAATCGTTGCTTTCTCGGTCCGAATCGCTCTTGCTGCTGGTGGCTATGATTATAAACAATGTGAGGATGTGAGGAGCCCTACAACCCGTGACGTCACGCGCACATCGTCTGCTACTTCCGGTACAGGCAAAGCTTTTTTTACTAGCAACCAAAAGTTACGAACTTTATCGTTGATGTTCTCTACTAAATCGTTTCAGCAAAAAATGGCAATATCGCGAAATGATCAAGTATGACACATAGAATGGACCTGCTATCCCCGTTTGAATAAGAACATCTCATTTAAATAGGCCTTTAACTCAGGATAATTTCTGGTGTTGTTGTTATTATTACATTTGTGCCGTATTTGCCATTGGCGGCACCAAAAAAAAGCTTTTTCAAAGGGCTTGAACTCTGTTTTCTTCAGCATTTAGTTTTGACTGTTGCCTGTTCTTTGAACAATAGAATCGACAAAATACTACACGCTTCTATGAGTGGCTTTATTTTTAACTTTGTGATGGATCCTCTTCGTGGCGGCGCCACCTTTGTTCCACGTATTGTTGAAAAGGAAGAGACAGGTGAATTATAGCAGGTTTCTACAACTTCTGCGTCATTTCAATCTCCTTTGGAAAAGATCCAAGCCGTCATGTCTCGTTGGGGTTTTGAAGTATCAGGAATTCTCTGACGATGCTTTTAACAAATGGGAAAAAAAAGAAGAAGCTGCAAACTTGTTTACTCTGGCAGCATCCTCTAGGAAGAGGATCTCCTCACCATCTAAGAGGCACTATTAATCTACTCTTACACTACTCAAGGTCTCAGCCAAGAAAAGAGAAATAAATCTCTTCAGTGAACCAAAAGGACATGACTTAGAACTTTTACGGCCCACGGCAATTTTTTATCATGATCCGGCACACATTCTAAAACACTATTAGGCATTAAGGCTGTCAAAAAATGAATTGTTTTAAGCAGATTAGATCAATTACATTTTGGAATTTGGATTATCCAAGATTAAACGCAGGTGATTACTCGCTTGCATAATTACAATTTTCTTAAGAAAATACCCCAATGTTTATACACAAATGCAATCGTATTGTCGGATGTCGTCCAGAAACATCTTTTAAAAAAATTTTCTTGACTGCATGTCACATATTTGCACAACATTTCGCAACAGTTTTATCTCAAGTTCTTTCAGGCTGTATTTTGGAGTGAAATTTGCCAGCCAGCACACCAGTCGGAGTCTCCTCACTCATTTTTGTACTGACTGCATAGCGGTTAGGGTAAAAAAGCTTATGCAGACAAAATCAATTGGATGATTAATCTAACTGTGTTCATGACTTATTTAATCACATGAGTTAACTTGTTAATTTTGAAAGCACAGCTAAACAAACATAAAAAAGTGGAATAAAAGAGCATATAGGTAAATAGCAATTACCATATTTCCTTGAATTTCCGCCGGGGAGCTAATTAATTTAAAACGTCTTCTCACTCCTGCGCTTACCAAAGGCATGAGGTAAAAGTAAGCATGCGTTTATTATTTTAAAACCTCTTAAACATTTAAAAACTGCCACTTATTAAAGGTATGCAGTAAAAATTTGAGTGTGATGTAAACAAGGACCTTAAATCCTACTAAATAGCTCTTAATCTTCTTCTCTTTATGCGATTTCAAATGACCGGTATTGAAATCAGCCACCTCCATTTTGAAAATTATGACATGGGAAGTGTCACTCGTGACGTGACGAGTTTGACCAGCCGGTAATACTAAGCATGCGCTAGTTATTTTGGAAAGAAAGTTTGACCCGGCAGTAATTCAAGGCAGGCTCATACTATATGCCCTGCGGCAATTCAAGGAAATACGGTAAGTATCAAGACAATGTTGACCTTTTTGGGTGTATTAATAGATAAAATGAACTGGAAACCTCATAAAAAACATATAACATAAAGTAGCAAGAAACAGGTCAATAATTAATAAAGCAAAATGTTCCGCACCAAAATCACTTCATACTCTCCTCTGTTACCATATCCGAGTTATTGTGTAGAAATATGGGGAAACAACTGTCCTGGGTGTATCTCCCCTACCGCCAGAATTCAGCCGTTATAGCCTCCAGCACCCCCGCGACCCAGAGAGGGACAGGCAGTAGAAAACGGATGGATGGATAGTACTACAAATGCTTTGGTTTTTCAGGGTGCAGCCCTTAGTGCAGGGGTGTCAAACTCAAATACAGAGTGGGCCAAAATTTAAAACTGAACAAAGCCGCGGGCCAAGATTGAACAAATTTACCTTTTAATAAGGACCCAAACAAGTTTTGCATTGAATATTGAACAAGCAAGGCTTATATAATT
Source organism: Nerophis ophidion (assembly GCF_033978795.1). Classification (NCBI taxonomy): domain Eukaryota; kingdom Metazoa; phylum Chordata; class Actinopteri; order Syngnathiformes; family Syngnathidae; genus Nerophis; species Nerophis ophidion. Next base: position 36,384,067 of record NC_084624.1, on the reverse strand, counting down.
TTATAATGACATGTAAAATCGAGTTTTAAATAATAATATTAATAATAATAATAAAAATATCAATGGCATATCAAATAAAATAAAAATAAAAATGGAATGCCTCTTTTCTATTTGCAGCTTTCTGAGGTAAATATCAAAATAATCTCTGTCCACAGGCTAATAATTATTTTCAAAATGAAATAATAATGAATGAATGAAACATTCAAGCCCTGAAGTAGCAAGAGAAAGTGCATAAATAAAACGTTAATTATTGCTCAGTTTGCTACACTGATTTGCTTTAACACTGAATATGGAACAAGCAACGCTTATATAACTTAATAGTGCAAAATCAACTTTCAAAAAACAATCGAAAAAACATCAATGGCATATTAAATACATTTTAAATAAAACATTGAATGCCTTTTTTTCTATTTGCAGCCTTCTGAGGTAAATATCAAAATTAACTTTTTTCACAGGCTGATAAATTTGAAAATAAAATAATGAATAAATCAACCATTCAGGCCTTTTTACTGCTCAATTTGCGACACACTGATCTAATCTGATGTGCCCTGGCATCTTTTCTTGGATGCTAGTTCATTAATGTTGGGGCTCAGGCTTTGAGCTGAGGCAACCAGAGGTAGGCGGGGTTTGGTGGTAGCGGGGGGTGTATGTTGTAGCGTCCCGGAAGAGTTAGGGATGCATGGGGTTCTGGGTATTTGTTCTGTTAGTTTATGTTGTGTTACGGTGGGGATGTTCTCCCGGAATGTGTTTTTCCTTCTTGTTTGGTGTGGGTTCACAGTGTGGCACATATTTGTAACAATGGTAGAGTTGTTTATACGGCCACCCTCAGTGTGACCTGTATGGCTGTTGAACAAGTATGCCTTGCATTCACTTGTGTGTTTAAAAACCACATTTATTGTGTGACTGGGCCAGCACGCTGTTCTATGTCTGAAAAGTGGACGTCAAAGGTACGCCCCCAATATTGTTGTCCGGGTGGAAATTGGGAGAAATTCGGGAACATGATTGCCCCCTGGAGATTTTCGGGAGGACCACTGAAATCTGGTAGTCTTTTGGGAAAATCGGGAGGGTTGGCAAGTATGAGTATTAGCGGTGAACGCGGCTGTATAATACCGGCGGGCCAGCTCTAATGTTAATTTGATAATGTCTCAAGGGCCAAATTAAATTACACGGCGGGCCAAATTTGGCCCGCGGGCCAGAGTTTGACACCAATGGCTTAGTGGAAAAAGATTTGGACACCCCTGACTTAGAATCTTAAAAGAGTTTTACAATAGAACAGAATTCAAGGTTCTTATCAGTTGAGTCTTAAACATTAACCGTTGTGTCTTTGAAGGGATTTAGCAACTTAAAATGAAGCCTTGCCTGTCATTATTAACTCGCTGCCAAAACGCCTTCAAGGCTTTGCATCTGTAGGATCACCAACTCATAGGAGGGCCTTTATTGGAGGGACCCCCCATTCTGGAAATTGTAACAAGTCTTTTTATTAGCTTTGTAAAGTCCAAGAAAAAAAATTTGTGAAAAGCTTAGTCAGGGGGCTGAGACGCCATGACAACAGCCAGACTGTCATGTTTTGGGTAGGACCACGGCGAGGTCATGACAGAAACCCCGCTGAGGGGGGCTCATTGTCACCGAATTACCGACAATTTACACCACGGAGGCCGGAATATGTGTCTTTCAAGCTTTTATGGTGTTTTCACACATCATAAAATCCCGGTGCACTGCACAGTATCTCCATGTTCTAACAAGCAGATAATAAACGGAGGGAATTGTTGCAAGATAACGGATGTGATTAGGATTTTATGGCAAATTGCCATCCCCAAGGATGGTGGCATGAGATTAACCTTGTTGGAATGAAAAGTATTTTATAAAAGAATAAATCGCCTCTGTGTGCCAGATGATAAGCAATGACTTTGTTCTCTCGTTTGGGTATCCAGGACAATTTTAACAGCCAATTTATTTACAAACACAATAAAAAAGCTAAGTAGCATACACAGGCCTTCATTTGAATTCATTTCAGTCCATCCAATTTAGGAGCCTCCTCCTTAAGCGTGTTAATAAATGCCCATTTCCACATCAGCAGCTCTCATTTCAATGGCTATTTTTCCCCATTTGCTGAATTTGAGTCATATTTAGAACAATTTAGGGCAGTTTACAGTGTAAATGTGCCGGAAGCAAGTAACCAGATGTTCAGCTTGTTAGCTACTCACTAAAATTATTGCCGAGTATGATCATTACATCTTTTTTTTTCCACTTAGAACACCTGAAAAATGTGTTTCATGTCTAAAATGGATTTAGTTGTGGGAAGTAAAGTCCATATTATTTTGTCCTCTAAATAGATTTGCCAATCGACCCTGAGTTTCGTCTTGAACTGTCAAAAGACGCAATTTATCCTGTAGTTTAATCATCATCGGAAAAAAACAGTCTGTAAAAATAATTTTTGTCTGAGCTAAACAAAGTATGTGGCTATAATGTCTATGACAGGGGTCGGCAACCCAAAATGTTGAGAGAGCCATATTGGACCAAAAATACAAAAACAAATCCGTCTGGAGCCATAAAATAATTAAACGCCATATTACATACAGATAGTGTGTCATGAGATATAAATTGAATTAAGAGGACTTAAAGGAAACTAAATGAGCTCAAATATACCTACACATGAGGCTTAATGATGCAATATGTACATACAGCTAGCCTAAATAGCATGTTAGCATTGATTAGCTTGCAGTCATGCAGTGACCAAATATGTCAGATTAGCACTCCACACAAGTCAATAACATCAACAAAACTCACCATTGTGCATTGATGCACAACGTTAAAAGTTTCGTGGACAAAATGAGACAGAAAAAGAAGTGGCATAAAACACGTCTAAGAAAGTCGGAGAAAGTTATACATGTAAACAAACTACGGTGAGTTCAAGGAGCGCCAAAATTAGTAGGACAAAACGGCGCTCGTCAAATACTCGAATCAGTGTAGCATGTTTAATGTAAACAGTGTGCTTTATAACATTTAGGGAGATTTGTGTCATGTTTTTCTTCCTACAGAAATCATATTACACACGAAATATATTTTTTCCCCCTCATCTTTTTCCATTATTCATACATTTTTGTTAAAGTTACAGAGAGCCACTAGGGCGGCGCTAAAGTCTAGAGCCGCGGGTTGCCGACCACCGGTCTATGAGATACGTGCCGTGCTAACCTAATTAGTTGATTGATTGAGAAGTTTATTGACATCTTAAAGAATTTAATCCATGCAATGATTTAAAAAGGCAAATGGATGGCACAAAAAGCCAAAAGGCTTGTTTCCATTGTGGTCCATTACATTTTCATCACATTTGATACATTCAATAATAAGAGTTATAGAACCTGTAACATGTATATTAAAAAATTACGTTAAAAAAATTGAAACATTATGTACATATACACAGAATACATGTCAGATGATTTGAAGAACACTATATACAAAAAATAGTGTGGGGGGGTATATACACTATGCTCATGACACTATGTACATGACTATGCACATAGAAATAACCTGCGCGCACACCTAATACAAAAAAATTTTTTTTACATTCAAAACTATAACAATGTATAATTCTTTTGGAACTACAAACAGTACAAATGACATATAAATAAAAAAAATATCACTGGCTGGGAATGTGCAAAGGTTTTTCTCTGAAAGAGAAGCGAAGATGAATGAAAAGCACACACCGGAAAAAAGTAGTACCACAGAGTTGTCGCTTAAAGACTCCGCCGAAAAATATATATAAATACAAAATGGCGCACACGTTGCAGCTTGCAGTGAACGGAGGTGCTCTGTCTCAAAGCAGCATTTCAGAAGCTCTGGCTGACTGGTAGGCCACTTCAAGCACTCACCACTAGCTTGCAGCACATTTGTGTTACTCATACAAATATGAAGATTGAGCCCAGTTTACAATTTCCTGTTATACAGTATACCAGGCAGCCTTGCACTATATGAAGACTATGTTATTGTTTACTTTTTACTCTAGTATACTCTGGACTGAAGTTGTAGGCCTTCATTGTTGTTGTAACTGTTGTTTTGAGGCATGTTTAATAAAATAAAGAATAATGCACTTTCTTAGACTTAGAGTTTGTGAAAGTCAAGGTATAGAATTTCCCATAGTTGTAGTGGGTATCAGGATATTCTCAGGGAGAGCATGTCCCAAATTCTACGCTGCTGTTTTGAGGCATGTTAAAAAAAATAATGCACTTTGTGACTTGAATAATAAATATGGCAGTGCCATGTTGCCACTTTTTTTCCATAATTTGAGTTGAAGTTGTTTTATTTTTTTGGAAAACCTTGTTACATTTTTTAATGCATCCAGCAGGGCATCACAAAAAAATTAGGCATAATAACTTGTTATATCCACAACCCTACATTGGAAACTGGTAGACAGACAATTTTACAGCACTTTCAACACTGGTGGCTCCGTCAAAATGGCTGTAAAACTGCACCGGGCTATAGCACATTGGATATTTTATAAACATTGAACAGCGCTGGTTTGAATTATTACAATACATAGTTGTGAGATCATGCAGACAAGTGGGGGTTTGCAGACGGTAGTTTCAAAACACTATCTGTCATGAAAAACCTTAAACAACTCAGCAGCTAAGATAAGAAAAGAGAAGTCTCCACTGACCTACTATCAAATCATATGTTTGCTTATTCTCTATTACACTAAAAATTCTCCTGAATGATAATGCATGTCTCAAGGCTTTTCTTCTTAAATAGGGTTTTCCTTGACACTAACAGATGGTGTTTACTTTTTTCCAGATCGACCTGATTCAGTGTGTATTTAAATTTAAATCAATTGCAATAATTCTGGTACCAAAAACACACTTTGGCGATAGAACACCAATTAATGTGTTGAAGATAGTGGACAGTCACTTTTGTACATACGTCAGGAGTTGTGTGACGAGGAGAAGCACCTCCATGCCCTCTGGCAGGATGCAAGCGCACATTATGTCTGTCGTCATGTGTCGGCTACAAGGAGGGGGGAAAAAGCAACAGAAGGAATGGCTATCAGCGGCATCCACGCAAGAAAGAAAACATCATGCAACCAAAGAGATAGGAAGTAGTAAACTAGCAAGTGTCAGCACAAACAATTTGTGCAAACCACAGGGTTGGGATGACTATGATTATATAAATAAAGAACAATAAGGTTAATTTAGATTATAATATATTTAGTCTAAATGTGTGTTATATTATTGGAATAATTATACTCATTATTATTTCATTAATATCATTATCAATAGGGACAAGCAGTACAAAATGGATTGATGGATGGATGGATTACTAATTACATTTTTAGCATGCAGAATTTTTGTATAAATTATGAACATTATTATCAAACAATATGGTTTACAATGGATGAGTATCGGTTAAGGAAAAAAAACTTATTAATAAAAATGAATTTGCATTAGTAGTATTGCATTACTTTATAAGTAATTTAATAACAAATTCTAAACAAATTTCAACTAAAATGATTTATCGATTAATTATACATGTTTTAACTTCTTAAACAGTTTTAGCATGACTATCATTTAGCCTGTAGAATAAATAAATGAATAAATAATTTTGTGGTTTAGATTAATAGGGATTCAGTACAAAATAGGTTACAAATATTTGTGGTATTATAATGATATTTATATTTATTATAATTATGATTAATAATAACTTTTTTCATACAGTATATTTGTACAAATTATTACCAGTATTATCAAACATCAAGGTTTAAAATGGATTATGGATTAAGAAACAAATTGAATGAAACTAAAATGATGATAACTTGTATTGGTAGTACTGCAATTACTTAAACGCTAATTTAATAATATCTAATGAATTCCAAACTATTTTCAGTATTAAGGATTTATCAATTAATTATCATTAATATTTGTTGAACAGATTAGTTTAATTGAAGATTCTGGCCGAGGTTCAAAATTCCAAACTCAACTGTGAGCGAGTTTGTCTTAATCTGTGTGTGAACGGGACTTTGAGCTTGCTATTGCAACGTTCTGATAATCAATGTTCACGGTATCACTTTGCCACTCACTGCACAATCCATAATGAGAACCAATAAAAGAGCTGTATTAAAAATATGCGCATGGAGAAAAAGTGTCAGGATTATTACTGAGGTTCCAGTCACTGAACTGCTTTGCTTGCTATTATTTTGCGATGTGGAACAGCTAAAGAGACAATTTTCTGTCACCAAAACTGCATCTAGCAATGTTACTTAATTGGGCTTACGAATGAATTCACAAATCTTTATGCCTTTGGTGCTGAAAAAAGAGAATCTCTGCAATAGAAAGCATTTTCGTGAGTGTGTGGAGGGAAATGAACAAAAACAAACCCAGACAATACGAGGAAGATGTTAATAATCACGTTGAACAATAGCGCCTCACGTCACTGCGTCATCCGATTGATACATCTTTTTCCAACAAGGGATATTAATGTGGAATATGTTGGTGCCAAAGTAAGCAGAACGTTGCTCTTATTTGGGCAACGTACGCTATATTGCCAAAAGAATTTGGCCACCCATCCAAATGATGAGAATCAGGTGTCCTAATCACTTGGTCTGGTGTATAAAATCCAGCACTTAGGCATGGAGACTTTTTCTACAAACATTTGGGAAAGAATGGGCTGCTCGGAGTGATTTCCAGCGTGGAACTGTCATAGGATCCCACCTGTGCAACAAATCCAGTCATGAAATTTCCTCGCTCCTAAATATTCCAAAGTCAACTTTATTATAAGAAAATGTAAGGGTTTGGGAACAACAGCAAGTCAGCCACCAAGTGGTAGGCCACGTAAACTGACAGAGAGGAGTCGGCCGATGCCGAAGCGCATAGTGCAAAGACTTTCTGCACAGTCAGTTGCTACAGAGCTCCAAACCTCATGTCACCTTCCAATTAGCCCACGCACAGTACACAGAGAGCTTCATCTTATGGGTTTCCATTGCCGAGCAGCTGCATCTAAGCCATACATCAACAAGTCCAATGCAAAGCGTCGGATGCAGTGTTGTAAAGCACGTCGCCACTGGACTCTAGAGCAGTGGAGACGCGTTCTCTGGAGTGATGAATCACGCTTTTCCATCTGGCAATCTGATGGACGAGTCTGGGTTTGGTGGTTGTTAGGAGAACGCTAGAATTCGGACTGCATTGTGCCGAGTGTGAAATTTGGTGGAGGGGGAATTATGGTGTATCAAGAGTTGGGCTTGGCCACATAGTTCCAGTAAAAGTGTCACGGGGTGTTGCTGACGCACCCCAAGATGCAGAGACGGCAGGCTTGGTGCAGGAAAACATGACTTAATGTCCAAAATTCAAGAAAAAACACAAACAGGGAACCAGAAACAGGCAAACTGGAAACAGGGAATAGGAACTAGCAAAAAGGAAACGAGGAACAAAAAGACATCAAGCTGCAAAGGATACAGGTTACAGCTTACAGGTAGTAGCTTACAGATACAAGGACAGCAACAATACTCCGGCACTGACTGGAGGGAAAAGCAGGTCTAAATAGCAGCTGGCTGATTGACACCAGGTGTGGCCAGGTGCCAATCAGCCGCAGCTGAGAGGAAACAGCGCTCAGGGAGACAAGCAGGAAACTGAACCAAAATAAGAGCGCTGACAGGAAAAAAAAATAAACACAGAGGAAAACCAAAACATAACTAAACTGTCAGTGGCAAACCTGACAGAAAATAACTTTGAATGCTCCAGGATACCAAAACATTTCAGACAATTCCAAGGGATGGCAATTCAAGTTCATATGTGAGTAAAGGCAGATGGCCAAATACTTTTGGCCATATATTGTAGCTTTTCAGAAATCCCGTTTTTGAGAGCAACTGATAATTTTGCTTGCACATTCACAGAATTACAAAGGGAAACAAGCAGATCCAAAACAAATAGACTATTGCGACTAGGATGGAGGTTATGTTTATATTGGCTGTACAGTACCAACGCCCTTCACTGGCTGTGATGTCGCCTTTGGCCTTATTGGTGTAAAATGATGTTACTCATGAGTTCTAGTGTTCCGGGACACATGCTCCCGTAAAGACATTGGTGGATAGTTGACACACTGTATGTGGCTGAAAGGTTTTAAAGCGCCAGTGAGTCATCACCAACTTCACAAATCCTGTAAACAGGGAAGATTGACTCTGTAAATGACACGGAGCCGGTGACGGTTGCAGAGAAGAGAGGGAGATGCGCAATAGTATAACTTCCTGCCTTGATTATTACATAGGTTTTTCCATCCATCCATCCTAGGGTTTCCCCTACATGTAATTGATTGTGGTGCATCGCCTTGGCAAGGTAAACACCTTCAAAATAAGTGAAAAAATTTAAAAAAATAATGTTTTACCAATGTAAGAAAATATGTTATGAATTGATTCACTGTAAATAGTAGGGGTGTGCATCTCTATATCTTAAATGGCGATCCGATATGAATCCCAATACATGGGTTACGATACGATTTACTAACAATTATTTTTAAAACATTTTGATTCAATGTGATTCGATGAGTTTTTATGCAGATGTAACCTATTTTCCCGGCCATAGGGCACGCAGGATTATAGGGCGCGATGCCGATGAATGGTCTACTTTTGATATTTTTTCAAATATTACACTGTATATATATATATATATATATATATATATATATATATATATATATATATATACAGTGGGGCAAAAAAGTATTTAGTCAGCCACCGATTGTGCAAGTTCTCTCACTTAAAATGATGACAGAGGTCTGTAATTTTCATCATAGGTACACTTCAACTGTGAGGGACAGAATGTGAAAAAAAAATCCAGGAATTCACATTGTAGGAATTTTAAATAATTTATTTTTAAATTATGGTGGAAAATAAGTATTTGGTCAACCACTCAAAGTTCTCACTGATGGAAGGAGGTTTTTGCTCAAAATCTCACGATACATGGCCCCATTCATTCTTTCCTTAACACGGATCAATCGTCCTGTCCCCTTAGCAGAAAAACAGCCCCAAAGCATGATGTTTCCACCCCCATGCTTCACAGTAGGTATGATGTTCTTGGGATGCAACTCAGTATTCTTCTTCGTCCAAACACGACGAGTTAAGTTTATACCAAAATGGATACGTGGATGACACGGCAGAAGATTGGGAGAATGTCATCTGGTCAGATGAAACCAAAATAGAACTTTTTGGTATATATTATATATATAGATCATATATACATACATATATCATATATACATACATATATATATATATATACATATATGACATATATATCTATATATATATATAAATATATATACATACATATATATATATAAATAAATAAATATATATATATATATATATATATATATATATAAATATATATACATACATATATATATACATATATCATATATATGTATATATATATATATAAACATATAAACATACAATAAACACTTTTTGTCTCTCACTGTCAACCCCAAGTCAAAATAGTTGCCCAAGTCTGATTTACAGTATATGTGCCCTGGGATTAGCCATGATCATTTAGGTTAGCTTGTCGACCAGGTAGTCCAGGGGTCAGCAACCGGCGGCTCTGGCACTTAAGCGCCGCCCTAGTAGCCCCCTTTGTCAAACATGAAAATGGAAAAAAATGGGGCGGGGAATTTAAATTTTTTTTTCAATATAGTTTATGTAGGAGGGCAAACATGACAGAAACATTCTTAACATTTTCCAATGTGCTGAATAAATATCAATTATAAATATCAATTTCAACATTTCTGTCAACGAAGATTTGCGTCATAGCCTGCGACACACATTTCTTTCAGCTCTTCATTGTGTCAGGCAGGTAGGTGGCTGTTGCAAACAAACCGGCTGGTGCATGATGGGCCATAGATCCGACAGGGAGTAAGCGAAAGATAGCTGAGGAGAACAGAGGAGTCAACAGTTCTTGGACCGAATAATTTGCTTTCATTGCTAATGCGGAAGGATTGCCTGCATGTTTGCTTTGTAATGAGAAGTTGTCAAATAACAAAAAGAGTAATGTGGAAAGACATTTCCAGGTAAGGCATGCTACATTTGCAGCCGAGTCTCCAGTTGGGAGTGAGAAAAAAAGTGCGATTGCCTTTCTTCAGGCAAAATTAGAGGAGCGCAAATATAAATTTAAGAAGTCGATTGCATCTCCAAACTAGTTTTGTTGCAACCCGGGAGATAATAAAGCTTTGTATTGTGCATGTCTAAAGAGAAGAGGATGCTGCTGCGTTTTACCCTTGCACTGACTTACTTAGAATTTGCAGAAAACTAAAGAGACGAGGATAATGGTCTTAAATTGTACTATTTAAATTTGATATACCTTACTTTTCAAAAGGCTATTTTATTTTTTAAACAGGCTGCGTTTTAACTGCAGGCTGCGTTTTACCACGCTCGCACTTCATCACTTGGAATTGATTAATTTGTGTCTGTTACCGCCATAAGGGGGAATAGAAGAGACGATTGTGCTGCATTTTATTCAACTGCACTGACTTATACTTGGCTGGCATTTGTAACAAACAAAGGAGAAGAGGATAATGCGCAGAAATGCAACGAAATCAAAATGAAACTGGCTTGTTTTCAAGATGAATGCCCTACTTACCTTTTTTAAAAGGTTGCTGTTTTACTTGTGTAATTGCAAGCTGAGTTTTATTGCACTCTGTCTGTTGCCCAGATAAGGGAGAAAAGTGAAGAAGATTGTATTGAATTATTGAGGATTGAAGAGGACTGCATTTTATTTCCATGGGGAGGTCTGAAATTACAGGAGGCCGATTATGCACATTACATTTTGTCGTTGTTTTTCAAAAATCTGATTTCTTTATTGTATTTCTATAATTTCATCAATGCAATGAAACATAATATAATATTTTAATGGAAGTTGAACTTAGAGAGCACTCTCTGTTGTGTACACAGAGGAGACGGCAAAGGGGAATTACTGTAACTGATGAGTGTTACCGAGAGTGTTGAGCGAAAGTGGCGGAAGGAAGTCAAATGGGGGAAAAGCAGGCTCGAAGGTCCGTGAGACAAGCAGGAAGTCGGGGCGATAGCGAGACACAGAGGTCCGTGTCCAGCCGGGAGGTCAAGAATCAAGACGTACCCAGGGAAGCAGAGGGAACGTGGGAAGACGAGACACACAGCTCGTAACGTGGAAACAGAGGTAAGCTGCTGGAAGAGGCGACAAGGAGGACACGAGAAAACTGAGCACAACAGGTGAGAAAACACAGAGAGAAAGACTTGCCTAGAGCTTGCTAGGTTCAGCTTACTGTACGGGACAGGTCGCTACTTTTAGGCACGGGATAGCAGGTTGTTCAGGCTTATGAAGGCAGGTTTGATCACCAGCTTCAGGTGGGCTGATTGCTGATTGAGAAGGAGATGAGCCCCGGTGGGCGTGTTCCGAGGCGCGCTGCATTGGGCTCATAGCGGAATGCGCAGCGGCATGCGTTTACTCCATGACACTCTCCCCAGGATGCGCTGCAGGGAAAATAAAAATGTAATCATGAATGATCAATATCTATTTGTAGCCTACTTAGTCATTTTGATAGTAGGCTAATATAGCTAATATAGACACTTGCAGCATGTGTTGCCCTCATTATAAGGATTATATAATGCTTTGGTCCTGAGTAGTCCTGAGTTCAATCCCGGACTCAGGATCTTTCTTTGTGGAGTTTGCATGTTCTCCCCGTGACTGCGTGGGTTCCCTCCGGGTACTCCGGCTTCCTCCCACCTCCAAAGACATGCACCTGGGGATAGGTTGATTGGCAACACTGAATTGGCCCTCGGGTGTGAATGTGAGTGGGAATGTTGTCTGTCAATCTGTGTTGGCCCTGTAATGAGGTAAGGACTTGTCTAGGGTGTACACCGCCTTCCGCCAGAATGCAGCTGAGATAGGCTTCAGCACCCCCCATGACCCCAAAAGAGACAAGCGGTAGGAAATGGATGGATGGAATTTTTTGCGGCTCGAGACAGATTGTGGGGTTGTTTTTTTTGGTCCAATATGGCTCTTTTAACATTTTGGGTTGCCGACACCTGCCCGAAAGAGTCTATTAAAGATAGCTCTACAGCAATTGTAGAGCTTAAAGTTTTTATTTTTTATTTTTACAAGTTGGCGCTGTTGTTGGCTGGAGCTCTGTGCTCTTGTGTCATCCTTTTGTGTTCTTGGTGTTTGCTTCTTGTTTTGAAGTGTTTTTTTTTTTTTTTTTTCCTCTTGGTTCGGGATCCTTTGCGACATTGGGACAAGGGGTGCTAATTTCGTGACTTCTGCTGTGCTTTTTTGTGGACTTCTGGATCTGCCTCCCGAGAGCCTTTTGACCATGGAGACCAGCTGCTGGGTCTCTGCCACACCAGAGTCGGATGAAGAGATGCGGATAAAGAGACCGGGTTGAGGATCTAGCACTGAGCGCCAGGACGGACAGGCTTCACAGTGTCTTGGCTGAATGCGCAGGCATCGGACACATTCGACAAATCTTCGTTAATCCATCCAGATTTGGCACTGGCTGTGAGTTAGTCGGCGGCCGAGAGTGGAGTCGGCTCTCTTGGTTGCTTTGTTGGGTTTGCTAATGTCTCTGGCCATGCTCCCCCCACCCCAGCAGACGATGGCGTGGAACACCGTAGAAGCCACCACATTGTATATGTTTTTTTTTTTGGTAGCTGTATGTAGAAATGGCTGGTTGCATCAACTATTCTCTTTTAATGTCCTTTGTGTTCTTTGATAATTGATGTTTCTTCTCTTCCACACATGCTTATGTGTGTTCTGGCTTTGAGGTTTTTTCCCTGGCCTCACTCTCAACCCCCTTTCCAGGGGCCCAGGCTTGGATTGAATTCTTTTTTCTCCCCCCTTCCTAGCTTTTACCTGCTTTACTTTTTCTGTAAGGGCCGCCAGAAGTTGGCAGACCCCGTCAGCTATCCTGTTCTGTCTCCCTGTAATGTTTCTCTGCTCTTGAATGGTATTGTGCTGAAAATCTTAATTTCCCCTCAGAGATTAATAAAGTATTTCTGATTCTGATTCTGATTCTGATTGCGTGACATCTAATTACTCTATGTGCATGTTTTTTTTGTAACCTACTCAAATGAACATGCCTCTTGTGTAAAAACAAGCAATTATGCCAACCTCCTCCCTTAACAGACAATCATAGGGAGTTCCCAAATACACAAGTGTCAGCATTAAATCTTGGAAAACAAAGCCACATTAACACAGCAGCCAGTGGAAAGGATAATCAGCAGCTAATGGCCGACAACAGCGCAGGATCTTCTCACAGAACGCCGCTCCCCGAGGCGCAACGGGACTCTAACGTCTCCTGTTCTCTCGTAGGCCACTGCCTTATTACAGGAAGGAAATAATCGGTAAACTGCTTCCCTGCATTGTGTGCAGTCCGCCATGGTGCGTGGAAGAGAGGCCCTATTGGTATATCAGCGTTGGACTGCGTGGCGCTTTCGAGGAATACCCGTTGTTTTTATTCCAGAGAAAAGAAATTATGAGGTTAGTATGATGTGAAATTATTAAGACATAAAAGCACCGTCTTCACCATAAAACACATCCACCTGATGTGGGCTCCACATCCGAGTTGTGTAGTTGCATACCAATAGCCTGGACCTTTCACTTCCACTGGCAAAGAAGCTTCAGGCCCACTCAGTGTCCAACTTTGAACAAAAGCTGTTTCTCCACAGCTTCTACAGCGCCACAGGTCGTCTGCTTTATCATAACACTAACACTTTTAATAGGAAGCACTTCCCTCTCAAGATATGACCCGCACCACTTTTAACGGCGGATGACTCAGAAGCTGAGTGTGCACAATGGCACTCGCTGTTAAAAGGCTGAATGGCGAAGGCTGCATTAATGTCCTTCACTTCAGGAAATCATTGGCTGCCGTTCAGCAGGGTGACGGAAGAATGCACTGGCTACTAAATGTCTTATTTATTCGCCAGACACAAGGTTCAAAGCATTCTTTGAGTAGAAATTTAAAATGACAAACCTAAAGAAGGACTAACAAAAATATGTAGAACAAAAATCACATTTCTGAAGGATTTGTAACACTAAAGTGGGAGAAGGAGACAGCACGGAGGCAGTGACGTCGTTAGCTTGCAGCGTGTTTATTAAAATATAAAAATGAAGTGTGTGACTAATCCAAATGTATACAGTGTGACTGTGTGTAGCGATTACTTGTGAAGTGTTACCGGGTGGTGTTAAAGGTGTGTGTTGAGATCGATGCGAAAGTCCAGAAAGGGCAAGGCAGGCTCGGAGGTCAGGAGCTGGAGCGAGGCGTCGTTGTCCGGGGGCATGCGTTACGTTGAGATCCAGGAATGAAGCAAGAAGTCCAGAGGGGATCCAGGGAGACGAGACAGACCGCTCGAAACTAGGGGATGACGAAGGTTTGCAAGACACAATGAGCACAACGGAGGGTAAACACAAGGAGCGAGGAAGCACATATGCAACAAAGCTAGCGACGTGTAAGGCTTACTGTACGTGTATAAGTAGCTACGTTCTGGCACTGGAACGCAGGACACGCTGGCTTAAGATGGCAGGGAAGGTCTCATCAGCGTCAGGTGTGTTGATCGTTAAATGATTGCTGCAGGAGAAGAAAGCCCGTAGGCGTCTCCCGAGAGGGCTGGAGTGAGGCGTCGTTGTCCGGGGGCAGGCGTTAGGTCGAGATCCAGGAAGGCAGCAGGAAGTCCAGAGGGGACTCGGGGAGATGAGACACACATCTCGAAACCAGGGGATGACGAAGGGCTGCTAGATGGCGACACAGGACAAGACACAATGAGCACAACGGAGGGGAAACACAAGGAGCGTGAAAGCACATATGCAAGGAAGCAAGCGACGTGTAAGGCTTACTGTACATGTTCAAGTAGCTACGTTCTGGCAATGGAACACAGGACACTCTGGCTTAAGACGGCAGGGAAGGTCTCATCAGCTTCAGATGTGTTGATTGTTGAGTGATTGCAGCTGCAGGAGAGGAATGCCTGTAGGCGTGTCCCGAGGGGCGTTCAGCAGTGTGAGAGGCGGCAGCGATGCGCTCAACACAGCACGTCGAGGATACGTAGCGGCCTATGCTCGTGCCGTAACAAGATTTTGATTATTATTACATATTTCATGGTAAAATCTCATTTTGGGAAACTGGGACAGGTAAAATGAATTCAGATTAGTTGAAATGTCTAAGTATTTATTAAATATGGAATCAATCATATGTCATTTGCTGGATTAATTGGGAAATTAAATGACACCAATTTGGTGACATAACCAGTTCCAGGGTCAAACTGTGGCCATTTAAACTGTATAGGCATTTGTACAAGTACTAGAATGAATTAATCACTGTTAATAGTAATGAGTAAAAAACAAACAGCAATACGTGTTTACAGTGTGAAGATAATTTGTCTCATAGATGCGCTTTACAGGTCACATTTTTTGAATACTCTAATGTCAAACAAGTGTTCAAAGAAGTGAATCAATTTAAACGGTCTCACGTGACGGTGGAAACTCATTGCCATAGATGTAACCAGGGTTGAGCATCGTTGACATTTTAACCGATAATTGTACCAAAGCGGTACTTAAAGGCCTACTGAAATGAGATTTTCTTATTTAAACGGGGATAGCAGGTCCATTCTATGTGTCATACTTGATCATTTTGCGATATTGCCATATTTTTGCTGAAAGGATTTAGTAGAGAAAATCAATGATAAAGTTTCCCACTTTTGGTACTTCCTGAAAAAGCCTCACCTTTACCGGTAGTCACAGACGATGACGTCGCAAGTGTGGGGGCTCCTCACATATTCACATTGATTTTAATGGGAGCCTCCAACAAAAACAGTTATTCGGACCGAGAAAACGACAATTTCCCCATTAATTTGAACGAGGATGAAAGATTCGTGTTTGAGGATATTGATAGCGACGGACTAGAAAACAAACAAACAAAACAAAAAAAAACAAATAAAAAAAAAATAGGCGATAGCATTGGGACAAAAAAGACCGTACAAAGGTTACAAACGTTTATTAACAGTTGTCTGAAGAGGATTTTCAGGATTTGGTGGCCAAACAAAATCAGCAACGAGGAACTCTGGAGGAAAGGGAATCAGGAGCCAGTGGAGAAACAAATACTAAGGAGAAAGTGGGGTTGGGTTGGGCACACCCTTAGGAAACCAGCAACTACCATCACACGGCAAGCCTTGACGTGGAACCCACAGGGAAAGAGGAAGAGGGGACGGCCTAAAAACACCTGGAGGCGGGACTCTGAGGCGGAGCTGAAGAGGTTGGGAACCAGCTGGGGAGAGGCGGAAAGGACAGCCCAAAACCGTGCTGCATGGAGAGGAGTCATTGATGGCCTATGCTCCATTGGGAGCGATGGGCCTAAGTAAGTAAGTATTGGGACGTATTCCGATGTTTTTAAACACATTTACTAGGATAATTCTGGGAAATTGCTTATCTTTCTATTGTGTTGGTAGTGTTTTAGTGAGTTTAATATTACCTGATAGTCGGAGGGGTTTGTCCACGGGTGTCTTGACGCCATGTCTCACAGTTGTCGACGGCAGCTGTACGGACGACACAAGCTCAGCTGATCTCCAGTAAGAAGCGACTTTTTAACCACAATTTTCTCACCAAAACCTGCTGGTTGACATTTGGTAGGATCTATGTTGGCTTGACCGCGCTCTGATCCATAGGAAAGTTTCAGCTCCGGGAATTTTAAACAAGGAATCACCGTGTGTTTGTGTGGCTAAAGGCTAAAGCTTTCCAACTCCATCTTTCTACTGTGACTTCTCCAATATTAATTGAACAAATTGCAAAAGATTCAGCAACACAGATCTCCAGAATACTGTGTAATTATGCCGTTAAAGCAGACGACTTTTAGCTGTGTGTGTGTGCGTAGCGCTCATACTTCCTAAAAACCTGTGACGTCTTGCGTACACGTCATCATTACACGTCGTTTCCAAGACGAAACTCCCGGGAAATTTAAAATTGTAATTTAGTAAACTAAAAAAGCCGTTTTGGCATGTGTTGCAATGTTAATATTTCATCATTGATATATAAACTATCAGACTGGGTAGTAGTGGGTTTCAGTAGGCCTTTAAACAAATGGGTGTTGGTGCTTAAACTGTGCCTGAACTGGTACTTAAAAAAAAAAAAACTTCCACATTTTTAGAAAACAACAACACAGAAACCTTACCATTCTTATGTGATTTTGTGACGTTGTAATTCCTATGCGTCAAAGTGATCAGCATTAGTAAGTATCAGTTTTGGTGCTAAAAATTTCGAAAATGGGGTCCCAGGGACCCAATCGAGACATAAAAATGGGGTCCCACAGTACATTTTTGGGGTCTGACTTTTTTATAACAGTTTTGTAAACAAATGATAAAAGTATGCATTATCCTGTTACATCTCACATTCTATGTTGCGTTTTGGAAAAAGGTTGTCATTAACGTTTCTTTATTCATGAAAGAAATATTACAAAATATATATTTTTTTATGCATATGTAAATTTATTCAGTTATAAACATTCATTTGCTTTATTCTTTCCTCAAGGATCTAAACTTCATGGCTACCGGTATGTTTTTCTATATTTTGATTGTGATATTTTCAGAATGTGTTTGTTCAATTTTTGGCCAAAGTAAAACAAAAAAAACAATCTGAAGTTGTCTTTATTTTTTAGTTTTAATGCCATGATTTGTTGTGCACCGGTTTTCCTCCTTGTGGCCCCTCAGCTAAAATGAGCTTCACCTCCCTGTTCTAGTTGAACAAACTAGTAATGGAAATACTTGAATTCTATAAATAAAAAAATAATTGTCACGACCGGCCTTCGCTGGAGTAGGACCCCAACGCAGAGATGAAACAATAAAAGCAATAACAAAACTCGTACTCAATAAGGAGTGTGATAAAACAACTAAAATTGCAAACAAAAGGTGTGGAGAAACGGAGGATGCACACAATAAGGTGCTGAGAGGAACAAGTGAATACTACCAGGCGGCACTGGAGCTTAGCCAGAGGAACAAGGAGCAGTGGAGCCAGAACGGAAGAGATAAACACAACTGGAAGGGTGCACCAACAGGAATCAACTGGCGCTAAGTGAATGAGCTGGAGAGCTTAAGTAGTCAGGTTGGAGATGGGTATCAGGTGCGCGCGAAGGTGGCTCTGTCCTGTAGCCTGAAAACCAGGCACTGCAACAAAAAGCCCACCGGTGGCCACAGAGCTGCCAGAGTATGAACGTAAACAGCAAACACAAATACGTCATAACATCCACAACAAATTGTTATAATTATTGCAGCAAAACAGAACAATCAAAAGCGATCTAAAAGCGACTTTTGTAATATTAATGCTCATATTTATAAGGATGTGTGACCGCAAACTCGCTTGCTGTAACCGTCATTGCATGGTGCATAATGAAAAAGTGTTGTGTTGTTGTCGTGGCTACTATAGCTTGCTTAGTGCTGTGGGGCCAGCGGTGTTATGAAAGCTACTGTCGGCCCGTTAAGATTAGTAATAAGTTTAAAAAGAGCATCTGACTGTGCTTTTGTCAGGTTGCTACACTACTTATAAGACATGTCTTGTACAATATCCCCACCACCAAGCGCTTGTTGCAGGTGGCTCGGATTGCATTCACTGAGTACCATGTGTTCTTCTTTTTCAGTGTATGTACTACAACTTCCACAGGCACTGGTGCTATCAAGAAACTGGGTTGTGGTGCTTATCCCCAAATATAACTAGATACGTCACGCCCCTAAGCTAGTATAGGCATAATTACGGAATATCCAATTGATGTCGACGGCATGTAAACCAAAACAACAAGAATGTCCACAAATTGTGGTGCATACAGCGACCGGTGCAATGGACCTAGTTAATGGATTTAGTTAATAGTGTGAGAGTCCAGTCCATAGTTGGACCAACAGAGGAACGTCTTAAATGGAGACAAGTCAGCAACTCTGAGACGTCTCCAACTGATGCACAGTATCAGTTGGATACTGTGGTCCCCTAATACCCTCTGTTGTCCCCTAATAACCTCTCCACGCAGGAGAGGAGGGCAGAGCAGAAAAGAGACGTCAGATAAACTAGTCTAAAAGGGCGGCCTATTTTAAAGGGTAACATTATCACCAGACCTATGTAAGTGCCAATATATACCTTGATGTTGCAGAAAAAAGACCATATGTTTTTTTAACCGATTTCCGAACTCTAAAAGGGTGAATCTGGCAATTCAAACGCCTTTCAATTGATAGCCTGTCGAGCGATGACGTTTCACCCGTGATGTCACAACATGAAGCAATCTGCCATTTTGTCAATCTTATTACGCGCACCAAGTCAAATCAGCTCTGTTTTTTTCCGTTTTTTCGGCTGTTTTCCCGTACCTTGGAGACATCATGCCTCGTTGGTGTGTTGTCGGAGGGTGTAACAACACAAACAGACGGATTCAAGTTGCACCAGTGGCCAAAAGATGCGAAAGTCCCTCATTTGTTCCGCAGACTTTACCGACGACAGCTGTGCTACGACAGAGATGCGTGGATATCCTCCAACACTCAAAGCAGATGCATTTCCAATGATAAAGTCAACGAAATCACAAAGGTGAGTTTTGTTGATGTTATTGACTTATGTGGAGTGTGCTAATCAGACATATTTGGTCACGGCATGACTGCAAGCTAATTGATGCTAACATGCTATTTAGGCTAGCTGTTTGTACATATTACATCAGTATGCCTCATTTGTAGCTATATTTGCATCCAGCCTTTTCCTCCACCCTCATTTAATGCCAAACAAACACATACCAATCGTTGGTTGGAAGGCGATCGCCAAATTCGTCCTCGCTTCTTCCCCTGCCGCTGTCTGCCGTGATATGGCTCAATAGCTTCAGTTTCTTCTTCATTTTTGTTTTCGCTACCTGCCTCCATACTCCAACCATCCGTTTCAATACATGCGTAATCTGTTGAATCGCTTACGGCCCGGAAATCCGAGTCTGAATCCGAGCTAATATCGCTATACCTTTCTTTCTGTGCTATCCGCGATGCTTGTTTTTGTGTGGTCACGCTGTGACGTCAGAGGATAATGGAGAGGTGGATATAACGACGGTTAAAATCAGGCACTTTGAAGCCGTTTTTCGGGATATTGCGTGATGGGTAAAATTTTGAGAAAAACTTCGAAAAATAAAATAAGCCACTGGGAACTGATTTTTATTGGTTTTAGCACTTCAGAAATTGTGATAATATTCCCCTTTAAGGCCAGCGTATAAAAATGAGTTTTAAGATAGGACTCAAATGCTTCTACTGAGGTAGCATCTGTAACTGTTACTGAAAGGGCATTCCAGAATAGTGGAGCCCGAATAAAAAACGCTCTATAGCCCGCAGACTCTTTTTGCCGGAGTTCTTAGAACGCAAATCTCTTGAAGGGACATATGGTACAATACAATCAGCAAGATAGGGTGGAGCTAGATCGTAGTAAAACCTTAAAGTCGTATCTTAAGTGCACAGAAAGCTAGTGCAGGTAAGCCAGTATAGGGCTAATATCATCAAACTTTCTTGTTCTTCTCAAAAGTCTAACAGCCACATTTTGTACCAACTGTAATCTTTTAATGCTCGACACAGTAATCGAGACGAGACTTAACGAGACGTAACGAACGCATGCATAATGATTTCAGCGTCGCTGGTGGACAAAATGGAACAAATTATACACTGATTTGTAGTGCTTTGCCTTAAATGGGAAAGTGGCCTCTGCTTTTTGGGTCACTTAACACTCTTTGTGTTTATTGTGCAAATTTGTCACAAAAAGCCAAAGAAGAAGCATGAAGACATGCATCCTTTGATACTTAAAAAGATGCTGAACTGAGGCCTCTTTTATGGTTACGTTTATTTCATATGCAATAGGCTAACACCTTACTACGGTGCTTCAAAAACAACTTTTGTGCCACTTGCGTTTACCAGAAAACTTTGGTTGAGTTCTGAATCGCAGCTTTCATATCAAACAATGTGGAGGAAGGTGACAAACAGATAACAGGATAGGCAAAAACATTTACGTTAAACACAGACGATTGGTGTGTAGGTATAGAAAGAACCCAGAACTTTTTTGCAGAGTGAGACATAGAAAAACACTAAGACACTGCCGTGTGTGGTTTTTTTTTCACTTTTGTAAACAGTCCAACCATGGCAGCAGTTTGGGTCCCTGAGTGCAGTTCTAGCTTAAGCAGGGAAACAGTACTGCTCTTATTACTTATATGGATCTGGAGTCAATCCAGCCAAATAAAAGTACCCCATTAAAGAAGTCAAACGCACGGGAGCCAAGACCTCCCTTGATAGCCCCAACCCTGTGTGCCCACCTGCTTAATGGGCTCAAAGTGACGCAAGCCATTACTTTAATGTGGCATCATTTCATGCAACTCAACTCCCTGAAACATTTAACAAAAACTCACAGGCGATCATGTCATCAATATGGAAAGTGATATCTAATGGAGAGGAAATTGCTTTCAGTCCACCTTTATCGCTTTTGACTGGGACCGGGTCAAAATATAAATATCACAAAGTGTAATTACACTGTTAGCTGGTATTTGAAAAGGCCAGCTTCACTCGTTCTCTTTGAATCGCACTGATGAGATGTTATCTCTTTTGTCTTTAGGGAGACCGAAAATGTGTGATCAGATTGTTTTTCACATGTCACTAAAAGCGCTGTAAGTAAAGGGGGTTTAACTTCGAGGATGTGAACATGATGACAGACTGTGCGAAAATCCAGGAAATAAATGCAGATCTGAGATTTGTCTAAACAAATACAAACAATTCAATCAAAAGCAGTTCACACATTGAGCAGGTGTACTGCAATGCTCTTCACACATTAAAAACCAACAGATGTCGGGTACAAAAGCAAACTCTTTGAAACTGAGAAGAAAAAGTCTCTCTCTGGAAGAAACTTACAACCCAAGTAAAGGCGGGGATATACTCTCGCGTCACGTAACTTGCTTCCACCTCTGACGTCGTCTTGGTTTGTTTATAGCTCTTCCGTTGGGGCTAAACCAGTGGTTCTCAAGCTTTTTTCAGTGATGTACCTCTTGTGAACATTTTTTTTAATTCAAGTACCCCCTAATCAGAGCAAAGCATTTTTGGTTGAAAAAACAGAGATAAAGAAGTAAAATACAGCACCATGTCATCAGTTTCTGATTTATCAAATTGTATAACAGTGCAAAATATTGCTCATTTGTAGTGGTCTTTCTTGAACTATTTGGAAAAAAAGTTATACAAACAACTAAAAACTTGTTGAAAAATAAACAAGTGATTCAATTATAAATAAAGATTTCTACACATAGAAGTAATTATCAACTTAAAGAGCCCTCTTTGGGGATTGTAATAGAGATCCATCTGGAGTCAGGAACTTAATTCTAAACATTTCTTCACAAAAAAAAAAAAATATTTAACATCAATATTTATGGAACATGTCCACAAAAAATCCAGCTGTCAACACTGAATATTGCATTGTTGTATTTTTTTCCCACAGTTTATGAATTTACATTCATATTTTGTTGAAGTATTATTCAATAAATATATTTATAAAGGATTTTTGAAATGTTGCTATTTTTAGAATATTTAAAAAAAATCTCCTGTACCCCTTGGCATACCTTCAAGTACCCCCAAGGGTATGCGTACTCCCATTTGAGAACCACTGTTCTAAAACACTACGGCCCCTTCTACACTAAGGCTAAGGTTATCCAGGGTAAATCCCACCTAACCTTATCCGTGTCCACACACACACACACACTATGGTCGTTTAAGACCTCCTCCTTCCTCCGTCCGCCGACACAACACGACCTAGTAGGTATGCGCCAAAAAAATGCGCGCGTTATAGTCACCTCTGACCTTGAAGTGTATCCTTACCCTGTGTTTCAATGTAGACTATTGCTACATTTCTTCTGATAGTAAACCTTGCCTCCTCTCTGAGCTGCCACCTTACCGTGGTAGAGGAGTTTGCGTGTCCCAATGATCCTAGGAGCTATGTTGTCTGGGGACTTTATGCCCCCTGGTAGGGTCTCCCAAGGCAAACTGGTCCTAGGTGAGGGACCAGACAAAGAGCAGCTCGAAAACCTCTATGAAAAGTAAAAACAAAGGACCCAGATTTCCCTCGCCCGGACGCGGGTCACCGGGGCCCCCCTCTGGAGCCAGGCCCGGAGGTGGGGAACGATGCCGAGCGCCTGGGGGCCGGGCCTGTTCCCATGGGGCCCGGCCGGGCACAGCCCGAAGAGGCAACGTGGGTCACCCCTCCAATGGGCTCACCACCCATAGCATGGGCCATAGAGGACGGGTGCAATGTGAGCTGGGCGGCAGCCGAAGGCAGGGCACTTGACGGTCCGATCCTCGGCTACATAAGCTCGCTCTTGGGACGTGGAACGTCACCTCACTGGGGGGAAAGGAGCCTGAGCTAGTGCGCGAAGTAGAGAAATTCCGGCTGGATGTAGTCGGACTCACTTCGACGCACAGCAAGGGCTCTGGAACCACTTCTCTTGAAAGGGGATGGACTCTCTTTCACTCTGGCGTGGCCAGCAGTGAGAGGTGACGGGCTGGGGTGGCAATTCTGGTTGCCCCCCGGCTTAAAGCCTGCACGTTGTAGTTCAACCCAGTGGACGAAAGGGTAGCCTCCCTGCGCCTTCGGGTGGGGGGACGGGTCCTGACTGTTGTTTGTGCTTACACACCAAACAACAGTTCAGAGTACCCACCCTTTTTGGGTACACTCGAGGGAGTACTGGAGAGTGCTCCCCCGGGTGATTCCCTTGTCCTACTGGGAGACTTCAACGCTCATGTTGGTAACGACAGTGAAACCTGGAGAGGCGTGATTGGGAAAAATGGTCGCCCGGATCTGAACCCGAGTGGTGTTTTGTTATTGGACTTCTGTGCTCGTCACAGTTTGTCCATTACAAACACCATGTTCAAACATAAGGGTGTCCATATGTGCACTTGGCACCAGGACACCCTAGGCCGCAGTTCCATGATCGACTTTGTAGTTGTGTCATCGGATTTGCGGCCTCATGTTTTGGACACTCGGGTAAAGAGAGGGGCGGAGCTTTCTACCGATCACCACCTGGTGGTGAGTTGGCTGCGATGGTGGGGGAGGATGCCGGACAGACCTGGCAGGCCCAAACGCATTGTGAGGGTTTGCTGGGAACGTCTGGCAGAGTCTCCTGTCAGAGAAAGTTTCAATTCCCACCTCCGGAGGAACTTTGAACATGTCACGAGGAAGGTGCTGGACATTGAGTCCGAGTGGACCATGTTCCGCACCTCTATTGTCGAGGCGGCTGATCGGAGCTGTGGCCGCAAGGTAGTTGGTGCCTGTCGTGGCGGTAATCCTAGAACCCGCTGGTGGACACCAGCGGTGAGGGATGCCGTCAAGCTGAAGAAGGAGTCCTACCGGGTTCTTTTGGCTCATAGGACTCCAGAGGCAGTGGACAGGTACCGACAGGCCAAGCGGTGTGCAGCTTCAGCGGTCACAGAGGCAAAAACTCGGACATGGGAAGAGTTTGGGGAAGCCATGGAAAATGACTTCCGGATGGCTTCGAAGCGATTCTGGACCACCATACGCCGCCTCAGGAAGGGGAAGCAGTGCACTGTCAACACCGTGTATGGTGCGGACGGTGTTCTGCTGACCTCAACTGCCGATGTTGTGGATAGGTGGAAGGAATACTTTGAAGACCTCCTCAATCCCACCAACACGTCTTCCTATGAGGAAGCAGTGCCTGGGGAATCTGTGGTGGACTCTCTTTTTTCTGGGGCTGAGGTTGCTGAGGTAGTTAAAAAGCTCCTCGGTGGCAAGGCCCCAGGGGTGGATGAGATCCGCCCGGAGTTCCTTAAGGCTCTGGATGCTGTGGGGCTGTCTTGGTTGACAAGACTCTGCAGCATCGCGTGCACATCGGGGGCGGTACCTCTGGATTGGCAGACCGGGGTGGTGGTCCCTCTCTTTAAGAAGGGGGACCGGAGGGTGTGTTCCAACTATCGTGGGATCACACTCCTCAGCCTTCCCGGTAAGGTTTATTCAGGTGTACTGGAGAGGAGGCTACGCCGGATAGTTGAACCTCGGATTCAGGAGGAACAGTGTGGTTTTCGTCCTGGTCGTGGAACTGTGGACCAGCTCTATACTCTCGGCAGGGTTCTTGAGGGTGCATGGGAGTTTGCCCAACCAGTCTACATGTGCTTTGTGGACTTGGAGAAGGCATTCGACCGTGTCCCTCAGGAAGTCCTGTGGGGAGTGCTCAGAGAGTATGGGGTATCGGACTGTCTTATTATGGCAGTCCGATCCCTGTACGATCAGTGTCAGAGCTTGGTCCGCATTGCTGGCAGTAAGTCGGACACGTTTCCAGTGAGGGTTGGACTCCGCCAAGGTTGCCCTTTGTCACCGATTCTGTTCATAACTTTTATGGACAGAATTTCTAGGCACAGTCAAGGCATTGAGGGGTTCCGGTTTGGTGGCCGTGGGATTAGGTCTCTGCTTTTTGCAGACGATGTGGTCCTGTTTGCTTCATCTGGCCGGGATCTTCAGCTCTCACTGGATCGGTTCGCAGCCGAGTGTGAAGCGGCCGGAATGGGAATCAGCACCTCCAAATCCGAGTCCATGGTTCTCTCCCGGAAAAGGGTGGCGTGCCATCTCCAGGTTGGGGAGGAGACCCTGCCCCAAGTGGAGGAGTTCAAGTACCTAGGAGTCTTGTTCACGAGTGGGGGAAGAGTGGATCGTGAGATCGACAGGCGGATCGGTGCGGCGTCTTCAGTAATGCGGACGTTGTACCGATCTGTTGTGGTGAAGAAGGAGCTGAGCCGGAAGGCAAAGCTCTCAATTTACCGGTCGATCTACGTTCCCATCCTCACCTATGGTCATGAGCTTTGGGTAATGACCGAAAGGATAAGATCACGGGTACAAGCGGCCGAAATGAGTTTCCTCCGCCGTGTGGCGGGTCTCTCCCTTAGAGATAGGGTGAGAAGCTCTGTCATCCGGGAGGAACTCAAAGTAAAGCCGCTGCTCCTCCACATCGAGAGGAGCCAGATGAGGTGGTTTGGGCATCTGGTCAGGATGCCACCCGAACGCCTCCCGAGGGAGGTGTTTAGGGCACGTCCAACCGGTAGGAGGCCTCGGGGAAGACCCAGGACACGTTGGGAAGACTATGTCTCCCGGCTGGCCTGGGAACGCCTCGGGATCCCCCGGGAAGAGCTAGACGAAGTGGCTGGGGAGAGGGAAGTCTGGGCTTCCCTGCTTAGGCTGCTGCCCCCGCGACCCGACCTCGGATAAGCGGAAGAAGATGGATGGATGGATGGAGGTAAACCTTGTTTGCCTCACCATCAGCAGCTGTTAGACTAGTCCTATACTAGGCGGTATAGCTCGGTTGGTAGAGTGGCCGTGCCAGCAACTTGAGGGTTGCAGGTTCGATTCCCGCTTACGCCATCCTAGTCACTGCTGTTGTGTCCTTGGGCAAGACCTTTTACCCACCTGTTCCCAGTGCTACCCACACAGGTTTAAATGTAACTTAGATATTGGGTTTCACTATGTAAAGCGCTTTGAGTCACTAGAGAAAAGCGCTACATAAATATAATTCACTTCACTATTGTAGTGAATCACACCTGAGCCATCATACATTAATCATATCTTTAATGAACGGGTGAAAGTAAACAATGTGATAAAGAAAATTTTACAACAATCTTAGGTATCTGTTCAGGATCCTGTGCTTGTAGGCTGAAATTGGCGGTCATACTTGACGGCCGCAACCACTTCAAGGTTTCACAATAGTTACAGAATACAAAACTAGATGTTGAGTAATCGCTCGACATACATCTGCTTTGCCAGTTCAACTGTATTCGCTGTTTTTCGTAGTCCGTCATTGACTCCCTTCGACAAATGGACAACGTTTTTCACTAAGTAGAATCACAGCTGACCTGGACATATGAAAGTTCTCTTGCCGTTCAGCTGGCGCAACACACTCGCTGACAAACATATCCCACCAGACTGCCGTTTTTCAAGCCTTATCGAAAACCGTCGCTCAACCGTCAATTTTGCCGTATGAGATGTGTTGTATCCGAAATAGCTGCAATCACGCGTTTGCTTCTCTTAAGGTATTCATGTGTGGTTTCCACATGGACATGGCTTGATGACTCGGCTCCATCTTTCTGACATCACTTCCTGTGTGAGGCGTGGTCTTTCTGGTGTCACTTCCTCTCCGAACTCAGTTTGCAAATGATCAATGAATCCATACAAAGCTAAGAGGCGGATATTCAAGAAATAGACGGTGCACTTATCCGTGTAAAAAACTGTCCGAGGAGGGGGACCTCAAACGCTGGTTTAGTGTGGCTGAAACGGGGCTTAGGCCTAATAATTATTCATTTAAGGGGTTATCTGGCTTAGTGTAGACATAGCCTAAGTGGCAATGTCTTGAAAGAGAGCAACCAGAGCTGTCGTTCATGATATATTTACCATTTTGTTAAAGTTAAAGTTAAAGAGCCAATGATTGTCCCACACACACTAGGTGTAGCGAAGTTATTCTCTGCATTTGAACCATCACCCTTGATCACCTGCTGGGAGGCGAGGAGAGCAGTGAGCAGCAGCGGTGGCTGCGCCCGGGAATCATTTTGGTGATTTCAACCCCGATTCCAACCCTTGATGTGTCATGTCTGTGTGATCATGTTTTGTTTTAGTCACGTTATGTTTGTTTTTTGGCCACTCAGTTCCAGTTTTTGCACTTCCTGTTTTTTTTTGTTACCATAACAATCCATTAGTTTTCACCTGTTTTCACTGATTATGTCACTGCTATTCAAGCGGTCTCTTTCTGTTCTTCGTCCTGGCAACATCACCTTCTATCACCATCGATCACCCTTCTACAAACCCATGATTCCACCCCCCTTGTCTCAGTAAGTGTTTTCGTTATTCATGCCACAGTGCAAGTTTTTGTTTGTTTTCACTACCAAGTTTTTTTACCTCAATTGTGAGCGCTTTTCATTTGCTTCTTTTTTTAGTTAGTGTTAAAATAAAGATGTGTACTTACATTTGCCTTCTGGAAAAAACAAAACAAAGTCCACTCCAATCGTTTTGCACCTCGGGAAAACAATCCACGCCCAAGTCCTAGTCCTGACATAATGCTGAGTGCCAAGTAGGGAGGTGAAGAGCGAAAGACAACCACAACACTGGAACTAATCATTCAGAATCATCAGTTTATTTTAAATGGACGTTTTAATCAGAAAACAAAGACAAATACTTTCATGTAGATGGGCTGTGAAACCCCTGAATAGGTCACGGCAGAGGACGGGCAAATTTGCAACGCAATTGGTCCGTCCGGGACATCGGACACGAGAGCTAATAATTTTAAATGAACAAAACTATTAATTAACTATTGTGACGACCTGCTGATGGTATTTTTTTATGTAGAAGTGTTATCGATGTTCGGAACTCCCATGTTAGCCAACATTACGTGTTTAAAAGATGATTAATGGAGAATGAGGAAGTGTTGTTTGTAAGAGAAAAAGATGAGTGTGCACAAAGAACGACCAAAAATATGTGTCACCATTGAACCTGTTGTTCGCACAAGATTGGCAATAAAATGTAAAAAGAGTGTCATTTGTGTGACTTCTTTTGGACAAAACAACCCAATAAGCTGAAAGTTTTATTCTTAAAAAATGTCGTTTTATCCTTTCGAGCTACTCAGGCAAATCATATTGTTGATGTAGATGCCCATATCGGCTGTACAAATTTACTTTACAAAAGAGAAGTGTGGGATACTTTTCTTGTTGCCGTATTTGTATTTGACTTTATTAAAATTATTTATATTATTATTTGGTGCAGAAGGGCGGGAGGATATTTGAGGGGATGGAACGAGAAGGGAAGGAGGGGATAGAACGAGAAAAGAAGTAAAACAGAGAGGGAAACTGCGGGGACAAGACAGGGATAAGACAGAGACACAACAACAACAGTAAACACAACCATAACAATAACAACAACAACAACAGCAACAGAACAACATCAGCAAATATTATATTATGTGTTCAAATATGATAGTAAAAGTGATAGCAACGAAGCAGTTAGTGAATAAATAATACAGAAATGACAATTAACAATTATTACACTATAAATGCAGCAATACAAATACCAATTGAAATAGCACTATTGATAATGAATGATGACAAGAATTACCTCTATTATCAACAATACAATTTTTCAAATGCAGCGATACATATATCCAATCCAATCCAATCCACTTTATTTATATAGCACATTTAAACAACAATAACGTTTCCAAAGTGCTGCACAGCCATGTTAAAAAAAAAAATACAAAAAAAAAAATAGAAAATATATATATATATATATATGTAATGATAACTTGAAATACATAAGAAAGCAGATATATGGAGGGGAAGAAAGAGAAGCCAACTATATTAATCTTGTAGATTGTTATATTAACAATAGTTTTCCTACTTCACACAGTGAGAGTGCAATACCTTGGCTCACACTGACGTAGGCCTGGGTCAATAGTCAATAAATCTGTTAACTAAACGATAAATGAGAATTAACTTGATGATTTGACTGCCATTGATACATTGCTATGTGTGTGTGTGTGTGTGTGTGTGTGTCTTTTTCATCTCTCAATTTTGAACAGGGTGCAAGTAGGATCACACTGTGCATTGCGCTTACCACCTGAGTGTGTCTGTTCAACAGCAGAAATAAATGAACACAGCAAACCCTCTTCACTGTCATCCACAATCTTTGTCTCTGCAGGTGGAGGCACATGCAGACTGGAGCAAGGCTATTCAACTAAACCAAGAACTGAGGGGACTGGACTTCTCCCCTCAATATAAGTCCCATTTTGTATCGTCTGAAGAACCAGTGTCCTCTACAGTAGAAATTAAATATTGGTGTGTTTATTTTATCAGAGTTGCCGAAGCGCGCTGCTGTTTTTAAGGTCTTTCTGCATAAATGTGAGTCCCTCAAGTTTTTTGAACTGGACCCCATGGCCACCACTTGAAATAGCCCAAATGATAAAAAAGAGAGGACCTGAAGTGGAACCTTGAGGAACACCATTAGTATGATTAAAGAAGTTGAACAACTGACATATTCAACTGGTAGCGTGGAGGCCAAATCCGGCCTGAGAATGACAATACACCCACCCCCAGGTTCAGTTTAAAACTTGGAAGACAAACATTTTTGCAACGAAGCAGCTGTTGCATTGGTTTACAGAAAGCATAGTAAGTGTTGCTCCTCGACTGACATGCCTGTCTTTAGGAAATACATTTTTCAGAGGCACTACATAAATAAACATCATTGAGCTTAAGTTGTAGAAAGATAATAGCGAGGAGGTGTAAACATACATTGCCTTATTTCCACTGGTACTGGGACACACCTCACTTTCAGCACAGGATCACCAATAATCTCCACATTTTGGCACTTGGTCATTTGTTTTGAGAGGTAAATAACCAGGACCCTCTGTGGTCTGCTTTGGTGAGCTGTATATGGGCTGTAGTTAAATATGTACGACTAAAAATGGTGGGCCAGCCAGCATCTGTTGTCATAGCGTTCTGGGCGGAATTGTGCCTTTCTCAAAGGGAAATGCCCTATGATGGTGTTGTTATAGGCGGTTGGAACCGTTCAAAACGTAAAAAGGATTGAGAGGTAATCAAGAATACAAAATTACGAGAAAAGTACCACGCACTTTAGTCCAAGGGAGCAGGTCGAGTTGAAGAACAAACAAGTTGGCAGTGATCACTTTGTTAATGGTTTGTTTAATATACTATTAGCGTTTAGTGTTTGCCATTTAAGTATTATTGTGATATTATTTGTATTTCTTAAGAAACATTTTTGATACCGGTGTTCCGTAAAGCCCCAACTCGGCGAGTCTAAAAAATAATCTAAATGTGAGCAAAACCTATAAGTGTTAAGAATTTACCAAAGGCAACAATCATAAATGAAGCTTTCAGAACATACTCGTTGACATCTATTGTTATATTTTAATAAATACGGGGAAAACATGCGTACTTCTGTAGATGCAAAGTTACGTCATGAAATGCAAATTTACCCGAGAAAAAACGATGCATGATTTATCTGGGAGTCTTGATACCAATTTTTTTGTACCCAGCCGCACACAAAGAAGTTGTAGACCTCCATGCTTCTCCAAGTTTTTATCTGTCATAGTGTATAGTTTGAGATGTCTTGCGACACGAAAAATCTTGGTTACACTCAACAAATATTTTTTTGTATAACGTGTAGGCATAGATTTCACTGCATAGTTAGAATTTTTGCTCGTGTCAGCTTTTAGTGGTCAGATCAAGGCCCCTTAATAGTTTGCACTTTGTTTGTTGCACTGTAGCCGTATTGGTTTGGTAGTCCACCACTTCTTTAACTTCCATTCAAAAGTCACGTGACGGAACATAACCTATAGACAGTGATATATGGTGATGGATAGGTGGACAAACATTAAGTTACCAGCTGATAAAGTATAGATTAATTGTAACCATCCATCTTCTCAACTGTGTACTGTAGAGATGCGCGGTTTGCAGTCTCATCCGCGGAGTCCGCGGATAAACAGCGGGTCGGGCGGTTGACATGACGAAAAAATAAATTTTAATTAGATTCGGGCGGGTGGCGGTTGAACCATCCGGGAATATTTGATATACATGGTTCTGGGATCGGTATCCTTAGCCATTCAAAGAGCCATTTAAGACCCGTGTCATAAAGCGAAGAAGACAATAGGAGACACTGTTATTCTCTTGAATGACTGCCGGCAGTCCCCCAGATAATAAGTATTAGGGCGTGCTGTGAAGCCATTGTCTTTGTCGCCTTCTACAACATGTACGATCTGCTTGTCAGTCCAGCATCATGTTGTGTGTGACTTCCGCAGCAACACGCACACGACTGCAAGGCATACTGGGTGACACAGAGTACACTAATGGTTGTGATATAAACAATTTTAACACTCTTAGTAATATGCGCCACGCTGTGAAGCCACACCAATTAAGAACGACAAACACATTTAGGGAGAACATCCTCACAGTAACACAACATAAACGCAACACAACAAATACCCAAAATCCTTTTTATTCATGACACATCCTGACTATTTTATACACCCCGCTAGCAGCAAACCCCGCCCCCCGTGCGTCGGTATAGGTGGGCAGGGTTGGGGGTACGGGGGTGTAAAATATATTCCCGAAGTGTTACGGATACAAAGGATCCTGGGTATATGTTGTGTTGCGTTTATGTTGTGTTACTGTGAGGATGTTCTCCCGAAATGTGTTTGTCAATCTTGTATTGTGTGGCTTCACAGCGTGGCGCATATTAGTAAGTGTTAAAGTTGTTTATATCACAACCATCATTGTACTCTGTATCACCCAGTATCCCTTTCAATCTTGTACGTGTAATTTCGGAAGCTGCACACAACATGTTGCCGGTCCAACAATTGGTTCGTACATGTTGTTGGAGGTGTCAAAGGCAATGGCTTCACAGCACGCCCATATCCTTGTCATCAGGATGAACGCTATTGGATAGTCGCGAGAACGTTAGCGCTTCCAATCATCATCATTACTATGTGAAACAGGTCTAAATAGCTCTGTGAGTGGTAAAGGCGGCCGACCTCTGATATATTTCAGCGGGCGGTTGGCGGGCGGATAAAGTCCTGATAAAATGTTGATTTGGGTGGACGGCGGGTGGATGACGCATTTGGTGGTATGGATGCGGATGATATAATTGTCAATCTGCGCATCTCTAGTGTACTGTATGCTGTTCAAGACCATAGGGCAAGCTTGCTGATTTACGGACAATACTGACTGACAACCATTGCAACTGGGAGGAAGAAGGAAAGCATAGTAAATGTTGCTCCTCGTCTGGCATGCCTATCTTTAGGAAATACACTTTTCAGAGCCACTACATACAGTACATGGTCATTTGTTCAACTTCTTTGGTTATACTAGTGGTGGCCCTGAAGGTTCCATTTTAGCTACTCTCTTTTTCATTGTTTGGGGTATTCAACTGGTGGCCGTGAGTTCATTTAAAAAACTTGTGAGAGACTAACATTGAAGCACATTCTAAAAGCGCTATTATAGAGATACTCTTTGATATAGTTCTTATAAAAAGCAGGGTGCTCCTGTAATTCTGACAAAATAAGTGATTAAAAAATGTAAGGTTGTATTAAATATTTACCGTGGAGGACGCTTGTTCTCTGGAATATACAAAATAAGACTACCGTATTTTCCCGACCATAGTGCGCACCGGATCATAAGGCGCAATGCTGATGAATGGTCTATTTGCGATCTATTTTCATATAAAGACACATTGGATTATAGGGCGCATTAAAGGATTCATAATATTTTGTTTTTTCTAGATTGAAAACACTTCCTTGTGGTCTACATAACATGTAATGGTGGTTATTTGGTCAAAATGTTGAATAGATTATGTTTTACAGATCATCGTCTAGCCGCTTTCTGACAGTCGCTTCCGGATGCTCCGTTTTGTGGGCAGTCTTATTTACGCAGCTCACCTTCGACACCGTCTTCTCCCGTCATTTTTGTTTTGTAGCGGTGTAGGAGGGGAGTGGAATAAGTGTTAAAATATGGAGCTAACTGTTTTAATGACATTCAGACTTTACTTAAATCAAATGTGTTTTGTAAAAAATAAAACGTGCGAACGGAATTCTAACAACTAAAGTTCCTTAGGTGAATAATGTAAACTCACTCACCGGTATGTTTTAGCACTTTTATGGCGAGTTTACTGACAGACATAAGTACAAACTTTACACTACTTTATATTAGAAATGGCAACAGCGGAGGATGAACGTACCATAACAAGAAGATAGAGAAAAAGAGGAAGCCTATCGACTATGTCGTCGGTACGCACTACAGACGCGGACGTGTGCAATTTTTAAGGATTTATGCAGATCCCAAACACAGATCAGCACGTACCAGAAGGTAAGAAACGTTGCTTTTGCATAATATTGCGAAACAAAGCGTCAGATATTATGTCTTACTTAATGTAACAGGGTCAATTACGTTGTGTAAATAATGTATTTTCTAATGTTTTATTATTGTTATAATTACACAAAATATGTAAGTTACATGTAAATACCTGAATATTTTTTGATGTTTTGTCAATGTGGAACCATTGTCTCGTTGTCCCTCCTACAGCAATAATAACTGTGACACCTGTCTTTTTATATGCGTTGGACACGCCTTCCAACTTCCCTTTTTGTCCACGATAACGGGAGAGGGGCTCGACGATGGCACAACATTTTTGATGACAATTGTATTCTGTATTATCAGTAAAGTGCAGTGGAGAAACCCATGGTGTCGGTCGTCTTCCATAAACAACACACAACGCAGAGGAAAAGACCACCAGTTACACTAATACACACACCATAATAATTCTCGTATATTTAATGCGGCGAAAATCCACCAAGCAGTTCGGCTTCATTGCTTACCAAAGTCATACTAAAACATTTTGGTAGATTTTTGAGCGCCGTGTGTAATGTTCTATATTTTCAATGGAACACATAAAATGCTTGTGTTGTTTACTTGAATCATATTGCCATCATATCTCTTACCACGTATCTCTTATGTTTGACTGCCATCTCCTGGTCACACTTATCATTATGTACCAAATAAAATTGCTTTGAGGTCGGTGAGCAAAACCAGAATTATTCCGTACATTAGGTGCACCGGCTTATAAAGCGCACTGTTGAGTTGTCAGGAAAAACAATTATTTTAAGTGCGCCTTATAATCCGGAGAATTCGGCAATAGCTTGGCTTAGCTTTCTGGAAATGTGGCCCTCGAAACATATTGTTACTAAACATTGCAAGCTACCCTCACACATACAGTAAGCGAGTAAGCGAGGTCCTGCGTTTGTTACTGCTAATTGTTGGGTTCCAATCTGTGTTTTTATAAATGGTTGATTTATATAGGCTAGTAAGGTGAAGTGTTGTACCTGACAAGTTTTGGCCACCTTGCTTCTGCAGCCTTCATCCAATCTGTGTTGCTCACCATAATACAGAGCAACATGGGGGACAGTAGACAAGGGGCTGTAGTGATGATGCAGTTAGAAATCCTTCATTCTCCAGACACAGCCAGACGTAGAGTTTTCACCTTCCATTCATCACTACAAGCAGTTTGTTTACTATTCCCAGAGAAGCACCCCTTGTGGGTCAAACATGACGTTGGTTTATCTACGCACATCTGATTTGCTGGTGCAATGTTGAGACAAGGAATTTTCAACGGGCTTTTAGCAGACATTTATTTTAGCTAGAGTAAAGAGTATAGGGGAAAAACCTTAAAACAAATTTGAATGCTATTTTGTGGGAGTACCGGTGCATACGCAATTCTGACTGTAACCTCTCTCTGCCTCGGTGTGAAACTTAGACTTGGACTTCCTTTTAGTGTCATTGAAATTTGAAGAACGACATTTTGTTGCATTTGGATAAAAAAGCTATAAGGTGCAGATACAATCAATCAATCAATCAATCAATGTTTATTTATATAGCCCCAAATCACAAATGTCTCAAAGGACTGCACAAATCATTACGACTACAACATCCTCGGAAGAACCCACAAAAGGGCAAGGAAAACTCACACCCAGTGGGCAGGGAGAATTCACATCCAGTGGGACGCCAGTGACAATGCTGACTATGAGAAACCTTGGAGAGGACCTCAGATGTGGGCAACACCCCCCCCCTCTAGGGGACCGAAAGCAATGGATGTCGAGCGGGTCTAACATGATACTGTGAAAGTTCAATCCATAGTGGCTCCAACACAGCCGCGAGAGTTCAGTTCAAAGCGGATCCAAGACAAATAAACAGATTACTGTACAGATAAATTTATTGCACTTTTGCATATGCATCCACGTTTATGGATGTATGTTATATTGTCTTTATATCCCAAAAGAAAAAATAAATAAATAACAAAAATTACAGCGAGTTAATCCGTTTTTGGAGGGAATTCTGGGGATTATTATGATGCATTCAAGAGTCTTATGGCCTGAGAGAAGAAGAAACGTGTTGCCGCCAAGAGGAAATGTACATTTCAAACTAAGCAGCAGGGATGTGTCTACCAGATGGTGAAGCCATTGGGAGTCTGCATATAGCAACAAGGTGGGGTCTCATGTACCACCCAGCCGGGTGGGCTACAGTCATGTGTTTTTCGTGACTGGTCACCTTGACTTCCATGACAACATCCACACTTTTCTCTGAATAGATTGCATTGTTTGCTGCTGTGGCAAAAAATATCCCGGGCTCAGACTTCCTTTACATTATGTATTTTGAATGAATTGTACATCAAAAACATGTGCACATACCGTCTTTCCTCCCCACGGGAGAACAACGCAAACGACCTACTGCTTGATTTGCAACTTTTACACATTCCTGATGCAATCTGCACTCTTCCTGCAGTATGTCACTCACGAGCCAAACTTACATCCACGGTCCAGCGCCCGTAATCTCGCCATCTCACTGTTGAACTTTTTAAGAGAACATTGGCTGAAAAAATGTTATCAAGCTGGCAGTTTAGGTAAGCAAACACAAAAGAAAATTATTTGTGACCCTCAGGACTTTGTGCAACGTTTCTTTCAAGTATGTGCCCGTAAAGACAATTTTATGAGTAAAGTTCACCTTAGTTTAAGATATGTTACAAACCCGTCCTCCCAGTACCAGGCACCTCTTTATGGAGGCTGCAGAGTCTCATTGACCACCCAAAAGTCAAGCTTGCGACATATCAACTACTTTTAGTGAGTTTTCCATTCAATTTTTTTTGTTTAGTTTTTTAAATCAAATTGGTTAAACATTGTATTTTTAAAATCAATATACAATAGGGATGTAACGATATGAAAATTATATATAAATGTTATCCTGACCAAAATTATCATAGTTATCATCATTATTGCGGGATTGTTTATTGTGCTCAAAAAATACACAAACACACTGAAATATTATGACTACTATACTACTTTACACTTACTTCACACACACACTTTTTTTTGGCCTCAGTCTGGACCCCCTCTTCAGGGGCCCAGGCTTAAACGAAAAATTTTTCTTCTCACCACCCCCCAGCTTTGAACTGTTTGTCACCTTTTTTGTAGGGCCGCCGGAAGTTGGCAGACCCATTAGCGATCCTGTTTTGTCTCCCTGTAATGTTTGTCTGATCTTGAATGGGATTGTGCTCAAAATCTTAAATTCCCTTCTGGGATTAATACAGTATTTCTGATTCTGATTCTTATACTTTATTAGTATTTTCAAATAACTAAAAAAATTAGACGCACTGTTATAAAGCCACTATTTTGTATGTTTGGTGTTTCTTAAGTCAGAGTTAGTTTGTGACAAACCCCAAGATGCAGAGAAGGAGGCAGGCATTGAGTAAGGAAACATGGTTTAATCTTTAAATACTAAAACAGTAAGACAAAAACTGAACAAAAGGGTACAAACTAAAAGAGCTAGCATGGGAGCTAGAAAACAAAAGGAGCCTAGCATGGAAGCTAGCAAAAACAAAAGGACCGAGCGAGGAAGCTAGCAGGTAGCGAACAGGAAAACAGAAGTCGTTACGTGTAGTACAAAGACAAATTGAAAGCAGGGAACAAAAGACAGTAAGCTACAAACTGCTATCGAAATATAGCTTACCGCTACGCTGCAACGGCACGACACAACACGATACCACACAACAGGAGCGACAATACAGAAGTGACAATAATCCAGCACTGACTGGATGGGAAGAAAGGTCTAAATAGGAGCAGACTGATTGACACCAGGTGTGGCCAGGTGCCAATCAGTCGCAGCTGAGGGGACACAGCACTCAGGGAGGAAGACAGGAAACAGACAAAATAGGAGCGCTGACAGGAACTAAAGACGGGAAATACTACACACACACAGAGGAAAAACTAAAACACAAACAAACTGTCGGGGGCAAGCCCGACATCTTATGCGTCACTGATAGTGTTTAGTCGTAGTTTTAGTATATTATCTGTCTAATAACAAAGTTTTAATTATGGGCCTGGTGCATAGCAAGCGCCCATTCATATGCTTTGATGGGCAAATAACAGGCAGACAACAGCCCCCCTCCCCCCTCCAAGTAAAAAAAAAATGTTTTTTTCCATCTGCGTTGGTGATGAGCAAGTTTGCTAGCAGTTAGCATGCGGTAGCACATTAACTGCTAGCATACCTGTTAGAATATTAGCATGCTAGCTTTATTTTTTGCTAGTGTCTCTCATATTAGCATGCTAATGTTTTATGCTGGCTTCTTTGCTACTTTCTATGTCCACACCAACAAATACTGCACTTTGGTATTTCTTCTTCCACAGTCATGTGCTAAATTCTTTAACGTTAGCATGCTAGTATGCTAACACTCACAGATTCAGACACTCGGCAACATCTTAAAAGATCGGCGGCTTACGACGACCCCCGGCCAAATTTCTCCTGAAATTTTCCATTTTCTTTTTAGTACTGTTTGCACATTGAGATTTTTTCAAATGAAAAGCGCGTAACTTTTATGTTTTAACAGAGGGGAGATGACGGCTCAGACACCAGGGGGTTGTAATGTTCAATATTATATATATATATATATATATATATATATATATACAAATAGTCCATACATATAATGATAAACAATACTAAATAATAAACTAAACTAAGGAAATGGAGAATGTCAAAACCCAAGAGTGTATGTGTGTGAGGCTACGTGTGTAGTTAGCTGAAGTGTGTGTTACTAAGTGTTGAGAGCGAAGGAACGAGGCAATCCATGGGGCAGGCAGGTGGTCCAGATGAGTGAAAAGGTCCAACTTTGGGCGAGGGTCAAGGATCGAGGAAGGCAGTCCAAAGTCCGCAAGGGAAATCAACGGAAGAACCACCAAGGGCAAAACTCGGGAGGGCACTGAGGGAGGACAAACACTGAAGTCAGGCACAGAGGGAAAACGCAAAAGGAAAACAGAGAGCATCAAGCTAGAGTAGGCTTACGGTACACCATACAGCTCCCTCTCATCAGGTCCAGGTGCGCTGATTGCTGATCACCCAAAGCCTTGCCTGCATGTGGGCAAGCAGAGCGCAAAAATGAGGGCGCATTTCTCTGTGTAAAGGTTGCAAACAGCCCTTTTAATTTGCTTTAGAAACATGCTGCCCCTTATTGGTTTGACTTAAAATAGGATGTGCTGGCTTGTAAGGCTGCAACGAATAATTAAAAAAATCAACTAGTTTGATTAGAAAAAAGTTTCAGTTAATTGTTTGAGGGTAATTAATAAAAATGCATACAATTTAGACTACGGTGAGTGCCCAAAACTTTAAATATGAGGACATAGTTCTCACACAGTCCCTGCAATTGAGCGCACATGAGAGCGGTGGTGTGTGGGTGGGGGCCGTCATCTGTGTGGCAAAAAACAGCAGAAAGTTGTGTTTTTTTTTTAATGCACACATGTTAAAAGTGCAAATTCAATGTTATTAGAAAAAAAAAGAATAAAGCTTATGTCAAGGATAACAATGGTTTATTTAAAACAAATTTTGTTAAAATATTTATTGGTTATAAAGTGTGTATAATTCAAATTTACCATTAATCTGACAAACTAATCCATGACTAAAATAATCAATAGCTGATTGCAGCCCTACATGCCTGTTCAAATAGTCCCAAAAAAAAACACATTTAAAAAAATTAAAAACATAATACTTATAGTTAACTAGACGAGGCAATTCCTGAAGGAATTGCATGTGAATGCTCCAATGCTGACGTTGAACTGATATCTTGGGAATGTTGTTAAAGTGTTGAAGTACAGCAAACACTTCCCAAACGAGCTGAACATTTATAAGTTGGAACAGTTTAAATTAGATCAAAAGTGTGGGGGTTGTGGAACTTTGAAGTGGGACGGTATAGCTCGGTTGGTAGAGTGGCCCTGCCAGCAACTTGAGGGTTCCAGGTTCGATCCCCGCTTCCGCCATCCTAGTCACTGCTGTTGTGTCCTTGGGCAAGACACTTTACCCATCTGCTCCCAGTGCCACCCACACTGGTTTAAATGTAACTTAGATACTGGGTTTCACTATGTAAAAGCGCTTTGAGTCACTAGAGAAAAGCGCTATATAAATATAATTCACTTCACTTCAATGTACCATTGATTTCAAAGGGAATTTCCCCCAAAATTGTGAATTTCGGGAAAAGCAGGAATTTTTGGGAAAGTGGTAAAAACTTGATTATTCTGAATGAGTTGAAATGGTTGCTGTTGGAATTTTTCAAATTGGTCGAAAAGTGTTGAAGAAGTAACATGTTAAGTTAAGAAATGCTATTCCGGAATTCCTGGAATTTTAGGAAAAAACTGGAATTTGTCCAGTTCAAAAAACAACTTCATTTTTTTGTCCTGATCAAGAAGAATGTTTTGACGGTGGAAAGGTTGAAGTGGGTTGAAAAATGTTGGAGGAGTCGTCGCCAGAAAAAAGAGTGGACATATGGCTATGGAAAACCAGATATTCTTAAAAATCCTGGAATTTTTTGGAACTTGGAAAAAGGGTAGTTTCAATTTCCAAATTGGTGGAATGTGTTGAAGGTGGAATGGTTTGAATTGTTTGACAAATGTGGAAATAGTAGAAGTTTGAATAATGGCCAGTTCATTTTGAATGAAAAAAAATTCCCGGAAAACCTGGAATTCTGGGAAATCTGGGATTTTTTTGGGAATTTGTCAAGAGAAAGCCTGCGATTCCCGAACAGGCTGAACAGGTTTGAAGTTGGAACGGTTTGAATCGGATGAAAAATATGGAAAGTATAGTGTGCCAAAATCTGAAGAAGAAGAAGAAGAACAAGAACAAGAACAAGAAGACAAAAAGAAGAAAAAGAAGAAATATTATGTGTGAATGCTTTGGAGCATTCGCACAATTAGATGTTGAAGATGTATACATTCATTTGTTTAATCAATCAGCATTTCATTAACAGCAGCAATGAGAAAAATATACTTTAGAAACATGCTGCCCCCTGCGGGTTAGGAGTGGAATATAGACTCATATTCAACACAGACGTTAATAATCCAAAGATGTTAATAAATGCCCTTTTGCTACAATGCAGGCATATAGAATAAAACTGTTTTTCTTAAGATGTATATTCATTTATGCTTCAGAAATGAACATTACACTCTTGTAACAATAAAGATAAATGGTGGATTTTTTTTTTTCAAACATGCTGTTCAATTAACTATTAAAGAAGTAATTCAGAAACTAACATTTCACTTGTCATTCCAGTGAGGGAAAATTATGTTTGAGAAACATGCTGCCCCCTATGAGTAAGAAGTGAAAGTGGTACAACATTTTTGAAAATAAATAAATAAAAGATTACTGAGTCAGGTAGGGCTTGCAATCTCTTTCACAGGACAACGAATTAATAAATCAGAATTAGAGAAAATGT
Organism: Nerophis ophidion; assembly: GCF_033978795.1. Lineage (NCBI taxonomy): Eukaryota > Metazoa > Chordata > Actinopteri > Syngnathiformes > Syngnathidae > Nerophis > Nerophis ophidion. Next base: position 36,342,761 of record NC_084624.1, on the reverse strand, counting down.
TCATCAAGAAGGCCTTGAGCGGCTGTGTTGTTGAATAGAAGAATAGTGTCCAGTAGAGGGCAATAATGGATCATCATTTAAATAACCCATAATTTCAAAATGTCAGCATTGTCCTCCTGCTAGCAGAGGACATACTTTTTCCTAATCATCGCTCCCTTTTTTCATCATTTCCGCCCATTTCACCCCTTCAGTGTGAATTCAATTCCACGGTGACTTGAAAGGCAAGAGGAACAACTGCTCCATCTCAGGAGGCAGGGAGTTGGAGAAACACCTGCATGAGAGCTGATTTTTTTTTTTCAGATTGGAAGTAGCAAAACACCTAATCCCATTAAGAATTAATTCAAAAGTCAGCGGGGAGAATGCTTTCGAGGTATCTAATATTCATGTGCACAGATTCTATTGCAGAAGATCTGAGAAAATGAATGAAACACTCTTCATTCAATGAATGACTACAGACGACGGAATTGATCATTTTTTTAATTGTAACTACACATACTGCCAGCATACACATACACTTGATGAAATTAATAGATTGGATATGAATATATAAATATTTAAATGAATATATTCCAATCATTTTTTTGCATACTTCCCCCCTGCTTAAATGGGTCATTAAATACACAATGGGTCATTAAATACATATTTTTAAAAATTAAATACATACATTAATACATTAATACATTAATCATTATTATTGCATGATTTAATTAATTATTCAATTAATTAATGATTTTATTCTGTGATAATGTAATGATTTAATTATTAGATATTTATTTAGATATCTATTTATTTATTTAATTTTGTCCCATTTGGCACTTGTTAGCGCTTCATAAACTAATTTATTACATCAAACTCATCCATCAAAGTCAGTGGGCGGATCTTGACACCTGATTGGTTGCCATGCTCTTTCACTTGCAATAATTAAATGTAATTTTACATGACACATCTAATACCACATTCAAATTATAATCAGTGACACATTTATTTACTCAAAGGCCTACTGAAACCCACTATTACCGACCACGCAGTCTGATAGTTTATATATCAATGATGAAATCTTAATATTGCAACACATGCCAATACAGCCTTTTTAGTTTACTAAATTGCAACTTTAAATTTCGCGCGAAGTATCCTGTTGAAAACGTCGCAGTATGATGACGCGTGTGCGTGACGTCACGGATTGTAGCGGACATTTTTTTCCAGCCCGATACCTGCTATAAGTAGTCTGCTTTAATCGCATAATTACACAGTATTCTGGACGTCTGTGTTGCTGAATCTTTTGCAATGTGTTCAATGAATAACGGAGACGTCAAAGAAGAAAGCTGTAGGGGGGGAAGCGGTGTATTGCGGCCGCCTTTAGCAACACAAACACAGCCGGTGTTTCATTGTTTACATTCCCGAAAGATGACGGTGAAGCTTTACTAAGGAACAGAGCGGTCAAGGGAACACGGTTGGATTGAACCACACACACAAAGTACAGTGTATTATGCAGCGATCATTTCGAAAGATCGTGTTTCGAAGAGGGTCCCTTGCGAAGGGCAGAGATGGGCAGAGCTACCACCCGTCGACTGGTGCTGAAGAAAGGTGCGGGGCCGACCTTCAGGTTGTAGAGGTACGACCATATCATCTCACTAAAACACTAGTAACACAATAAGCAGATAAGGGATTTTCCAGAATTATCCTAGTAAATGTGTTTAAAAACATCTGAATTGCTCCCACTGTATAGTCTTTTTTTTTCTTTTCTAGTCCTTCACTCTCACTTTCCTCATCCACGAATCTTTCATCCTCGCTGCTGGTGGCCATGATTGTAAACAATGTGAGGATGTGAGGAGCTCCACAACCCGTGACGTCATGCGCACATCGTCTGCTACTTCCGGTACAGGCAAGGCTTTTTTATTAGCGACCAAAAGTTGCGAACTCTATCGTGGATGTTCTCTACTAAATCCTTACAGCAAAAAAATGGCAATATCGCGAAATGATCAAGTATGACACATAGAATGGACCTGCTGTGCCCGTTTAAAAAAGAAAATCTCATTTCAGTAGGCCTTTAAAGAGTTATATGTATTTGTTGAATTTTGTCCCATGTGGACCTCCATACATACAAGGGTGTGAGGTATTTGCGAGCGGAAACACGCCACAACCTCCGACATTATTTTTCTGAACACATTGTCCCTCCTATCAAGCTTTTCTCTTCTGAGAACCAGCGTCCTCTAGTGGACATTTGTGCTTTGCATAACACGGCTATTTTCACCCAAAAGGCCTGACTCTGAAAATAGAAATAGACAAATGTCCAAATGAAGATCAGCTAATGAGGATAACACAACGTATAGGAAACACCTCTCAGAATGATCGTGACTGAATAGTGTAGGTTTAAACCAATGCAAACTAGAATACATTGCTCTGATTATTGGGTAGCATAAAGGCTCACTGTCACCACTGTGCACAAATCACTGTAGAGGAATCTGTTCAGTTTGTTATTGTCTTCAGCCTGCGTGAGTCACAGCATAGGTCTTCTTTAATTACCATTCCTTCTCCACTGGATATAAAATGATCCTGAGCGCAATAGAAAGACTTCCTTCAAAAGAGTGAAGGCAAACAATACATAATGCTACTCTTTTGTTGACATCATCCAAAAAGTTGTGTATACATATATATATATATATATATATATACACAGTATGTATATATATATATATATATATATGTATTTTTTTATAAGTAAGTGCGTTATATACTGTATATATATATTTATTTATTTATAAGTAAGTGTGTTATATATATATATATATATATATATATATATATATATATATATATATATATATATATACATATATATATAGACCTCTATGATATATATATAGACCTCTATGATGAACACGAACAAAGGACTCAGATTTCCCTCGCCAGGACGCTGGTCACCGGGGCCCCCCTGTGGAGCCAGGCCCGGAAGTGGGGCACGATGGCGAGCGCCTGGTGGCCAGGCCTGTTCCCATGGGGCCAGGCCGGGCACAGCCCGAAGACGCAATGTGGGTCACCCCTCCAATGGGCTCACCACCCATAGCAGGGGCCATAGAGGTCGGGTGTATCGTGAGCTGGGCGGCAGCCGAAGGCAGGGCACTTGGCGGTCCGATCCTCGGCTACAGAAGCTAGCTCTTGGGACGTGGAACGTCACCTCACTGGGGGAGAAGGAGCCCGAGCTAGTGCGCGAAGTAGAGAAATTCGGCTGGATGTAGTCGGACTCACTTCGGCTCTGGAACCACTTCTCTCGAGAGGGGCTGGACTCGCTTCCACTCTGGCGTTGCCGGCAGTGAGAGGCGACGGGCTGGGGTGGCAATTCTTGTTTCCCCCCGGCTCAAAGCCTACACGTTGGAGTTTAACCCAGTGGACAAAAGGGTACCCTCCCTCCACCTTCGGGTGGGGGATTGGGTCCTGACTGTTGTTTGTGCTTACGCACCAGACAACAGTTCAGAGTACCCACCCTTTTTGGGTACACTCGAGGGAGTACTGGAAAGTGATCCCCCGGGTGATTCCCTTGTTCTTATGGGGGACTTCAACGCTCATGTTGGCAACGACAGTGACACCTGGAGAGGCGTGATTGGGAATAATGGCCGCCTGGATCTGAACCCGAGTGGTGTTTTGTTATTGGACTTTTGTGCTCCTCACAGTTTGTCCATAACAAACACCATGTTCAAACACCATGTTCAAACATAAACTTGGCACCAGGACACCCTAGGCTGCAGTTCCATGATCGACTTTGTAGTTGTGACATCGGATTTGCAGCCTCATGTTTCGGACACTCGGGTGAAGAGAGGGGCGCAGCTTTCTACCGATCACCACCTGGTGGTGAGTTGGCTGCGATGGTGGGGGAGGATGCCGGACAGACCTGGCAGGCCCAAACGCATTGTGAGGGTCTGCTGGGAACGTCTGGCAGAGTCTCCTGTCAGAGAAAGTTACAATTCCCACCTCCGATGAACTTTGAACATGTCACGAGGGAGCTGCTGGACATTGAGTCCGAGTGGACCATGTTCTGCACCTCTATTGTCGAGGCGGCCGATTGGAGCTGTGGCCGCAAGGTAGTTGGTGCCTGCCAGGGCGGTAATCCTAGAACCCATTGGTGGACACCAGCGGTGAGGGATGCCGTCAAGCTGAAGAAGGAGTCCTATCGGGTTCTTTTGGCTCATAGGACTCCGGAGGCAGTGGACAGGTACAGACGGGCCAAGCGGTGTGCAGCTTCAGCGGTCGCGGAGGCAAAAACTCGGACATGGGAGAAGTTCGGGGAAGACATGGAAAACGACTTCCGGACGGCTTCGAAGCGATTCCGGACTACCATCCGCCGCCTCAGGAAGGGGAAGCAGCACACTGTCAACACCGTGTATGGTGCGGCTGGTGTTCTGCTGACCTCAACTGCGGATGTTGTGGATAAGTGGAAGGAATACTTCCACTTATCCACTTAGACCTCCTCAATCCCACCAACACGTCTTCCAATGAGGAAGCAGTGCCTGGGGAATCTGTGGTGGGCTCTCCTATTTCTGGGGCTGAGGTTGCCGAGGTAGTTAAAAGCTCCTCGGTGGCAAGGCCCAAGAGGTGGATGAGACCCGCCCGGAGTTCCTTAAGGCTCTAGATGCTGTGGGGCTGTCTTGGTTGACAAGACTCTGCAGCATCGCGTGGACATCGGGGGCGGTACCTCTGGATTGGCAGACCTGGGTGGTGGTCCCTCTCTTTAAGAAGGGGGACCTGAGGGTGTGTTCCAACTATCGTGGGATCACACTCCTCAGCCTTCCCGGTAAGGTTTATTCAGGTGTACTGGAGAGGAGGCTACGCCGGATAGTCGAACCTCGGATTCAGGAGGGACAGTGTGGTTTTCGTCCTGGTCGTGGAACTGTGGAAGAGCTCTATACTCTTGGCAGGGTTCTTGGGGGTGCATGGGAGTTTGCCCAACCAGTCTACATGTGCTTTGTGGACTTGGAGAAGGCATTCGACCGTGTCCCTCGGGAAGTCCTGTGGGAAGTGCCCAGAGAGTATGGGGTATCGGACTGTCTTATTGTGGCGGTCCGCTCCCTGTATGATCAATGTCAGAGCTTGGTCCGCATTGCCGGCAGTAAGTCGGACAAGTTTCCAGTGAGGGTTGGACTCCGCCAAGGCTGCCCTTTGTCACCGATTCTGTTCATAACTTTTATGGACAGAATTTCTAGGCACAGTCAAGGCGTTGAGGGGTTACGGTTTGGTGGCCGTGGAATTAGGTCTCTGCTTTTTGCAGATGATGTGGTCCTGATTACTTCATCTGGCCGGGATCTTCAGCTCTCACTGGATCGGTTCGCAGCCGACTGTGAAGCGACCGGAATGACAATCAGCACCTCCAAGTCAGAGTCCATGGTTCTCTCCCGGAAAAGGGTGGAGTGACATCTCCGGGTTGGGGAGGAGACCCTGCCCCAAGTGGAGGAGTTCAAGTACCTAGGAGTCTTGTTCACGAGTGGGGGTAGAGTGGATCGTGAGATCGACAGGCGGATCGGTGCGGCATCTTCAGTAATGCGGACGTTGTACCGATCCGTTGTGGTGAAGAAGGAGCTGAGCCGGAAGGCAAAGCTCTCAATTTACCGGTCGAGCTACGTTCCCATCCTCACCTATGGTCATTAGCTTTGGGTCATGACCGAAAGGATAAGATCACGGGTACAAGCGGCCGAAATGAGTTTCCTCCGCCGTGTGGCGGGTCTCTCCCTTAGAGATAGTGTGAGAAGCTCTGTCATCCGGGAGGAGCTCAAAGTAAAGCCGCTGCTCCTCCACATCGAGAGGAGCCAGATGAGGTGGTTCGGGCATCTGGTCAGGATGCCACCCAAACGCCTCCTGAGGGAGGTGTTTAGGGCACGTCCAACCAGTAGGAGGCCACGGGAAAGACCCAGGACACCTTGACTATGTCTCCCGGCTGGCCTGGGAACGCCTCGGGATCCCCGGGAAGAGCTAGACGAAGTGGCTGGGGAGAGGGAAGTCTGAGCTTCCCTGCTTAGGCTGCTGCCCCGCGACCCAACCTCGGATAAGCGGAAGAAGATGGATGGATGGATGGATTCTTTAAAATTCATACAATGTGAATTCCTGGATTTTTTTTTCACATTCTGTCTCTCAAAGTTGAAATGTACCTATGATGAAAATTACAGACCTCTGTCATCATTTTAAATTGGAGAACGGTGGCTGACTAAATACTTTTTTGCCCCACTGTATATGCCTATTGTGCAGATGAAACAGCTGGCCCCATATCCAGATCAGAGCTATGGCCTTCTGCTGACCTCTGTTGGCTAAAGGCATATACTGTACATCAAGGATGTAGTAGTGGTAGTAGTAGTAGTAAAGTATATTTATATAGCACTTTTCTCTAGAGACTTGAAGCGCTTTACATAGGAAAACTCATTATTTAAATCTTTAAAGGTGGACTGCACTTTTTTTTTTTAATTTGCCAATCCTCCTCAATCATTATGAGTGACAAAAACCCATGTTTTATTATTATTTTTTTTCCATAGGATTTTAAAGATGATAAAAAAAACACTTGGAAGATGCGTCTAACGGTCCCCTCCAAGGTTTCTCGTTTTTCCCATTGGGTATAGTTTTTTCTTGCCCTGATGTGGGATCTGAGCCAAGGATGTTGTTGTGGCTTGTGCAGCCCTTTGAGACATTTGTGATTAAGGGCTATATAAATAAACTTTGATTGATCGATTGATTTTGCCGTTTAGTCCGAACAAGCTTTGCTCCTTGGCGGAGAACATCACCAGCAAAGTGCTGTAATGATCAACATCTGGTTCATTTGTAGCCATTTTTGAGTCAATATGATGAATAATTCTTGTAGTAGCACCTCTAATGGTGCTTCGCTTACGTTAAATCCTTTCTGCGTCCTTAGGACAATCCTCCCCCGCCAGTTTTGCAGCTGCGCCTTTGTTCTCCCGTGCACTCATTATACCCCAGGTTTTGGCACCAATTAACGCAGTAGTTTCTACATTTGATTGCACTTCAAACAGGAGACAGGATGTTGATTGACTGTCTTTACATTCAAAGTGTCAGATTAACAAGATAACATCACAATTGGTGTAAAAGCAAACAAGTGCTTCCATGTTCTTAAACAATATTAATGCTCTTTACATCAACTTCCTGCTTTCATTCCTGCAGAACTTAGACTTAGACTTAGACAAACTTTAATGATCCACAAGGGAAATTGTTCAAAACAGTAGCTCAGTTACAATGATGGAGAGTGTAAGGATGGAAATGTCAATGCAGGTATAAATAGACTAAATATAGCAGTATAAAATATAACTTATCTGCGAATATATACAATATATACTTGATATGTGTACAGTATATAATATATACAGATATATTATGTCTATAACATATATACAATATATACCAATTACCATGTACAATATTACAGTATATGTGGCAGCCGCAGCATAAAATAGAGAGTAAATCCAGCAGACATTAAAAACCAAGAGAAGTAACTGACACAGAGGGTGTCAGGTAATGGACGGATATTATCAATTGCTGTATGGAGAGTGAATATACAGCTGGATGGACTGCAGAATGAAGGAGTTCTTGATTCGCAAATGCAGTTCTTTTGGCCCAAAACAATCCATCTCTACATTTGCCATCTTGTCCCATTAGTGCGCATATGAGCGCACATTAAAACTAATACTAACAGCTCTGCTATAATTATATAAACTAATATAAATGAGCTTTTAAACGGTATAATTTACAACAGAAGTTACAACATGCTCAGTAGCGTTGGGCAGCACATTTTTATAGGCAGCAAAGTTTTCCAGAACATTGAAACATTTCTACTGCATTGCTTTACGTTTATATTACGAGCCTCAACTCCAAAGACAAAAGATGATTGACCAGCGGTGTCACTCGGTCTCTTTTGGATAACTAAAAACGTTATAAGCGGATTTTGACAACACTTTCAGGAAATGTCAGGAATCGGATAAGGAAAAAGTAATTAACGTATTTTTTGGACCATAAATCGCATTTTTTTTCATAGTTTGGCCGGGGGTGCGACATATACTCCGGAGCACCTTAAGTGTGAAATTATTAACACATTTCCGAAAAATAACATATAATATTATTTATCTCATTCGCGGAAGAGACGAAGAAAATGTCAGCAATCGTCTCACACACACGTCAGCCAATAAGAATTCGGCGGGTGAGGGTCATGGCAGAAGTGCATTGTGGGTCATGTGATTCTAACTACTATATGCTACTGCCGTAGCTATTAAAATGGATCGTTTCATCGTTGGCGGTAACTTATAAAAACTGAGAAGGGCTGAACAAAAATGGCCCCGAAAGGAAATCATGTACTGCACATTACAAGCTGGACGTAGTGAAATATGCAGCAGAAAATGACAAGAGGAAGCGGCGCATACCTTTGGAGTTGGCAGAGTTGTTTAGAAGCAACATCAAAGAAGAAGATTTCATCGGATTTATCGTTTAGGAGTGACAGATTGTTTGGTAAACGTATAGCATTTTCTATATGTTATAGTTATTTGAATGACTCTTACCACAATATGTTACGTTAACATACCAGGCACCTTCTCCGTTGGTTATTTATGCGTCATATAACGTACACTTATTCAGCCTGTTGTTCACTATTCTTTATTTATTTTAAATTGCCTTTCAAATGTCTATTCTTGGTGTTGGATTTTATCAAATAAATTTCCCTCCAAAATACGAGTTATCCTCCAGTGCGACGTATTTATGTTTTTTTACATCTTTATTATGCATTTTCGGCCGGAGTGACTTATAATTCGAAAAATACGGCAGAACTGGCAGGACTATTTTACTATTGGGAGGCAGGGCCTGGCGTAGGTCTGTGCTCTCTGAGGGATTTTCTAGTTTCTTGAAGTTTTACAAGTGTGTTGGTAATTCCACACCGGCTGCATGGTATTTTGTGGCACATCTAAAGAGATTAATTTTCTCCAGGCTGAGCACAAATAACAGCTATTAGACATGGGCACGTAACAGCATTCATACACATTTCCAAAAATAGTCAAATACAAAACCCAAATGTGGAGCGTGGATGCATGATTACTAAAGCAGCAATTTACTTAATTTGATGAGGACTTTTTTTTTTTTTTTTTGTACTAAATACTTTAAAAAGGCTCTTTAACATGCGCTTGCGCTGCTGAAACAAGAAAAAAAAAAAGCCCAAGTGGTTCTTCTCTCATAATATCAAATTTACAAAAAGAATCACAAGTGGACCATCAAGAGAAATACGACACATGAATATTCACGCAACACTAGTAAACAATACGACCCAAAGATAGACGTGGTACTATTGTGATGTAAATCTGCATGTAGATGATCTAATTGGGCTGGAATAATGTAAAATACCTAAACCACCATTGGAAGAGACAAAGACAAAAAGATTAAGTCCACCCTTTGCAGACTGGAAATGGAAGTGTACCATACAATGAATGAATGAGTAAACAAAATGTTCCATAAAGCGACATTCAGTATATTTCTTAAAGACCAATAATGAATATGACTTTGGCCAAGGTTAGCCAACCATGGTGTTATTGGCGTAATAGAAATCTATTTCAATGTTAGAGATAATAACACGAGGGAAGATTATTGATCTAGCTGAAAATAGTAGACCAGACGTCGGTATGTCTATGGCACCATTATGATGTTTGATGATAACGCGTGCAGGGTGGGTTAGAGAATAGCAGTGTTTATCAACCATTAGTGTAAAGTCAGATATTGTTTAGTCTGCCAGGGGAAACTATGTAATTTCACCTAATTGGGTTAAAAATATTTCATGCAAACCAGCAATTATAATCCGCAAATACTGAGCCGTGTTGAGTGTCTGTGCTGTCTAAAGATCGGTATATCAGTAGGTGGCAGCAGGTAGCTAATTGCTTCGTAGATGTCAGGAACACGGTTTGTCGTGATCACAATATGCGGGAGGCAGTGTGCAGGTAAAAATGTATCAAGTGCTTAAACCAAAACTAAACAAAAGGCGAGTACCACAAAGAAAAGGCATTGCATCTTAAGGATGGCTATGCAAAACAAAACTAAAACTGAACTGGCTGCAAAGTAAACAAAAACAGAATGCTGGACGACAGCAAAGACTAACAGCGTGTGGAGCAGACGGCGTCCACAAAGTACATCCGTAAATGACAATCAACACCAAAATAGGAGCGCAAGACAAGAACTAAAATACTAAGTCACTGACAGTACACCTACTTTGAGACAAGAGCTAAAGTGATGCATGGGTGGTTATGGTTTGAATTCATATCCTACAATTGCAAGAACGACTTTTTATCGTCAATATCGGCTGCCCTCGTTTCTTTTTTTTATGTTTTCTGCTCGCCGGTATGCCTCGGGATTTTTTTCAATTAAAAAAATGTGCCTTGGCTCAGAAAAGGTTGAAAAACACTGCATGACCTTCACCGGTCATTCTTGCTTTTTGTTGCTCTGTTTGTGGTGTTTTTATGTTTTTTTGTTATGTTGGGAACACACGGCTGCGATTATCGTGGTCCCTCCAATGCAGAAACACAAACAGGATCAGCGTGAAGGTAGGAATTATTAAGTCTTTAATTATCCAAGGCAGGACAAAAACTATAAAAACTCAGACGTCAAACAAGCGTGGAGCAAAAAATTTAATTTTCCGCAAGGGTGAAAAGCTAGGAAATCTAGAAGCAGGGAAAAACATGTGCAAACAAGAAGTAACCCAACAACTCATGCTGTGTGACTGAAAACTATAAAGGGGAGTGATTAACCAAAACACTTGGAGGGACTAATTACTAAACAAAGGCAGGTATAGCGATTTAGTTCCCATGGAAACCATATGTAAAGGAAAGGAAAGAGGTTGCAGCCAGGAAACAGACTAAAACATAAGAAAAAAAGCTACTAAACATAAATCACGCTATGACCCGGGTGGCAGATCATGTCAGTTTGTAACACCTTTTGCAAAGACTTTGTCCTCTGGGTTATTAATGCTACACATAATGGCAGCGTTATTCAAAGATAAGGTGCCCATACACCTCAATAACAAGGTCTGAAATAAATACCAGGCAAGATAATTGTTTAGCATGATGGTGACAGCGCCATCATCTTGGGAATACCCGTCAACACTTACGTTTCAAAATAGAGTCGTCCCTTGCTAGATGGCGCTCCAAATGTCGCATCTTCACTACATTTCAGATATTTAAAAAAATAAAAACATCTTCTCCATGTTTTCCGCCTAAATCAAGTGGTAAATTAGGTTGTATTTATGTATTATAGGTATTAGAGTTTTATGTCGCCGAGATCAACAAATATTCTCCAACACGCTAATCACTGCTCACTTTACAAATCCTACAAAGTCAGACCAGCACTGTTTGAATGTCCATTTCTCAGATGATATAACTGTTGATGACTAAAGTGCTGATATAAACCGTACCTTGTTCACTTTCTGTTCTCAATTTATTCACAATGTACTTTATAAGTAATCACAATACAAATAAATAAATAATAATTGGTGAAGTAAGTCATATTTCATATGATAAGATAAGTAAGATTATTTTGAAAATGAAAGAATGGATTGATTAAATAAATTCAGAATGTTTATCATGGTTCTTCTTCTTTGTACTTTGTAAACACTTTAAGTATGAAGAGTTTCTTGAAGTGGATCATATTAGTACATTGTTTGATTGCTTTGCTTAATCCATTCCATAATTTAATTCCACATACTGATATAATGAAAGTATTAAGTGTTGTACGTGCATACAAATGTTTTAAATTACATTTTTCTCTAAGATTATATTTCTCCTCTTTTGTTGAGAAGAAGTGTTGTATATTCTTGGGTGGCAGGTTATAGTTTACTTTGTGTATAATTTTAGCTGTTTGCAAATTCACTATCTAATAGAATTTCAGTATATTTGATTCAATAAATAGAGGGTTTGTATGTTCTCTATATCCAACATTATGTTTTATTCTAATTGATCTTTTTTGTAACACCATTAATGAATGAAGCGTAGTTTTGTAATTATTTCCCCATATTTCTACACAATAACTCAGATATGGTAACACTAGCGAGCAGTAGAGAATATGAAGTGATTTTTGGTCTGGAACATGTTTTGCTTTATTCATTATTGACGTGTTTTTTGCCACTTTATGTTGTATATTTTTAACATGAGATTTCCAGTTAAAGTGGAGATGAACTTTGTTAAAGCACATCATCTTTGACGTCAATAAGCAGTAGCGGGACGTGCGTTTCCTACCTAGGCCTTCAGTGATAAATTAGATTAGATTAGATTAGATAGTACTTTATTTATTCCTTCAGGATGTTTTACTTAGTCCGATTTCAATAAATACCTCTCAAAATACCATCATTTATGTCACGGCTCCAGAAATACTACAAAGAAACAGGCATTGAAACACCTCAACAGTGTACCAAACGGGCTATTTTTTGGCGCATCTATAAATCAATAAACCAGCATCAAACATACATTATATTGCCAAAAGTATTGGGCCACTTGCCTTGACTCACATATGAACTTGAAGTGCCATCCCGTTCCTAACCCATGGGGTTCAATATGATGTGGGTCCACCTTTTGCAGCTATTACAGCTTCAACTCTTCTGGGAAGGCTGTCCACAAGGTTGCAGGGTGTGTTGATAGGAATTTTCCACCATTCTTCCAAAAGCGCATTGGTGAGGTCACCCACTGATGTTGGTCTGGCTCTCAGTCTCCGTTCTAATTCATCCCAAAGGTGTTCTATCGGGTTCAGGTCAGGACTCTGTGCAGGCCAGTCAAGTTCGTCCGACAGTTGACTTTGGAGTATTCAGGAGCGAGGAAATTTTACGACTGGATTTGTTGCACAGGTGGCATCCTATGGCAGTTCCACGCTGGAAATCACTGAGCTCCTGAGAGCGGCCCATTCTTTCACAAACGTTTGTAGAAAGTCTCCATGCCTAAGTTCTTGATTTAATACACCTGTGTCCGGGCCAAGTGATGAGGACACCTGATTTTGATCAATTGGATGGGTGGCCAAAAGCTTTTGGCAATATATCTTACGTGGGACTGTCTAAATTAGGATAATTGTAAAAAGAACGTATTAAACATGAAACAATAAAGAAATACAATACTTGAACTCACAATTTGTAGCACCCATCCGACGCCGTATAAGCCAGTGGTACCACTCCTATTGGTTGATTTAAGTAGCTTCGCTAGCTTCTATGGTCGGCAGACCTGGTCTCACCTGGCATAGCTCGGTTGGTAGAGTGGCCATGCCAGCAACTTGAGGGTTGCAGATTCGATTCCCGCTTCCGTCATCCTAGTCACTGCCGTTGTGTCCTTGGGCAAGACACTTCACCCACCTGCTCCCAGTGCCACCCACACTGGTTTAAAAAATGTAACTTAGATATTGGGTTTCACTATATAAAACTCTTTGAGTCACTAGAGAAAAGCGCTATATAAATATAATTCACATCTAGTTTCTCTTCAAACATCCTTTTTTTACCCTTCTTTGTGGGTTAAAAATAAATTACATTGAAATGTCTTTGCTCAGGTGCCACTTCCGCCTTTCGTAAATCAAAAGTTGTGATTGTCAGGTTTACTGTGAGGCTATCTAGATGGGCTACTCGTGATCTGATTGGCTATCGCAACTGTCTATCAACTGTATGTCCTCCGTTTGTTTACACTGCACAGCCGCCAATAATGTTGATTTCATGCGGCGCTGGCAACAAGCTAGCTGAATTGATTAACGTGGACCCCGACTTAAACAAGTTGAAAAACTTATTCGGGTGTTACCATTTAGTGGTCAATTGTATGGAATATGTACTGTACTGTGCAATCTACTAATAAAAGTATCAATCAATCAATCAATCAATCAATTCTGACAAAGGCTCTAACGAAAAAACAAGCAATACTGGAGCCAAATATGACATGAAAGACAGCCGTTGTTTCTTTGTGTCAAAGTGACCGAGTTTTTGCAGAACAACACACACCGGTGGTTTCACACATCTATACAAGAGAACAGATTCAAGGTTACAATACTAGGTGAAAAAAGTGTAAAGGTGACCATATGGATGTTATTTTATGTTGGAAGTGCTTCATTTATGTCACTTTTTGTTATACTCTAAAAATTACGTATTTGCGTATAATCTCGCCTAGAGGCAGCATGTAGACGCTGAAGAGTGCAGGGCCAAGAACCAAACCCTGGGGAACTCTACACGTTCCCTTAACATAGTCCGATGTCACATTGTTATGGGAAACACACTGATTCCTGTCAGTAAGATAAGAGTTAAACCAAGACAAGGCTAATTCTGACATACCAATACGTGTTTTGATATGCTCTAATAAAATATTATGATCAACGGTATCGAAAGCGGCGCTAAGATCAAAAAGCAGCATAGATGACGCATCAGAATCCATCCTTAGCAATAGAATAAATAAACAAGTCTGTTATTTGTCTAGATACTTAGACAGGGTTTTGATTTTTGGCAGAGATTTTTTTTCCTTTGCCATCAGGTCTGTCAATTGTTGATTTAATTGAATTACGCAAGATGCAACTTGACACGATTATTTAACGAGCACACCCCCCGAGTGTCGCCAAGGCTTGAGTCGAGAGGACCTCAGGGCAGTCCAGCAGTATCAGAGAGGAATTCTTTTCATGGAGAGAAAAATCCATGTGAAAACGGAACCTGGAGGACGCCAGGGAAAAAGGACTAAAAAAAACACGATTCCCCAGCAAAAATGAGAAGAATGATTGATACGTTTGGGGGCTGCTTGAGTGCTGCCGGCACTGGGGAGCCGCAGTTAACTAAGGGTACAAATGATTTCCAACATGAACGGCGACCTTGTAAAGCAGAAACAAGACAGCAAGGCAGGTTTATTTCATGGTAACAAGCCCAAACACTCTACAAAGATGACAAGTGCCTCGCGCAGGAAGCTGATGCTGATGGAGTGGCCAAGTATGTCTCCTTCAGACCTGAACCCTATTGTGAATTTTGAAGTGGTCCAACAGCCACCAGCTTCAGTAGTAATGTCAACAAGAAGAGTGTAAGAGGATTTCGGGCCGTAACCAGGATCTGACAAATACCGAGGTCAAAAATTGGTGGTCCAATTGAAGCTTTGAAAGGCCGAAATTGTGGGTATCCCGGCACCATATAAATAGTTCTATCCAATTATTTGAATTACAATGTTAAAGTTTATCAAATTAAACAATTTTGACATCATAAGACATGGGTTTGATCGCAAGACCTAGTACTTTGCATTTCAAGTACTAGTGACTCACGCCACAAGAGACACCGGACTGCTGGACTCTGAAAAGAGGTTCCGCGGCCTCCGTGGCAGAACCTCCAGGTTCTGTAACAGCTTCTTCCCTCAGGCCATAAGGATTCTTAATAGCACTAGTTGTTAAAGATCCCTAAATATTCAGCACAATTAAATGGGGTTTGAGGTGTCCTCTTGGGTGAGGTGGAGTTTGGCAATAATCATGTGGTGCAACCAGTACAACACATCTTCAGTTTTGTTCCCCGACGTCATTGGGCGTTTCAGCCATTTATCACAAGACACTTTCTGCCGAGGTCTGCCCACCACAGGCTGATCAGACCTGGGTGCGTGTCGCATGGTGGCACCACGTGGTTATTTGGCAGCCTGTGCTGCATCCCTTCGCTTCAGCCACAGCCAG
This sequence comes from Nerophis ophidion, assembly GCF_033978795.1. NCBI lineage: Eukaryota > Metazoa > Chordata > Actinopteri > Syngnathiformes > Syngnathidae > Nerophis > Nerophis ophidion. Next base: position 36,327,107 of record NC_084624.1, on the reverse strand, counting down.
TGGCTGCTACGTTCTGCTGCAGTGGCAAGTTCTTTAATAGCCTTACGTTGGGCCTGTCCTCTGATTCCCAATTCTTTCAGGAGCCTTGTGGTGGAACTGGCTACAAAGCCTCTACAGCCCACCTCCACAGGCCACACCTTCACATTCCAGCCCCGTGCCTCTGCTTCAGCTGCCAAGTTGGCATATCGCAGCCTCTTCCGTTGGAATACTTCATCGATGGCGTCCTCCCGTGGGACTGTTAGACACGGCGGCAGGACATTTACCAGAGGATCAGGTCTGGACGCAGGCTGGTTGCTGCAATTTCGGGTGGGAAGATAAGCCTCTGGCTGAGGTCTACCTGCATTTCCCAATTTCGGGCTGTGTTTAGTGGGCCTAAGTCTGGAGGTGATGGCTTGGTCCGCCGTTTCTCTCCTTCCCGGATGAAAGTTGTGTTGCATGGGAAGGTAGCCTGAGCATTTAGAGTCCTGGCATTGCTGACTACTCTCTTATTCTCAAGTTTGGCAGTCAAGCACTTCAGTACCAGGTGTATCTCCCTTGAGTCAGACTGGTCTTGCAACCTACCAAGATGTGTTTGAGGGTTGCTTGGGCTGTACACTGGAGACAGGCTGGGTCATCTCCATACCAGAGATGTAGGTTGGTTAGAGAGGACAGGACATCATATGTGACTTTAATGATGAAACGTAGTCTACTAGACTCCATGCTCCATACTTCATTCCACATGATTTTTCTCCACTCCACGCCCTCCCACCTCATCCAGCGGCCCTGCTGGGCTTGGGAGACTGCCTTGGCACACCTGGCTGCTTCCTCCTGGTGGCGCACTTCCTCCACCACCATGTGCCGCCGTTCGCATCATATTAATCCCCTGAATTCCCTCCAAAAATGGATTAACTCGCTGGAATTTTTGTTATTTATTTATTTTTTCTTTTGGGATATAAAGACAATACAACATACATCCATAAACGTGGATGCATATGCAAAACTGTAATATATATATAAATCTGTACATTAAATCTATGTATAGCTGCACCTTATTGCTCTTTTATCCTCCACTATAAAGAGCTAATGTAATGAAATTTTGTACTGTAAAGCTCAAATTTGAATGACTATAAAGAAAGTCTAAGTTTAAGTCCAAAGCGGAAATCTGGCTTCATATTCTAGTCAGTGACAGAGTATATGACATGGCCAGGAACACCTTTGGGGTGAAATTGCATTTGAATCACCTTGTCATTCAATAATTTGCACTTTACATGCGCTTCTTCATACAAAACACCCCCCACCCCCGCAAACACCCTTAACGTATAGCAAAGGCCTACTCACAGTGATTGTTCTGTGTTTAGGGTGGGTCTGAACCTGCCTGACCGACACACATCACATCACTCACATCAATTTCTTTCAGGTACAACTTTTGCTGTTTTCATTTTGTTTGGGAAATTGCCTGTTTGGAATAATAGGTTACTGATGTACATTAATGGTTCTGAAATCTCCAAAATAACCTCTTATCGTTTCAGATTAATTTTGTTGGAATCAATTGAGGTGTTGGATTTAGATGTTTTCAGTAGGGCTGTACGGTATACCGGTATTAGTAGAGTACCGCGATACTAATGAATCGTATTCGGTACTATACCGCCTCTATAAAATACATCGATATGTTAAAGCATCACAAAATCTTCTTTCGATGTAAAAAAATATATATTATGTTTATAACTCAGGAAATATGTCCATACACATGAGGACTTTAATATGACCAATATATGATTATGTATCGCAGTGGTTCTCAAATGGGGGCACGTGTACCCCCGGGGGTTCCTGGAGGATATGCCAAAGGGTACGCAAGATTTTTTTTTTAAATATTCTAAAAATAGCAACAATTCAGTAATCTTTAATAAATATATTTATTGAATAATAATTCAACAAAATATGAATGTAAGTTCATTAAGTGTGAAAATAAATGCAACAATGCAATATTCAGTGTTGACAGCTAGATTTTCTGTGGACATGTTCCATGAATATTGATGTTTAAGATTTTTTTTTGTGAAGAAATGTTCAGAAGATGAGTTGATGAATCCAGATGGATCTCTATTACAATCCCCAAAGAGGGCACTTTAAGTTGATGATTACTTCTATATGTAGACATCTCTATTTATAATTGAATCACTTGTTTATTTTTCAACAACTTTTTTAGTTATTTTTATATCTTTTTTTCCAAATAGTTCAAGAAAGACCACTACAAATGAGCAATATTTTGCACTGTTGTACAATTTATTAAATCAGAAACTGATGACATAGTGCTGTATTTTTCCTCTTTATCTCTTGTTTTCAACCAAAAATGCTTTGCTCTGATAAGGGGGTACTTGAATTAAAAAAAATGTTCACAGGGGGTACATCACTGAAAAAAGTTTGAGAAACCACTGTTTTAGCCCCAATGGAAGAGCTATAAACAAACCAAGACGCCGTCAGAGGTGGACGCAAGTTACGTGACGCGAGAGTATATCCCCGCCTTTACACTTGGGTTGTAAGTTTCTTCCCGAGAGTGACTTTTTCTTCGCCTCATTTTCAACGAGCTTTCTTTTGTACCCGACATCTGTTGGTTTTTAATGTATGAAGAGCATTGCAGTACACCTGCTCAATGTGTGAACTGCTTTTGATTGAATTGTTTGTATTTGTTTTGACAAATCTCAGATCTGCATTTATTTCCTGGATTTTCGCACAGTCTGTCATCATGTTCACATCCTGGGAGTTAAACCCCCTTTACTGGGACGGCGTGGCGCAGTGGAAGAGTGGCCGTCCGCAACCCGAGGGTCCCTGGTTCAAATCCCACCTAGTACCAACCTCGTCACGTCCGTTGTGTCCTGAGCAAGACACTTCACCCTTGCTCCTGACGGGTGCTGGTTAGCGCCTTGCATGGCAGCTCCCTCCATCAGTGTGTGAATGTGTGTGTGAATGGGTAAATGTGGAAGTAGTGTCAAAGCGCTTTGAGTACCTTGAAGGTAGAAAAGCGCTATACAAGTACAACCCATTTACTTACAGCGCTTTTAGTGACATGTGAAGAACAATCTGATCACACATTTTCGGTCTCCCTAAAGACAAAAGAAATAACATCTCATCAGTGCGATCCAAAGAGAAAGAGTGAAGCTGGCCTTTTCAAATACCAGCTAATGGTGTAATTACACTTTGTGATATTTATATCACAAAGTGTAATTACACTTTGTGTAATTACAAAGGGGGCACATCACTGAAAAAAGGTTGAGAACCACTGCTGTAGCGGATTGATATCCAAATGAGGGGTATCATCCAAAACTAATGTAAAGTATCAAACAACAAAAAACTAAGTGATTATTACATTTTAACAGAAGTGTAGATAGAACATGTTAAAAGAGAAAGTAAGCAGATATTAACAGTAAATAAACAAGTGGATTAATAATATATTTTACAGCTTATCCCTCATAATGTTGACAAAATAATAGAATGAGAAATAACACATTATGTTACTACATACGTCAGCACACTAAATTAGGAGCCTTTGTTTGTTTACTTACTAATAAAAGACAAGTTGTCTTGTATGTTCATATTTTATTTAAGGACAAAATTGCAATAAAAAACATGTTTAATGTACCGTAACATTTTTTGTTAAAATAAATCCAATAATGCCATTTCTGTGTTGCCCTTTTATTTAGAAATGTATCGAAAAGTACCGAAATACATTTCTGTACTGATACTAGTACCAAAATATCGGTATCGGGACAACACTAGTTTTCACAATTTTGATTATTTCCTCTTAGTGAGGAACAACGAGTAGGCACAATGATGTCTGTGTGAGTTTCCATTTCCAGGGAATAATAACTCCATATTGCTATACCAGCTGTGCACTGACTACCTTAGATTTATTTGTCCTTGTAAAAAATATCAAATCATATGCTTGCTGAAATGTAAGGCGTGTATTTCCTGAGAGAGAAATACTGTAAATTCAGATGTTTTACTGTCAACATACACTGTCAACAATGTATGTCTGCTTGTAGTTTGGAGCGATGTAGAACTGCATAGTTGGGTGTTGTTTTGGAGTCTGACGTACAGTTTTATAGGTCAATTGGATGAGTCAGAAAGAGCATCTTACAGGTTTTATATATAAACTTAATTTAAGGAACAGGAGCTCAGTCTGTAAAGGACTGGGTCACGATTCAAACCCTCAATTAAAAATAAATTGCAACTACCGTAGTTTTTGGATAGATGCAATCTTTTTCTCGAATACTTTCAGGGTGCAACTAGGAGAGGGGTCGGCAACACGCGGCTCCGGGGCCGCATGCTGCTCTTTGACCACTCTGATGTGGCTCAGCCGCATACTTGCCGACCGCCCGGAGAAGTCCGGTAGATTTCCAGATTTCAGTGTCTCTACCAGAAATCTCCCGGCCGGTCACATTTTGGATGCAACCTCTATCTGAACGCATACGCAACTGCAAGGCATACTTGGTCAACAGCCATACAGGTTACACTGAGGGTTGTGATATAAACAACTTTAACACTCTTACTAATATGCGCCACACTGTGAACTCACACCAAACAAGAATGACAAACACATTTCGGGAGAACATCCGCACTATTACACAACATAAACACGACAGAACAAATACCCAGAGTCCAAGTCCCATGTATCCCTAACGCTTGTGGGCTACATTATACACCCCCACCGCCCCGCAACCCCGCCCACCTCAACCGACGCACGGAAGGGTGGGTGGAGGGGGGGGGGTGGTTGAGTTGGTGGTAGCTGGGTGTATAATGTAACCCGGAAGAGTTAGGGATACGGTATTCTGGGTATTTGTTCTGTCGTGTTTATATTGTGTTATAGTGGGGATGTTCTCCCGAAATGTGTTTGTCATTCTTGTTTGGTGTGGGTTCACAGTGTGGCGCATATTAGTATGAGTGCTAAAGTTGTTTAAACGGCCACCCTCGGTGTGACCTGTATTGCTGTTGAATAAGGATGCCTTGCAGTCTCTCACGTGTGTCTGCAATAGCCTCATCAAACACTTCTTTGGGCTGGCAAGCTATTTGTACAAACTGTAGAGAGCGCTAGCGGTAGTGCCACCATTGTACGCCCTTATTATTGTTCATTGGGTGAACACCAGCGCACATTCGAGAGAATAATTACTCTGAAATTCGTGAGTCTCCCGGGAAAATTGGGAGGGTTGGCAGGTGTGACGCTGTCAACCATCATTCATATAAAACTCGCGGGCCGCGCTAATATTAAATTTTCATATTAAGGTGCGGGCCTCGTGTCTGAGATCCCTGGTTTATACATAGCCAAAGCAAAAAAAATAAAAAACTCTGTATGCAGTATTATTTCATTATAAATTTCAAAAGAGTTATGTGGCTCCCATTGTTTTCTTTACTTTGTGAAACGGGTCAAAATGGCTCTTTGAGTGGTAAAGGTTGCCGACCCCTGAACTAGGATCTGGCCAACCAAATAAACTGCTTGTCTATTTTTTTTACTTGAGGTATTCGCTGGTTTATCTGTCTGTCGGTTAGTAGTTAGCAACATACCTCACAAAATGACGGACGGATTTTGAATAAACTTTCAGAAATTGTCAAAAAACGGATACGAAACAAATTATTAGATTTTTGGAGTGATCTGGATCGTCTCTCCTTTCTGCTTACCGGGAGCCTTTTGGCCATGGATACCAGCTGCTGGGTCTCTGCCACACCAAAGCCTGTCGCTCCTGGCCCTGTTTCTTCATCCGCATATCCTCCAGTCTCTCCAAACTGAGAGTAGAGGGGGGGGTTAGGTGGAAGAGGCGGGGTTGAGTGGTAGCGGGGGTGTATATTGCAGCGTCCCGGAATAGTTAGTGCTGCAAAGGATACAAGGTATTTGTTCTGTTGTGTTTATGTTGTGTTACCGTGCGGATGTTCTCCCAAAATGTGTTTGTCATTCTTGTTTGGTGTGGGTTCACAGTGTGGCGTATATTTGTAACAGTGTTAAAGTTGTTTAAACGGCCACCCTCAGTGTGACCTCTATGGCGGTTGATCAAGTATGCGTTGCATTCACTTGTGTGTGCGTAAAAGCCGCATATTATATGTGACTGGGCCGGCACGCTGTTTGTATGGTGGAAAAGCGTACGTGACGACAGGTTGTAGAGGACGCTAAAGACAGTGCCTTTAAGGCACGCTCCCAATATTGTTGTCCGGGTGAAAATCGAGAGAAATTCAGGAGAATGGTTGCCCCCGGAGATTTTCGGGAGGGGCACTGAAATTCGAGAGTCTCCCGAGAAAATGGGGAGGGTTGGCAATTATGGAGACTGGTGTGGCAGAGACCCAGTAGCTGGTCTCCATGGCCAAAAAGGTCTCGGGAGGCAGATCCAGAAGTTCACAAAAAAGTACCGCAGAAATCATGAAAGTGCTACACCTTGTCGCACAGTCCCAAACGATCCCAAACCAAAAAGGCAAAATAAAAAACAACACATGAAAACAAGAGGGAAGTATCAGGAATACAAAATGATGATCCAAGAGCACAAAGCTCCTGCCACCAGCAGAATTCAAATACAATCAGAAATGTCCTTCTCTAGATACTTTTCACTTTTAGTCTGTTATATGACTCTTTCTACTTGCATCTACTCACACGTGGAGTCCTTGTTGGATCTCAACTGGATTACGTGCGGTCAAAGTGGAACTAATCCATTTAGTGTCTCCTGAAGTGGGCCACACTCGGTCTTGTGTCAATGTCCCTTCAGCTCGAGGCTGGTGATTTCTGCCGCAATCAATCTCGGAGCCATTTCTGCGAGAGAGAGACAGAAAGCAGCTCAAATCCAGAATATATAGTCACTTGAGAAAATTGGAAGCTGTAGCAGCAAAGGGCAGACAAACAATAAGGGTGAGATGAAAGAGATGTTCCACATCTACGGGCTTGACAATCAGCAGGGTTTCAGATATCACAGTCACGGCGTTGATATGATTGACAATTTGTCACAACGTCCATTGCTGGACATGAGTTGTGATTATGGCAGAATGGAGACAGGCACGCTGATTGCGTGCGGTCAGAGGTGTTGCCCGCCTCGGGTGATCTCATTTGGAAGGGCTACAATAAAATGGAGTGTGAACTTACATCTAATTAAAGATGCTTTCTCTTAGGCGATCACGCTGGGAATGAATTGGTAATTGCTTGACACAATAGATCCCTGAGAGCTTTTGCCATCAGCTTTTAAACAAACAATTTAACAACATTTTATTTAAAAGGGTAGTGGTGGGTTGCAAAGCTAAGGTGGTAGAGTGCTTGTGCAATGTTTACCATGCATTCCTTTATTTGTAGCAGCACGCAACAAATCCATTTGAACCCCTCAAAATAGATTTGGTGCTTACTCGCAAATACATTATAACACACTTAGGGGCTCATTTGGAACAAGCGGTACGAAATGGATTGATGGATTATCAAACTGCAGAATGTAAAAAAACAAACAAACATACTTGTATGATGTAAATTGTGCACAGAAGAGTTTCTTCCTGGTGTCCTCCCACTATCATCCATACCTGTATATGATCGTGCTAATTATCCCATGAATGTGGTAATGAGTTTAAAGGGGAACATTATCACCAGACCTATGTAAGCGTCAATATATACATTGATGTTGCAGAAAAAAGACCATATATTTTTTTAACCGATTATCGAACTCTAAAGGGTGAATTTTGGCGAATTAAATGCCTTTCTATTTATCGCTCTCGGAGCGATGACGTCAGAACGTGACGTCAGAACGTGACGTCACCTAGGTAATAAAGCCACCATTTTTAATTTCTCAAACACATTACAAACACCGGCTCTCAGCTCTGTTATTTTACATTTTTTCGACTATTTTCTGGAACCTTGGAGACATCATGCCTCGTCGGTGTGTTGTCGGAGGGTGTAACAACACTAACAGGGAGGGATTCAAGTTGCACCGCTGGCCCAAAGATGCGAAAGTGGCAAGAAATTGGACAACATTTGTTCAAAATACGAGGGTGTGGGGAAAGCCGATGAAATGGTCAGTGGTTTGTTCCGCACACTTTACCGACGAAAGCTATGCTACTACAGAGATGGCAAGATTGTGTGGATATCCTGCGACACTCAAAGCAGATGCTTTTCCAATGATAAAGTCAAAGAAATCTGCCGCCAGACCCCATTGAATGGGCCGGAGTGTCTGCACATTTTACTGGCGATGCTAAGGCAGACATGGCACAGAGATGTATGGATAACCTGCAGATACATTTGCAACGATAAAGTCAACGAAATCACAAAGATGAGTTTTGTTGATGTTATTGACTTATGTGCTAATCAGACATATTTGGTCGCGGCATGACTGCCAGCTAATCGATGCTAACATGCTATTTAGGCTAGTTGTATGTACATTTGAAACTATATTTTCATCCAGCGTTTCCCTCCACCCACATTTAATGCCAAACAAACACTTACCAATTGACAGATTTAAGTTGATCCAGTGTCACAAGATGCGAAATTTCCGATCGCTGGTCTGCACATTTTACCGGTGATGCTAAGGCAGACATGGCCGAATAGCGTCAATAGCTATTTGCTCAATAGCTTCAGTTTCTTCTTCAATTTCGTTTTCGCTATCTGCCTCCATACTCCAACCATCCGTTTCAATACATGCGGAATCTGTTGAATCGCTTAAGCCGCTGAGATCCAAGTCTGAATCTGAGCTAATGTCGCTATATCTTGCTGTGCTATCCGTATTGGCATCACTGGATGACGACACAGGAAAATGGACGGTGGCTTCACAGATAGCGAAAATCGGGCACCCCAAAGCTTTTTTTTAGGGATATTCCGGGATGGGTAAAATTTTGAAAAAAAACTTCGAAAAATAAAATAAGCCACTGGGAACTGATTTTTATTGGATTTAACCCTTCTGAAATTGTGATAATGTTCCCCTTTAAGGATCACATGTTGGACTGTCAATGAAGGAAGACAGTAAATCTACAAAAGAAGGCTATATTTTCAGATTGGTGTTTATTACGCCGAGCAACTAGATTCTTTTTGGTGGGCTGTAAGTAACGTCATATCTATTAAAAGACATTTGGAGTTGAATGTGGATATTTGACCAATCATAATGTCAGCTCCAGTGCCACTGATAATTTTTGCTGAGATAAAGAAAAATGGGGCAGCACGGTGGAAAAAGGGGTTAGTGCATGTGCCTCACATTACGAAGGTACTGAGTTCGATCCTGGGCTCGGGATCTTTCTGTGTGGAGTTTGCATGTTCTCCCAGTGACCTCGTGGGTTTCCTTGCGGATACTCCGGCTTCCTCCAACTTCCAAAGACATGCACCTGGGGATAGGTTGATTGGCAACACTAAATTGGCCCTAGTGTGTGAATGTGAGTGTGAATTTCGTCTGTCTATCTGTGTTGGCCCTGCGATGAGCATACTTGCCAACCCTCCCGATTTTCCAGGGAGACTCACGAATTTCCGTGCCCCTCCTGAAAATCTCCCGGGGCAACCATTCTCCCGAATTTCTCCTGATTCCCACCCGTTCCGGCCCAGTCACATAACATTTACGACTTTTGGAGCTCAGTGCATAACTGCACATATATGTCTCCGTTATCCATAAGTTTATCTATAACCCATAAAGTAGGCAGGCACGGAGGTATTTCTCAGCGTGTGTTTATTCCAGCCGGCACGTTAATACACTTGACACACAACATCCGGATTCCCATCATGCTTTGCTTCAAAACTACGGCAATGTAGTAATGTCCAAAAACATAACAGAGACAAATCAGAAGAACGAAGATGAGACATGGCGACGGCGAGTAAGAAGAAGAAGTACGGTTCCAAGTTCCAAAAAGATTGAAAAAAAATAATTTCAGTTCATCCAGGACAGCTCGAAGGGGAGGGGTATGATGCCTGCAAATTTTGTAGATCAGACTTCTCCATTGAAAAGATGTACTCATTCATGAACGGATAATATATATATATAAAATTCGATAATTCGTTATAATCCGATATATAAGGCTATATATATATATATATATATATATATATATATATATATATATATATATATATATATGTATATACAAATATATATATATATGTATATATAAATATATACATAAGACATAGAAATACTTGAAAATATATACTACCCCTTTACCCCACCTCAGCCCCGCCCCCCATCTCCCGAATTCGGAGGGCTCAAGGTTGGCAAGTATGGCGATGAAGTGGCGACTTGTCCAGGGTGTACCCTGCCTTCCGCCCAAATGCAGCTGAGATAGGCTCCAGCACAACCCTGAATGGAACAAGCGGTAGGAAATGGATGGATGAATGGACAAATAAAAATGTGTTCATGTTTCAGTCTTCTGTTTGCAATGTCTTTGTCTAAACCAGTGGTTCTCACCCTTTTTTCAGTGATGTACCCCCTGTGAAATTTTTTTAATTTAAGTACCCCCTAATCAGAGCGAAGCATTTTGGGTTGAAAAAAAGAGATAAAGAAGTAAAATACAGCACTATGTCATCAGTTTCTGATTTATTAAATTGTACAACAGTGCAAAATATTGCTCATTTGTAGTGGTCTTTCTTGAACTTTTTAGAAAAAAGATATAAAAATAACTAAAAACTTGTTGAAAAATAAACAAGTTATTTAATTATGAATAAAGATTTCTACATATAGAAGTAATCATCAAGTTAAAAGGCCCTCTTTGGGGATTGTAATAGAGATCCATCTGGATTCATGAATTTAATTCTAAACATTTCTTCACAAAAAAATAAATCTTTACATATCAATATTTATGGAACATGTCCACTGAAAAATCTAGCTGTCAACACTGAATATTGCATTGTTGCATTTCTTTTCACAGTTTATGAACTTTCATTCATATTTTGTTGAATTATTATTCAATAAATATATTTATAAAGGATTTTTGAATTGCTATTTTTAGAATATTTTTAAAAAAATCTCACGTACCCCTTAGCATACCTTCAAGTACCCCCGGGGGTACCCGTACCCCCATTTGAGAACCACTGGTCTAAACAATGTATTTGTTATATATATTTATTAATTTTTTTAAGAATTTCAAAACAGACATTTTATTTTATGACACAAGTAGTCACCATGAGCAATAGGTAAAGCTCTTGTGGGCAATTGGCATACATACTAGATTACTTCGACATATTTTTGGCGCAATAAATGTGTTTTAAGCACAGTTGTTTAACTTGTTAACATATTTGTGTAGTAATGATAATAATACAGATTACATAGTGGTTGTGTAGAATTTTCGTGTTTAACGCACTTTTCTTTGTCTTTTTACGCATTGAAATCAGAAAGGACGCGCATTTCTTGAAGTAAGCGTTTAAATCTGGGATGCAGATTTAATTTTTTTTTTAATCAATTGAAAAAAAATATATATTGTTTTGTTTTGTTTATATTTTCCGGGTCAAATTTTCGGCCCCGTTTATTGCGTTTTTATTGGTTGTCTTCAAAGTAATGAACTTTCCGGTACAATTTCTTAAATTTTGATTGGCTAAAAGTTTTATCAATTACAAATACTGCCTCAGTTTGCGCTTGGACAACTTCACAGCGAACTTGGGGCTGTCAAAAGAAAGACTTCATGGTAACCACTAAGGTGAGTGTAAAGCCAACCTTTTTATCTCCATCATGTGCCATGTCTCCAGTAAATGAACTGTTTTAGTCTTTGTGAGTCCATGGAAGGTTCACTTTTATCTTTCCTGTCTCCATTCTCCTTCGTTCGAGGATCGAGACAGGCTAATTAGCTTCAAGCTAACCAGCACCCGATCAGACTCCTCCACCGCAAAAACATAATTTGCAGGTCAACAAATGGGGCAAATACCGTATTTCCTTGAATTGCCGCAGGGCATATAGTATGCGCCTGCCTTGAATTACTGCCGGGTCAAACTCGCATCCCAAAATAATTAGTGCATGCTTAGTATTACCGCCTGGTCAAACTCGTGACGTCACGAGTGACACTTCCCCTGTCATAATTTTTCAAAATGGAGGAGGCTGATTTCAATACCGGTAATTTGAAATCGCGTAAAGGAAAGAAGATTAAGAGCTATTCAGTAGGATTTAAGGTCCAAGCTTTCATCACACTCAAATTTTTAATGCATACCTTTGGTAAGTGCCGGAGTGAGAAGAGGTTTTAAAATAATTAGCGCATGCTTACTTTTACCGTATGCCTTTGGTAAACGCAGGAGTCAGAAGAGGTTTTAAATTAATTAGCGCCCCGGCGGCAATTCAAGGAAATACGGTATGTGCCTTTTAGCAAGTGTTGCTCGCATCGCTGCCAGTGACATCATCACCGTCATTGTTTACTGAAGCAGAGATACTGACTGTGTGTTTTTATAAAGGTGCATGCGTCGCCAGGCTCTGTTTTTTATTGATATACTTATTATATTTAATGTTTTATTATCTATAACAGGGGTGTCAAAAGTGTGGCCTGGAGCCCATTTACGGCCCACAGCTAATGTTTTAAAGGCCCACGGCACATTCTCGAAATACAAAAACATAACAAAAGTGGAATGAAAAAAGCTTACAGGTGAAATGTAGTTTAGAAAAAGTTGCAATGTTGACTAATAAAACAAAGCTTTTTTTTTTCTTTCTTTAAAACCGTCATTGCGCAAAACATATTATTGAATCAAAATCAATTGTAAGGACTGGTGGGCATTGTGGTGCCGGGTTCGATTCCCTCGAGGATGCGTTGACGTGAACACAACAAAGGTAGGATCTTAAAACATTTATTTAACAAAAAGGGAGCTCTGAACAGAAACACTGGAGCTAATACAAAGGCAAACCAAAGACGCTAGTATGAGAACTAGGAAATACAAAAATAGAAAATTAAACTGGCACATGGGCACACAAAAAAGGAATAAATAAAACATTTAGCATGAGAGCTAATAACAATGTGCGTAGCGTGAGAGATTGCGAGAATAGAAATAATTGCATGAAAGCAAACGATCAAAAAACCAGCTGTACAGTTGCGTGAGAGCAAACTATGGACCCAGACTGAACAAGGAAAAGAGGAAGGCTCATATAGAGAGTAATCAAGTAGAACCAGGTGTGTGTAGAAAACGAGGAGCAGGTGAAATCAATGTGTAACCATGGTAACGGACTAAACAGGAAGTAAGTGAGTCAGAAAGAGAATGAAACAAAGATGGAAAAATAAACATGTGAAGATCCGAGACACGGATCGTAATATCAATGTTTTTTATAAATTATTGACCTATCCAAGATTGCTTCACGTCAAATGTTCCAATAATTTTTTTTGTGAAAGATTATGCATATTTTGTGTGTTTGTCATAAAAAACTGTTTTATTTGACAAAAAGGGCAGAAATCAAACAAACAAAAAACAACGTAAAAAACGAAAAAAAAAGCAACTTAAAATTGACAGATGGATCTGAAGTTGATGTAGACTCTAGAGAGTTAAGCGTTAAATAAATAATGTGTGTATGTCGTTATTACTATTATCATAATTTCATGACCAAAGCAAAAAACTGTTTACACAGTTATACAGAAATAAATACACCTACAACTTATTAAATACAAACATAGAAAAAACTACCGGCAGCGGTAAAGTTTAGATCCATGAAGGAAAGAAGAAAGTGAATGAATGTTTATAATTGAATACATTTCCCTATGCATAAAAATTTATTTTCTTTTGTAGTATGTTTTTTATGAATTAAGTAACGTTTATGACAACCTTTCTCCAAAACACAATATAAAACGTGAGATATAATAGAACAATGCAATTTCAAAACTGTTACAAAAAACTGGGACCCCCAAAATTTACTGTAGGACCCCATTTATTATGAGTTGAAAATTCCGAGCGCAAACACTGATGGAGTATTGATGTGTGCAAAACAGCAGCAGGCGGCTGTGGCCTGCGGGCCGGTTCTAATACTAATCAAATATCATCCCGTGAGCCATAGATCATTCATTCACGGGCCGGATCTTGACTTTGACACATAGGCTCTATAGCAGGGGTAGGGAACCTATGGCTCGCGAGCCAGATGTGGCTCTTTAGATGACTGCATCAGGCTCTCGAATAAATCTGAGGTGACATTGCTTAACACGATAAGTAATGGATGATTCCACTTGTAATCACAGTGTTAAAAATATTGTTCAAAATATAAAACATTCTCATGCTTTTTATGTCCAAGAAGTTGCGTTAATGGTGAGAGGTTATTTATTTATAATTGGTTAGTGTGGGGCTTCTTCAGCCCACCAAGCACCGACATGAGAACCTGTTTCAGGGTTACAATATTGTTTTATTTTTCAATAAGTCCCTCAGTTGCTTTCCAGCAAATGTCTTTTTCTCTTTCGTTCTCGCTCGCGCCCTGGCTCCAGCTCCAACCCAGTCTCTCCTCCTGGCTGCTGCTTATAACAGAGCGTCAGGTGATTCGATAACAAGCCCAGGTGGGCCATCTACGCACCCGTCGCTGATTTCGAGGCCGGTCCTGGCAACACCCCGCTTCGCTGCAGGCTCGCAGGCCACTCCCCCTCCACAGTTAGCTTCAGAATAACAATGTTATCACAAAGAATAAGAGACCTATCATACTCTAGAAATGTTGGTCTTACTTAAAAATGCAGTTGTGTTCAGTGTTAAAAAAAAATATTGTATGGCTCGTACGGAAATACATTTTAAAATATTTGGCTTCTTGGCTCTCTCAACCAAAAAGGTTCCCGACCCCTGCTCTATAGCAACGAGGACCTCATGATGTAAACTCCGACTTCACACTTCTTTAAAGAGATGTTGGAAGAAATGTCCATGAACAATACTTCCACATACATTTAGTGAATGAAGAGAAAATTAAAAGAACATGGCTGAACTATTTTTCCATTTTCCCCCCATGCCATTTACAAAACATTTGTAGGTGCTAAGTTATTATTCAAATCTCAGATAATATATTTAAGTGTTTTTTTTTTTTTCAAATTGCATTTTTTTGTCTTGACACCGATAAGGTGGCGACTTGTCCAGGGTGTACCCTGCCTTCCGCCCGATTGTAGCTGAGATAGGCGCCAGCGACCCCGAAAGGGAATAAGCGGTAGAAAATGGATGGATGGATGGATGTCAGATAAATAATTAGAATATGTGTAATGCTGCATACAGATTTTTCTCTTGGGATTGGGGGAGAAGTGTTTGAGGGGAGTTCACTTTTACCTGGGGCGCCTGTTGATGCCACTTTTCGTGTGCTGAAACCTTTAAAAACAAAATAAAATCAACCTCTGCTCTGCCAGAGAAGGCAGGATGACTTTTGCAGACCCTTACATGAAAGCATGTATCGCTCTTCTGCTGTGGGGCCCCCTCCCATCTAAAAGTACCGGCAGGGGGCTCTGTTTTGAAGCAACATGAAAAATTTGTTTTGCTTTTCAAGTTTTTGCCCACTTTTTGCAAATGTGTCACAGCCAATTCCGAACAATTAAGTCAACTACACACAAGGACACATATCCCTGTTTTCACATTAAAGCTCTAAAAAACATAATTGGAAGACACATGTTACTGTTGGAACAATATATCTATGAAAAACAATCAAAAATATTTGAAAAACACATTAAAAACTCAGTGTTGTACTTTTTAAAATAACATCGGAGCAAATGTTTTATTCATCAGTACATGACAACATTCAGCAACACATCTGGTGCAGTCAATGTCACCTTGCAGACTTTATTTTTACCTGATGGATAATTCATATTCTTCCTTTCTTTTTGGCAACAGCATTGCCCTCACTGTTCTCACGGAAACATGCATGTCTTTTTACGACTGCTGCCCTTGTCAAATGCTGCAGACAGAATTCCGGAATGGGCCATTAAAATGGAATCTACTGTTAATAGCGGAATAACATGGACATTGACATTAATAAAAAAAAAAATGCTGTCACTGTGAGAATAAATAATGTTTGTTTGGGGATATTGTGTGTCTAGGACCGATCGTTCATCCCCAAAAATTCACCTTCCCCCTCCTAAATTATTATTTTTTTTGAGACAAACAAACATCGTCATTGGTAAGGTACTTATAACTTGACAGCTTTTAATGTTCGCTAATATTCTACAAAACCCAAAACCAGAGAATTTGGCACGTTGTGTAATTCGCAAATACAAACAGAATACAATGATTAGCAAATCCTTTTCAATTTAAATTCAATTGAACAGACTGCAGAGACAAGATATTTAATGTGCGAATTGAGAAACTTCATTTATTTTTTGCAAATAGTCATTAACTTAGAATTTAATGGCAGCAACAAATTGCAAAAAAGCATTAACAACACTCAGTTAACGTTTGGGAACTGAGGATACCAATTTTTTAACCTTTTCAGGTGGAATTCTTTCCTATTCTTGCTTGATGTATAGCTTATGTTGTTCAACAGTCCGGGGTGTCCATTGTGGTATTTTAGGCTTAATGATGCGCCACACATTTTCAACGGGAGACAGGTCTGGACTACAGGCCGGACAGTCTAGTACCCGCACTCGTTTACTGCAAAGCAACGCTATTGTAACGCGTGGCTTTGCATTGTCTTGCTGAAATAAGCAGGAGCGTCCATGAAAAAGACATTGCTTGGATAACAACATATGCTGCTCCAAAACCTGTATGTACCTTTCAGCATTAATAGTGCCTTCACAGATGTGTAAGTTACCCATGCCTCGGGCACTAATACACCCCAATACCATCACAGATGCTGGCTTTTGAACTTTGTGCATATAACATTCCCAATTTTTTTTCGTCTTTGGTCCAGAGGACACGACGTCCACAGTTTCCAAAAACAATTTTAAATGTGGACTCATCAGACCATAGAACACTTTTCCACTTTGCATCAGTCCATCTTAGATAAGCTCGGGCCCAGATAAGCCGGTTGCATTTCTGGGTGTTGTTGATAAATGGCCTTGGATTTGCATAGCAGAGTTTCAACTTGCACTTACAGATGTAGCAACAAACTGTAATTACTGACAGTGGTTTTCTGAAGTGTTCCTGAGCCCATGTGGTGATATCATTTACACACTGATGTCGCTTTTTTGATTTGGTACCGCCGTAGGCATCGAAGGTCACTGGCATTTAATCTTGGTTTTCGGCCTTGCAGTGATTCCTTCAGAATCTCTGAACATTTTGATGATGTTACGGACCGTAGATGGTGAAATTCCTAAATTTCTTGCAATAGCTGGTTGAGAAATGTTGCTCTTAAACTGTTGGACAATTTGCTCAGGCATTTGTTCACAAAATGGTGACACTCGCCCCATCCTTGTTTGCGAATGACAGAGCATTTCATGGAAGCTGCTTTTATACTCAATCATGGTACCCATCTGTTGCTAATTAGCCTTTTTACCTGTGGGATGTTCCAAATAAGTGTTTTATGAGCATTCCTCAACTTTCTCAGTTTTTCTTGCCACCTGTGCCAGCTTTTTTGAAACATGTTGCAGGCATCAAATTCCAAATGAGCTAATATAACAAAATTTTCCATTTCAAACGTTAAGTATCTTGGTCTTTGCAGTCTGTTCAATTGAATATAGGTTGACAAGGATTTGCAAAACATTGTATTTTGTATCAGAATCAGAATGAGAATCAGAATAGTGTTTATTGCCATTGGTTGACTATTTTTGTTGGCGCAATCGTGCAACATAAAACACATAATATTTTTTATTTACGATTTACAAAACGTGCCAACTTCACTGGTTTTGGGGTTTGTAATACAAATACTAAACATGTG
This sequence comes from Nerophis ophidion, assembly GCF_033978795.1. Classification (NCBI taxonomy): domain Eukaryota; kingdom Metazoa; phylum Chordata; class Actinopteri; order Syngnathiformes; family Syngnathidae; genus Nerophis; species Nerophis ophidion. The sequence continues at coordinate 36,309,432 of NC_084624.1, read as the reverse complement.
AAGTGTCTGGCGAAATAAGGGATGACATGGATTCTTTTTTTTCGCAACATAGCCTCTTGTTCACTCAAAAACACAGCAGGCGTCAAGTGCCCTTAAGAACAGCAGCACTATTGATATGAATGACGTCAGGTCTGGCTCATTGACTATGCGAAGTGGTGGAGCAGTGTGTGTACTCAATGGGCTCTATAGGCACCATTTAGCCTTTCTCGAAGAAAAATGCCCTTTGCTGGCGTTGTTTTCGACTGTACAAACCTTTCAAATCGCAAAAACAATAAATGTTTCTTCACAGCTGCTCGAGAGGTAAGCAAGAAAATCGGACGAGTGCACAAAAGTGGCACCCACTCCAGCACGGGGAACCAAAGTTGAAGCATGAGTTTGCAGTGACCACTTGGTTAAAGGTTTGTTTGATATATTTTTATTGTATTTTTACTTGTTTAATATTTCCCATTGAAGTACTATCTTGTTAATTATTTGTTTTTGATTTTTAACAAAGAAAAACCAGAAATTCAGAGTCAATGATACTTTGTCAGGAAAGGTTCTTCTACGTCTCCCCTGTTGTTTATATTGCACACATATTTGTCAGAGTACATAAGACAACGGGACAAAAATCATCTATGGTGATGATTCAATAATTGTTAATTTGTTAAATAGATATGCGGTAACGGGTGTTGAGCTGTCAGGTGCTAGTTTGTTTACATGTATGGTGCAAAGTTTTCTACAATTTGTCCTTAATAAGTTTAACAAAATAATAGAATGATAAATGACACAATATGTTACTGCAAATGTCAGCAGCTATATTAGGATACTTTATTTGTTTAGTTACTAATAAAAGACAAGTTGTCTATTATGTTTACGATTTTATTTAGTGAGAAACTTAAATAAATATTGTACCCGAAAATTTTTTGGTAAAAACAAAGCCAATATTGCAATTTTATTGTGGTCCCCTTTTAATTAGAAAATTATCAAAAAGTACCGAAAAGTGGGGGTGTTGAATTGAAGATGTTGGGGTGACCAATTGATGGCACACAACTACCCTTGGAATGTCTTGAAATAGAGCTAATCTAATGATAAAAACATAATCGAAAAATACCAAAAGGTGTGGGTGTTGAATTGAAGATGTGGGGGTGACCAATTGATGGCACACAACGACCCTTGGAATGTCTTGAAATAGAGCTAATCTAATGAGAAAAACATAGAATGTTAATACTAATGATGAACAAAAACACAATGATTTTCCTATATATATGGATAACATTTATTTAGCCCTTTTATAAAAATATTTCATTACAACGGCGTGGCGCAGTTGGGAGAGTGGGAGTGAGCAACCCGGGGGTCCCTGGTTCAATCCCCACCTAGTACCAACCTCGTCACGTCCGTTGTGTCCTGAGCAAGACACTTCACTCTTGCTCCTGATGGGTGCTGGTTAGCGCCTTGCATGGCAGCTCCCTCCATCAGTGTGTGAATGGGTGAATGTGGAAGTAGTGTCAAAGCGCTTTGAGTACCTTGAAGGTAGAAAAGCGCTATACAAGTACAACCCATTTACAAATTACACGATGACGTCACGCACCCCCCCGTTTTTTTAGACACCATTACCGCAAGTGGATTGCCAAGCTGTGGGAAACAATGTTTTACGCAACGTAACAAATAATCGTTAATAATTTTGTGATTTTAATATTGATGAAAAATAATTAGGATTTTTATTTTTGCCATAATTGTGCAACCCTACACAAAGCACTCTGTTACGTTTATGCTACAACATTGTTATGCTTTCACTTAAAATACTGGTCAGAATTGTGTATTGCACCAATAACTGTAAGAATGTTTGCATTTAATTAATGGACATTTCATAAATTTATTGAATCAAAAATTTTTAAATGTACTGATTTGGTACATTTGCAAACAAATGAAAGTATGTACAAGGCAAAATGTTACCTGTTATGAGGGTTGTCTTTATACCAATATTTCGTGGTCCTTTTCAAAATAAAAAGGCTTTATTGTACATACAATCTTATGATACATTAAAGGGGAACATTATCACCAAACCTATGCAAGCGTCAATATATACCTTGATGTTGCAGAAAAAAGACCATGTATTTTTTTAACCGATTTCCGAACTCTAAATCGGTGAAAAATGGCAAAATAAACGCCTTTCTGTTTATCGGTCTTTTAGCGATGACGTCAGAACGTGACGTCACCGAGGTAACACACCCGCCATTTTCATTTTCACATTACAAACACCGGGTCTCAGCTCTGTTATTTTCCGTTTTTTTGACTATTTTTTGGAACCTTGGAGACATCATGCCTCGTCGGTGTGTTGTCGGAGGGTGTAACAACACTGACAGGGAGGGATTTAAGTTGCACCACTGGCAAGAAATCTGCCGCCAGACCCCCATTGAATGTACCAAAGTGTCTTCACATTTGACCGGCGATGCTAAGACAAACATGGCACAGAGATGTATGGATAACTTGCAGATGCATTTGCAACGATTAAGTCAACGAAATCACAAAGGTGAGTTTTGTTGATGTTGTTGACTTATGTGCTAATCAGACATATTTGGTCACGGCATGACCAAATAATCGATGCTAACATGCTACGCTAATCGATGCTAACATGCTATTTACGCTAGCTGTATGTACATTTGAAACTAGATACCCACATTTAATGCGAAACAAACACTTACCAATCGACGGATTTAAGTTGCTCCAGTGTCACAAGATGCGAAAGTCCTGATCGTTTGGTCCGCACATTTTACCGGCGATGCTATGGTCGAATAGCGTCAATAGCTATTCGCACAATAGCTTCAATTTCTTCTTCAATTTCGTTTTCGCTATCTGCCTCCATACTCCGACCATATGTTTCAATGCATGCGTAAACCATTGAATCGCTTAAGCCGCTGAAATCCGAGTCTGAATCCGAGCTAATGTCACTATATCTTGCTGTGGTAACCGCCATGTTGTTTGTATTGGCAGCCCTGTATGACGTCACAGGGAAATGGATAGTGGTTTCGAAGATAGCGAAAATAAGGCACTTTAAAGCTTTATTTAGGGATATTCCGGGACCGGTAAAATTTTGAAAAAAAATTCAAAAAATACAACAAGCCACTGGGAACTGATTTTTATTGTTTTGAACCCTTTTGAAATTGTGATAATGTTCCCCTTTAAACTTATGTTTCTTATTGGAATCAAAGATCAATTTTGGGTTTATATAAGACAATGAACACACAAGACAACTTATCTTTTAGTTGTAAGCAAAAAAAAAAGGCTTCTAATTGGCTGCTGACGTATGCAGTAACATATTAAGTCATTTCTCATTCTGTTATTTTGTCAAAATTTTTGAGGAAGAAGCTGCAGAAAGTGGATCATTAAGGTACTTGCTCATTGACTGTTGATATTGTCTTATTTTCTCTTTTAACATGTTTTATTTACATGTTCTGTTAAAATGTAATAATCACATCTTTTTTTCTGCGATGAGGTGGCGACCTCTCCAGGATGTACCCCGCCTTCCGCCCGATTGTAGCTGAGATAGGCACCAGCGCCCCCTGGCACCCCAAAGGGAATAAGCGGTAGAAAATGGATGGATGGACATATTTTTCTGTTGTTTGAGAAATTCTGGTATCAATCCAATACCAAGATTTTACAGGGTAATATATTGGTTATACTTAAAGTTCTACTGTGTCCAGGGACGTATTTCCTGAGTTTATGATAAATAAAAAAATGACCAAAGCAATTAGAAAAAAATAAATACAGCCACAACAAGCACATGGAGAGGCTGCTATAGAGAAGGTGGCCCTCAGTTAACCTGAGGCTTTCCATAAAGAAATCATTTTTTCAGTATTTGAATATGACTGCAGGGAAATTTCTTCCCATTAACTGTTTTATTTATCAGTACATACAATATAAATGTAAAATAGTTATCATATTAAGGAAAAGTACTTTAGAGTTATAATGCATGCAGAGATGACATTTGTGCCATGTTGTATTTTACGCTACAGTATCTATTCAGACAGCAAGCAGCAGCAGCACATTTGCTCCTGAGAGACAGGCTCAGCATGTAGATCCAGGTGAGTGTTTGTTACTTGTAGCGGACTATAGCAACAATGCTTTTTCAAATAAAAAGTATTCGACACATATGTTCCATGGTAATACATCTAAAGAAATATCAGTCACATTATGGCCAAATTCAATTTTGAATAATCTGAAGCCATTCTGGCCTATTCATCTGAAATAGTTGTCTTGCTTTGGCTTCATTAAGATGAGTGCTTGAATGTATTTCTTTACTAATAATATCACTCTGCAAGACAAAAAAAAATGGATATTAATAATGGCGATAAAATGATCATACTAAAGTAGCTTTCAGTGCTGTTATGTGGCCTTTTCAGCAATAGATATGTAGATGTACTATAATCCTACAAGCCTGTTTCGCAGGTTTCCTTGCCCGTCAGGCTTGTAGGGATGAAATAGCTTCTGTGGTTTTTCCTGACCTAACGTATATTCCGCTCTACACCGGTATTGAGCACTGTGCAACGGATAAACCACAGAAACCTTGACCATATATACATACATATATATATATATATATATATATATATATATATATATATATATATAAAAATATATATATATATATATACATATATCTCCTGATGATTGAGGGAACCCCTCATGAAACAGTTCTATAGAGAGGAAGTAGTCTTGTGATTTTTCTCACACCTACATATACATATATATATATATATGTATATATATATATATATATATATATATATATATATATATATATATATATATATATATATATGTATATATATATATATGGCTAGTAGCTAGTATATATATATATATATATATATATATATATATATATATATATATATATATATATATATATATATATATATATATATATATGTAGGTGTGAGAAAAATCACAAGACTACTTCATCTCTACAGAACTGTTTCATGAGGGGTTCCCTCAATCATCAGGAGATCATGAGGGAACCCCTCATGAAACAGTTCTGTAGAGATGAAGTAGTCTTGTGATTTTTCTCACACCTACATATTGCGCTCTACCACGGTATCGAGCACTATTCTCTGGATAATCCAATCAATATATATATATATATATATATACATATATATATATATATATATATATACATATATATATATATATATATATATATATATATATATATATATATATATACATATATATATATATATATATATATATATATATCAGTGACGTGCAGTCAGGGGAGGCGTGAGGCGTGGAAAGAAAAACATTTAAAAAGAAAAAATATTAATTATATTGTTATATATATCCAGTGATTATACTATAAAGTTATTTTCCATTTAACTTCACCAGTTTTAAATGATTTTTTTATTCAAAATCGCTTAATTTTCACATTTTCCGTTCAACTACTGAGAATTACTTGCAGTGAGTCACAGCCAGCTGAACCTCCCAGGGGATTGCGCAATGACTCGGCTAACTGCTGGCTGCTGTGCAGTTAGACCGTATTGCTATATGAATTATATTATACAGTTCCATAGTTTAGTTAGCTGAGGTATATAATGTACAGTGTATTTTGTCAACAACTGTATGTGTGTAACGTATTTCTTGTGCTGGGCAATCATAAAACTGCTGCGAAAAACGTACAATGTGAGGCTCCTGTTCTCCGGCCTCCTGGTGGTAGAGGGCGCTAGTGACCCCAGAGATCATTCTTGCACTACTCGGCTAGGCCGAAGCCGGTATGTTTTAAAGTCGTCGTTTGCCTGCCCATCGTAAAAACAACCGTCCAACATTTTACAACTAATTGTAAACGTATAGGTGCCGACCATCAGGGCCGAGTTGCGACGAAAGAGTGTGTCGATGTTGAGATATTACGGAGAGTTGGTAAGTGAATGTGTTTGCTAATAGTAGCTACTAGCCATACTCATTTATTTTCTATGGCCGGTTAGCATCGGGTTTTAAATCCTGTTTACTCCAATGTTTCTGATCCGATTGAATTTATATTTATGTCGAGTCTTTATTTTGGGTACTTAAATATGGTGACTGAGTATTGTGGCGTTGTAAGGCCATCTGCATTTTTTATGCTACAGTAAAGACAATGAATGAACACTAATGCTGGAGGGCGGTTACACCTGTCATAGTGACAACACTGTGTACTGTCGTGTTTGTTATTTTCTGTGATTATTTAATATTGTTAATGTTAGCAGTATTATCGCTAATAATGATAATTTATTTATACTATATACTAGCTAAAGTACCTGCTACATTAAGTTAAAGTACCAATGATTGTCACACACACACTAGGTGTGGTGAAATTTGTCCTCTGCATTCGACCCATCCCCTTGTTCACCCCCTGGAAGGTGAGGAGAGCAGTGAGCAGCAGCGGCCGGGAATCATTTTTGGTGATTCAACCCCCAATTCCAACCCTTGATGCTGAGTGCCAAGCAGGGAAGAATGCTGGTATGAGCTTTTAAACAAAACCTGTTAATTGCTGCCAATCAAATGGTGAACAAGATACTCTATAGGGTTCATATGTTTGTAAATCTGACTGTGATGAAGTCAGTGCCTTACCAGCCATGAACCTCACCGCACGTCACTGATATAAATGTATCTGGGATGCTTACAATATATATATATATATATATATATATATATATATATATATATATATATATATATATATATATATATATATATATATATATATATATATATATATATATATATTTATATATATATTGTAAGCATCCCAGATAAACCTATACAGTCTCGAAATGTCACGTTTTCCCATCCACCATAAATGTATCCATCCATTTTATGTACAGCTGTGTGAGGATAATCTACATCAGGGACCTACACCGACTCTGGGAAACTGGTTCCCAGGTTCATTGGACCATTTCTTATTGTCAAGATCATCAACCGTGTTGCAGTCAAGCTCAGTCTCCCAAAATCTCTCAAGTGCCATCCTGGGTTTCACGTGTCCCGCATCGAGCCTGTCGCATCCAGCCGGCTCAGTCCTCCCGAGGTACCGCCTGCTCCTCCCAGGCTGGTTGATGGTCACCCAGCATTTACAGTCAACACCATCTTGGATGTGAGAAGAAGGGGAAGGGTTTTCCAAAACCTGGTAGACTGGGAGAGGTACGGCCCGGAGGAGCTGTCATGGATTTCTATATCCCTCATAATTGACAAAATCTTGATTAAGGAAATTTACATTCGATTCCCAGACAAGCCAGGTAGGCCGTCAGGAGGCGTCCGTTGAAGGAGGAGGGGGGTTTTGGGGGGGGGGGATTGTGGTAATCTGAAATTTCCTTGTTCACTTCTGTTTTGTCTGCACACTAGAGATGCGCGGTTTGCGGTCTCATCCGCGGAGTCCGTGGATAAACCGCGGGTCGGGCGGGTGACATGGCGGAAAAATTGATTTTAATTAGATTCAGGCGGGTGGCGGTTGAACCATCCGGAATTATTTGATTTACATGGTCCTGGAATCGGTATCCTTTACCCTTAAAAGAGCCATTTAAGACCCGTGTCACAAAGCGAAGAAGACAATAGGAGACGCTAATATTCTCTCGAATGACTGCCGGCAGTCACCCAGTTAATAAGTATTAGGGCGTGCTATGAAGCCATTGGCTTTGTCGCCTTCTACAACATGTACGATCTGCTTGTCAGTCCAGCAACATGTTGTGTGTGGCTTCCGCAGCACCACGCACACGACTGCAAGGCATACTGGGTGACACAGAGTACACTAATGGTTGTGGCATAAACAATTTTAACACTCTTAGTAATATGCGCCACGCTGTGAAGCCACACCAAACAAGATTGACAAACACATTTCGGGAGAACATCCTCCCAGTAAACATAAACGCAACACAACAAATACTCAGAATCCTTTGTATCCATGACAATTCCTGACTATTTTATACACCCCGCTAGCAGCAAACCCCGCCACCCCCCCGCCCACCACGTGCGTCGGTAAGGTGGGCGGGGTTGGGGGCGCGGGGGTGTAAAATATATTCAGGAGCTATCACGGATACAAAGGATTCTGGGTATTTGTTGTGTTGCGTTTAAGTTGTGTTACTGTGACGATGTTCTCCCGAAATGTGTTTGTCAATCTTGTTTGGTGTGGCTTCACAGCGTGGCGCATATTAGTAAGTGTTAAAGTTGTTTATATCACAACCATCAGTGTACTCTGTATCACCCAGTATGCCTTTCAATCTTGCACGTGTGATTGCGGAAACTACACACAACATGTTGCCTGACTAACAATCGGTTTGTACATGTTGTTGAAGGTGCGCCCATATTCTTGTCATCAGGATGAACGACATTGGATATTCGCGAGAACGTTAGCGGCTCCCGTTGTCTTCATTACTCTGTGAAACGGGTTTAAATGGCTCTTTGAGTGGTAAAGTTGGCCGACCTCTGATGTATTTCAACGGGCGGGCGGTTGCAGTTCTGATAAAATGTTGATTCGGGTGGATGACGACTTTGGTGATGCGGTTGCGGATGATATAATTGCCTATCCGCGCATCTGTACTGCACACCATATTCACTCTCTCTCTCGTCCACAGTATGGAGCGCAGCTGGCGCAAGACAGCAGCACACACCTGAGGTAGATTAGTAGGCAGCCTATTTAACCTGGCTGCTGTCTGCAGGTGTGCGCCAGGACTTTATCTACTGCTTGCTTTAGACATGTGTCATTTTTTCTCGCCACTGGACTCTCTAGTTCTTCTTGTGCATTATCTCAGGTTTGCCTGTATTTTTCTTAGCCCTGTCGAACGCTTTTATTTTGTGCTTTGTTTCTCTGTTTTACTTCTTTCCTTAAGTATTATTCCTAGCCTTGTCTAGCGCTTTTATTATGTACTTTGTTTCTCTGTTTTACTTCTTTCATTAAGTATTATTCCTAGCCTTGTCTAGCGCTTTTGGTTTTGTGCAGATAATTTATATTTGTAGTTTTTTACATGGTGTGTTTTTGTGTTTACCACCATCGCCTTTGTTTTTGCTACTTCTTCCAAAATAAAAGGAATAACTAATGTCCACAAACTAAACGTCTCTGCATCCTTGGGACCCACCTCACCAGATCGTTACAAGCTTATCAGCATACCAATGATTGTCTGGAGCTTCCGAGGCCAATGATGAGCCAACACAAATAATCCTCTTGCACATCTGAGTAAAACAGCAGATAGGATGGTTGTACATGTTCAAGCGGATCCATGCCGGTTAAATCAATAGTAACATGTTCACTGGAGCACAATGTCATTTGAAGATTCTCAACAAGGGGAATGTACTTATAAGCATGTCGTATGGTTTGTCTTTGGAGTAGATTGTGAGCACATTGTGGCATAGGAGGCGGAATGCCACTTTCTGGTCATCAGGATGCAGATGTGTCCGCACAAACACGGTCATCGTTATTCACCAAAAACCTGTGGCCTGAGGCACAGTGGCCTGAGGATGATTACATTAAAGTCCTACTGAAATGAGATTTTGAATGAATGAATGAATGAATGTTTTATTTTGAGCCATGCAAACAAAACAAAAGAATGACATAAAATACAAAAGAAATATATATATACATTATTTTTACACCTACATTGGAAACATTACATGTGACTAATCTTTTGTAGATGTCAAGATTGGCTCAAAAGGGAGTGGGAAGAAGTAAACTTATTAGTTCCCACCCCTATACATATACAATATATATACATACACAATATATAATACAATAATACGTATAATATAATTCAATTCAGTGGTTGCTGCATAGATGCTATATATTGTCTATACAGTATATGATACATTTAAATTCACACACACTTACATACATACATATGCACACACACATATATACAATCTATATATATACATTTATATATATATAAATATATACATACATACATATACACACATAATCACATACATACACACATGCATATACCCAAAATACACACACGCACACACACTTATATAAATACTATATATATAATAGTATATATAATATACACCTTTTTCTAAAAATTATTAACAGTTTATGGTGCCTATGGGAACAAGCTTTCATTTTGACTGTGATATTAGTGGTTAAAAGTGGATCTATGGCTGTGGAGCTACTGCCCCTGATCAACAGGACCTGAAGACCACTCTTGCTATGTGTCCTATGCTGTGCATTAAAAGAGACGAGGGGAGCCCCCTGCCAGAGGAGTTATCCACGAACATAAGATCCCCCACTCGCCTGCCCTGTACTCCAGATAGTGTGCCCAAATCCCTTTTCTTAGTTTCCATCGGCACCAATTCATCCATCCATCCATTTTCTACCGCTTGTCCCTTACGGGGTCGCGGGGGGCGCTGGCGCCGATCTCAGCTACAATCGGGCGGAAGGCAGGGTACACCCTGGACAAGTCGCCACCTCATCGCAGGGCCGGCACCAATTCTTTAGTCAGAATTCATATTTGTTTTTACATTTGCAGAATATTAATATTACTCAAACTGCATATAGGATTGTTTGTACACACACACACGCACACACACACACACACACACACACACACACACACACACACACACACACACACACACACACACACACACACACACACACACACACATACGCAATTCAATGTATTCCTCTCATTGATACTAATTCATATAGTTTAACTAGTTGGGTGATGTCATAGAAGTAATAATAATAATAATGATAATATCAACAATGACTAAACAATAATAATAACGATAATGATAACAATAATAATAACAATATGAACAATAGCAATAGCAATGACAATGAATTATGACAATAATACATATAAAATAATGAAGATGATGATGACGATGATAATAACAACAACAATAATAATAATAATAATAATCATTATTCGCCAGTGATGGAGTTTAACCCTTAGGCATCCATGTTCACATTCATATACATTGCCCATACCATTTTTTTGTATCTTGTTTTGAACTGATGGACATTTGAACATTGCTTGAGCCCCACATCCAATCCGTTCCAAAGTTTCACTCCACGCACAGACACACACAAACTTTTACTCGTAGTTCTTACTGTTGGAATAGTAAAGATACTACACCCCCTTAGATTATGAACTCCTTCTCTGTGTTTGAAATGTATTTGAATATTGGCAGGTAGAACTTTTTTGTTTGCTTTAAATAGCAATTGAGCTGTATTAAAATCAACTAGATCAGGCAGTTTTAATAATTTAGATTGTAAAAATAAAATATTTGTGTGGTCACAATATCCCACCTTGGGTAGAATTCTTATTGCATGTTTTTGGAGTGTAACCAGGGGATGTAGTGAAGTTTTGTAGTTGTTGCCCCAGATTTCTATGCAGTAATTTAGATATGGTAAGACCAATGAACAATATAATAAATGCAGAACTGTGTAATTTAAGAAGAATTTGGATTTATTGATAATAGAGATGGTTTTGGAGATTTTGCTTTGTATATGTCTTATGTCTGGTTTCCAGCTTAATTTATTATCAATAGTGACTCCTAAGAATTTAATTTCTGACACCGTTTCTAGAATCACACCATGTATATTTATTGCTGGTCCTGGATTGGAATAGCCGAATAACATAACTTTTGTTTTCTTTAAATTAAGGGATAATTTGTTTATATCTAACCATGTTTTTAATTTTGCAAGTTCATTATTTAGGGTGGATACAAAATGTGTATAATTATCGTTAGAATAGAAAATATTAGTGTCGTCTGTGAATATGACTCATTTTAATACATTTGATACTGTAAATATGTCATTAATATATAAGTTAAATAACTTGGGACCAAGAACGGATCCCTGTGGAACCCCACAAGCAATGTCCAAATGCCCAGATGTAAACTCGCCCATCTTCACAAACTGCTGTCTTTGTGTTAAATAGCTCCTTATCCAAGTCAAAGCTACTCCCCTTATTCCATATCTGTATAATGTTTTCAGTAATATTTGATGATTAATGGTGTCAAATGCTTTACTCAGATCCATGTAAATTCCAGCTGCATATTTCTTACTATCTAAGCTATTGGTTATCTCTTCTACTGCATCAATTATTGCCATAGATGTTGACCTTGCTGTCCTAAAACCGTATTGACTTTCATTAACTATCTTATGTTTATCTATAAATTTCTCTAATCTAGTGTTATATAATTTCTCTAAAATTTTGGAGAACTGCGGGAGCAAAGAGACAGGTCGGTAGTTTGTGAAGATGTGTTTGTTCCCATTTTTATATATTGGTATTACCTTTGCCATTTTCATTTTATTAGGAAATTGTACTGTTTGGAAGGACAGGTTAAATATATAAGTTAGTGGTTTGGTGATGGAATGTATGGTTTTTTTTCACAAGTGTCATATCAATCAATCAATCAATGTTTATTTATATAGCCCCAAATCACAAATGTCTCAAAGGACTGCACAAATCATTACGACTACAACATCCTCGGAAGAACCCACAAAAGGGAGAGGAAAACTCACACCCAGTGGGCAGGGAGAATTCACATCCAGTGGGACGCCAGTGACAATGCTGACAATGAGAAACCTTGGAGAGGACCTCAGATGTGGGCAAACACCCCCCCCCCCCCCCCCCCCGCCCTCTAGGGGACCGAAAGCAATGGATGTCGAGCGGGTCTAACATGATACTGTGAAAGTTCAATCCATACTGGCTCCAACACAGCCGCGAGAGTTCAGTTCAAGCGGATCCAAGACAACAGCGAGAGTCCCGTCCACAGGAGACCATCTCAAGCGGAGGCGGATCAGCAGCGTAGAGATGTCCCCAACCGATACAGGCGAGCGGTCCATCCTGGTTCCCGACGAGCGGTCCATCCTGGGTCTCGACTCTGGACAGCCAGTACTTCATCCATGGTCATCGGACCGGACCCCCTCCACAAGGGAGGGGGGGACATAGGAGACCCGAAAATAATACGTTACAGCAGTCGAGACGAGACGTAACAAACGCATGGATAATGATCTCGGCGTCTTTAGTTGACAAAATGGAGCGAATTTTAGCGATATTACGGAGATGAAAGAAGGCCGTTTTAGTAACGCTTTTAATGTGTGACTATCAAAGGAGAGAGTTGGGTCGAAGATAATACCCAGATTTTTTACCGAGTCACCTTGTTTTATTATTTGTTTGTCAAATGTTAAAGTTGTATTATTAAATAAAGGTCGGTGTCTAGCAGGACCGATAATCAGCATTTCTGTTTTTTTGGCGTTAAGTTGCAAAAAGTTAGCGGACATCCATTGTTTAATTTCATTAAGACACGCTTCCAACTGACTACAGTCCGGCGTGTTGGTCAGCTTTAGGGGCATGTAGAGTTGGGTGTCATCAGCATAGCAGTGAAAGCTAATACCGTATTTGCGTATGACATCACCCAGCGGCAGCATGTAGATGCTGAAGAGTACAGGGCCAAGGACCGAACCCTGGGGAACTCCACACGTTACCTTAACGTAGTCCGAGGTCACACTGTTATGGGAGACGCACTGCATCCTATCAGTAAGATAAGAGTTAAACCAAGACAGGGCTGAGTCTGACATACCAATTCGTGTTTTGATATCTATGTCAAAACAATCAGTAGATGTTTTATTTTTGCAATTATTAACAACATCTATTATTTCCTCTTCAGTCACTCCCAACAGAAACATACTCATTGGATTAATTTCAATCAGTGACTCCATTTCATTGCTGCTATAATCAGGGATTTTGGCTGACAATTCTGATCCGACATTTACAAAGAAACTGTCAAAACTCTCCACAACATTATTCATATTATAATTATCTTGGTTGTTATCAGTGAAATAGCTAGGATACAAGTTATTTTTTGATTTGCCTTTCATTATAGTGTTAAGTATTCCCCACACCTCCTTAGTGTTGTTCTTATTCCTATGTAATAGATTGGTATAATATAATTTCTTACTAGTCCTTATTATATCAGTCAATTTATTTTTATATGTTTTATATCTATGTTCAGAGTCTTCAATCAGTTTATTTGTATATTCATTTGTTGAGCCAGGTTTTACATTACTTAATTTGATGACTTGTCTATATAATGTGTTTTTCTTTTTACAAGCGTTTTGTAAACCCTTGGTTAACCATGGGCACTTTAAAGTTTTGTTGTTGTTTTAATTTTTTTTATTGGACATTTTTGGTTATATATTGAATTAAATATATCTATAAATGATTCAAAGGCACTATCCACATCCTTTTTGTTGTACATGCAATCCCAGTTTTGCATTGTTAGGTCCTGATTTAATAGATTGAAAGAGTCTTCTGTTCTAACTCGTTTGTAAGTATATTTTGCTGTGAATTCAGGTCTGTACTGGTCTCATCATCATACACTGTGAATACAGGCAGATGATCGGTTATGTCACAGACAATTACTCCACTGATGTTTGAAGACTGCATATTATTTGTGAAGATGTTATCGATGAGGGTTGTACTGTGCGATGTTATTCTAGTCGGTCTTGTAATGGTTGGGTAGAAACTCATACTGTGCATCCTGTTAATATAGTTTTCTGTTGCTATGTGGTTATTTGGATTCATGAGATCAATATTATAATCCCCACAAATAAATATTGTTTTATTAACTATTTCTGAGAAAGTTTTTTCAGCCCACTCAGTAAATAGTTCCACATTTGAACCTGGTGACCTGTAAATACAGCTAACTATGATATTTTTCTTCCTTTCATTAATGATTTCTATTGATAAGCATTCAACTATATCATTTACTGATACAGTCATGTCTTCTAATATTTTCTATTTATATTTCTTGTGAACGTACATAGCGACTCCTCCACCCATTGTATTTGTTCTGTTAACATAGTTTAAATTATAATCCTTTATCTCAAAATCTATGCCTTTTGCTTCATTAAACCATGTTTCGGATATAGCAATTATGCTAAATGGATTCACAAAATGTTGTAAGTAGTCTTGAAATGCACTGGATATTGCATACATGCTTCTACTGTTAAAATGGAAGACTGAAAATGTGCCTATTGATTTTATTGAGTTATTATATTCCTTTTCTGAATAGTATTTGCAGTTAATGGAGTCAGATGATGGAAACATATTATCTGGATCGAGATGATATTCCAAGTCTAATGAATTGTGATCAGTATACTCAGATAATTTTAGTTAAAAAATCTTGGAATCTAGAATCCTTTGTTGTATTGTTACATTTTTGTCTGTAATATCAGAGGACTGATTGTATGCCATTGAATGAACTTGTTAAAGTACTTTTTAACTCTCCTTGTCCCACTAATTCACATATTTATTCATATTTCTTCAGTTCCTGTATGTCTCTAACAACCAGCACTTTTGCTTGTTCAGGTGATCCGTTCAGTTTTATGAATATTTTACAGTTTGTGACCCAAGTATTCTGTATTTTGTTTTGTTTCCTTAAGTGCCTGGCTTTTTTTGCAATATCTGCATTCCTTTTGATCAGGTGATCATTCAAATATACGTTGGTGCCTTTTAGCTTTCTCCCTTGCTTCATTAGTTCAGTCTTTCTTTTCCTGTTGACGAACCTCAGGATGACTGCAGGCATGACGTCCCTCTTCGCAGGCAGAGGATGACACGCTTCGATTGAGTTTGTGTCCAGATGAATGTCTCAAGAAGCCAGAAAGTCCACAACCTGCTCCTCCACCGAGCCAGCCTCCGGGTCCCCAGATGCACTCTCGCTCCCCGCAGCATGTGCATATGAGCGGGGTTTAACTTTTAGCCCCGTCACAATCACATCATTCAGTCTAGAATACTGCTCCAGATCTTCCACTTTCCTCTCCAACTCGCCAATCTTCTTATCCCTCTCCTGGATGCACATACAGAGCTCCGTGACTTCATCCACAAGTTTAAGAATTATATCCTGTTTAATCCGTATGTCATTTACGTCTTGTGAAAGAAATTTAAGTGACTTTTTAATGTCCTCGTTTTCCTCCGCCGCTGGGGTTCTCTTCGGTCCCATGACGATGAGCCCTTAAGATCCCACAGTCTGGTCAAAGATGATATTTAGCTGCTCAGCGATGTGTTGGCAACTTCTGCGTCTTTGTTAGCAGCCAACAACTAAGCTAACTAGCGAGCTAAGCTAAGTCAGCATGAAACGCGGCGAAATGCTTCTCGCGCACCGAGGCAATCTTATCCCTAAATAAAGACTCAAAGATGTATTTATACGACGTGAATATTTAAACACTGGAGAAAAAGTAATAAGACTGACTTATTAGCGTTCGGCTCCCCTCTCTATCAACACTTCCGGTTTCTCTCAGTTTTTTCTTTTTTCTTATTCAAACGGGGATAGCAGGTCCATTCTATGTGTCATAATTGATCATTCCGTGATATTGCCATATTTTTTGCTGAAAAGATTTAGTAGAGAACATCGACGATAAAGTTAGCAACTTTTGGTCGCTGATAAAAAAGCCTTGCCTGTACCGGAAGTAGAAGTCGATGTGCGTGTGACGTCACCGGTGTGAGGGCTCCTCACATCCGCACATTGATTACAATCATGGCTAGCAGCAGCGCGAGCGATTCGGACCGAGAAAGCGACAATTTCCCCATTAATTGGAGCGAGGATGAAAGATTCGTGGATGAGGATAGTGAGAGTGAAGGACTAGAAGAAAAAAATAAATAAAAAAGACGAGGGCAGTGGTAGCGATTCAGATGTTATTAGACACATTTACTAGGATAATTCTGGAAAATCCCTTATCTGCCTGTTGTGTTACTAGTGTTTTAGTGAGATTATATAGTCATACCTGAAAGTCGGAGGGGTGTGTTGACCGCCAGTGTCTCTGAGGGAAGCCATGGAGGAACCAAGAAAGTCGCAGCTGCCTCTTTGACAGCTGCAGGAGGAATGACACAAGCTCCACTCATGTTTACGGTAAGAGCCAACTTATTACCACGATTTTCTCACCGAAACCTGCCGGTTGACATGTGGTAGAGAAACATGTTCGCTTGACCGCTCTGTTCCATAATAAAGCTTCACAACAAACAAAGAAACACCGGCTGTGTTTGTGTTGCTACAGCCGGCCGAAGGCATTGTTCTTTGTAGTATCCATTATTAATTGAACAAATTGCAAAAGATTCAGCAACACGAATGTCCAAAATACTGTGTAATTATGCAATTGAATCAGACGACTTTTAGCCGTGAGTGGTGCGGGGATAAAATGTCCGCTACAAATCAATCACGTCACAACACGCGTCCACATAAGTGTCATCATTCCGCGACGTTTTCAACAGGACACTTCTCGGAAAATTTGAAATTGCAATTTAGTAAATTATACGGGCCGTATTGGCATGTGTTGCAATGTTAAGATTTCATCATTGATACATAAACTATCAGACTGCGTGGTCGGTAGTAGTGGGTTTCAGTAGGCCTTTAATAGTATGTATTTGTCAAAGCTTTTATCTGGTTTTAGACCACAGATATTCAAAGAAAGTGTTTTGGGGCAGGCACATTTACAGAAAGCTAAGGACCAGGGAGCCGTACTTCTCCCGTCACTATAGGTCCTTTTGTGTATGTTCCGGAGAACAAGCGTCCTCTACAGTAGAAATGTTTCTGTTTTTAAAGGACCTTCTGCAAAAATGTTGAGTCTGGCAAATATTTTTGAATTTAAAATGCCCAAAATTATGAAAACGAGAGGACCTAAGATGAAACCTTGCGTATAACTGAAGATGCTGAACAAATGACAACTGACTGCATCTGAAGTAAAAAAGCTACAGCCACACTTTAGTTCCATAAATCATAACAATTTACATCAATCAATCTCGGGATCTGGATATCTGGTCAGGACACTCCTCACTCTTTTGCCTTCACCTTCATTGTCCATTCGTTTTTGGTGACTTTATATGCTCTGGACCTAGGCGTTGAGTCCGCGACATACATGTTGGACAATAAATGATACAGTCTGCTTTGCCAGTCCTAATGCATTCGCCGTTTTGCGTAATCTTCCCTCGACGGCCAGGGAATACAAAGCACACACTATGGTAGCTCGCATTCTCGTTGTCTCAAATGGACAAAGTTTTATGCTAAGTAGAATCACAGCTGAACTGGACAATGGAAAGTTCTCTTGCCGTCTGAGAACTATTTTATCCCAAATAGCTGCAATCGCTTTCTCTTAAGGTATTCATGTGTGATTTCCACAAGCGTCTGTACATGTAGAAGAATGAGAAACACGGGCATGTCTGGATGACTCGCCTTCATATTTCCAGTGGTTAGCTCCAAGTTACGAAATCGATCAATGAGTCCATACAAAGCTATGTGCCGGAGATTCAATAAACTCAATTCATTCAATACAGAAGAAATACACAGTGCACTAAACCGTATAAAAATTTGTCCGAAGAGGGGAACCTTAATCAGAATCAGAATCAGAATCAGACATACTTTATTAATCCCCGAGGGAAAATTTAAATTTTCAGCACAATCCCATTCAAGGTCAGACAAACATTAAACCAGCCACACTAAACATTTAGTGTGGCGGAAATGGGTCTTAGGCTAAATAATTATTCATTTAAGGCAGGGGTCGGCAACCCGCGGCTCCGGAGACGCATGCGGCTGTTTGGCCACTCTGATGTGGCTCAGTTGCATAATCGCCGACACCCCCGATTATTTTGGGGGGTTTCCAGATTTTGGTGCCTCTCCCGGAAATCACATGGAGCTATCATTCTCCGATTTTCACACGGACTACAATATTGGGTGCGTGCCGTGGTGGCTATACTTTTAAAGTCCTCTACAACATGTCATCGCGCCCACTCTTACATCATGCTATCTGCTTGCCGGCCGAACGCATGCATTTTGCTGCTTCCATTGTCACACGTACGAGATTGCAAGGCATACTTGCTCAACAGCCATACAGGTTACACTGAAGGTTGTGAACACATTTAACACCCTTACTAATATGCGCCACACTGTGAACCCACACCAAACAAGAATGACAAACACATTTCGGGAGAACATCCTCACAGTAACACAACATAAACAGAACAGAACAAATACCCAGAATCCCATGCATCCCTAACTCTTCATGGCTACATTATACAACCCCGTCCCCCCAACCCTGCCCGCCTCAACGGACGCACGGAGAGGGGTGGGGGTTTGGCCACTTATTCCCTTTCGGTTCGCGGGGGGCGCTGTAGCCTATCTCAGCTACAATCGGGCGGAAGGCGGGGTACATACTGGACAAGTCGCCAGGGCCAACATAGATAGACAGACAACATTCACACTCGCATTCACACACTAGGGCCAATTTAGTGTTGCCAATCAACCTATCCCCAGGTGCATGTCTTTGGAGGTGGGAGGAAGCCGGAGTACCCAGAGGGAACCCACGCATTCACGGGGAGGACATGCAAACTCCACACAGAAAGATCCCGAGCCCGGGATTGAACCCAGGACTACTCAGGACCTTTGTATTGTGAGGCAGATGCTCTAACCCCTGTTCCACAGTGCTGCCCATATACTGTAAAATATGTGCAATATTTAATCAGCTCTAATGAAGGCAACTCCAAGACACTTTTTTCTATTCTTGGAAAAATTTCAAATCATTCGCACTCACTTCCCTCTCATATGGCCTCAACTTCATTTTGTTGTTATTATTTATTTCCATAATCACCCAGATTCACCAACAACTTCCTTCTACTTCTCCTCAACCCCAGTTCACCTCCCCTGCCTCCCCCATCCATTCATTTTCTAGTTTTTCACTGCCTTTTCAGTTGGACATCACTGCACTTACAGTATCTGTGGATCCAAGCCATCCACCTGTCTTACTGCTTTGGTGAAAGTCTGCCTCGCCTCACTGATCCACCTCATCACAAAGATCATCCATTCTTCTCTCACTCCTGGAATTGTTCCCTCTGCTTTCAAAACAGCAGCCATAACACACATTGGGAAAAAAACAGGCTCAGGTCCAAATCATTTTAACAATTTTCGTCCAATTTCAAATCTGTCATTCATCTCAAAAATCCTTGAAAAAACTGTCTCCTGTCGACTTCACTCCCCCCTACAGTTAAATAACCTATATGAACAATTCCAGTCTGGTTTCCGCCCCCTGCACAGCACTGAAACAGCACTAGTAAAAATCACAAACGATCACCTCCTGGCAGCTGATTCTTCTCACTATCCTGATCCTCTTAGATCTCACTGCAGCCTTTGACACCATTTTACACACTGTCCTCCTCCGTAGATTGCACAGTATTGGCATCACAAGCACACCCCTTCACTGGTTTGGATCATATCTCTGTGACCGCACTCAGTTTGTTCAACTCCGTTCATTTAAATCCCCTGCATCTCCCGTTTCCTCTGGTGTCCCCCAGGGCTCTGTTCTCTGCTTTTTATCATTTACATTCTTCCCCTGGCAATATTTTCCATAAATTTAAGATACATTTTCACTATTATGCGGATGACACCCAGCTCTACATCTCAACCAAACCAACTGCTTCTCTTCCTCTTTCCTCCCTCACAGACTGCCTCAGTGAACTCAAACAGTAGTTCTCATCCAATTTCCTTCAACTTAATAGTATTATAACTGATATCCAACTTGTAGGTACAAAAACCATTCTCGCCAAAACCAACAGCTTGTCCAATTTTCTCTGCAATTCCTCTGTCTCCCCCTCCTCCCAAGTCAAGAGTCTGGGTGTCATCCTTGACAGCACACTCTCCTTTCAAGCTCACGTAAACAGAATTACCCGGTCTGCTTACTTTCATACGGAACATTAATCGTCTTCGCCCATCCCTTACCCCACATACTGCTGCCATATTAGTCCATAGCCTGGTCACCTTTCGCCTGGACTATTGCAACTCTCTGCTGTTTGGTCTCCCTCACAAGTCACTTCACAAACTTCAGCTTCTCCAGAACTCTGCAGCCTGGATAATCACCAGAACCCCTTCAATCCAGCATATCACTGCTGTTCTTCAGCAACTCCACTGGCTACCCATCAAACATCGTATCCACTTAAAAATAATTCTCCTCACTTTCAAAGCCTTCCATGACCTATCTTCATCATATCCCTCTGACCTGATCCATGTCGCCACGCCCTCACGTTCCCTTTATTTAAACTGTCCACCATAGCTGCCCGAGCTTTCAGCCGCTCTGCCCCACATCTTTGGAACTCTTTGCCACCAGACCTTCGTAACTTGGACTCAATATCCCTCTTAAAGTCAAGACTCAAAATGCACCTATAAGGGACTGCTTATTCATTGTAATCATCTTTTCTTCTCTATCTTTATTGTTGTTATTATTGTTGTTTTTGTCCAATTTGATTTTATTGTTTTGATTTTGTACGGTGTCCTTGAGTGCCCAGAAAGGCGCCTTATAAATAAAATGTATTATTATTATTATTAATATAAATAAGGTGGCACGGAATATTAGTAGTATTAGTAATTGCTATGAAGTGGAAATGGGGTGCTTCTTACTACTCTTTTTTGGGACATGTTGTAAATACAATGAAAATATGCATAATATGTGATGCATATTAAATGGTACATGTATGGTACATGCATATTAAATGGTAAATGGTACATGTCAAAATAAATTTTACCAACCAACTTGAATCTCTTGAAAGTAAATCTGAAGAGCAGACGTGTTGCTTTCACAAGGTTGGAAAATAACTTTCTTTCACATATTAAGCAGCACTGAAATAAAATGGCCATTGGGAAGGCAAGTTTAGATTGAGGTCAAACACAGTGTGGGTTGGGTGGGGAAATTGGCAACGTTTCTCAAAATTATACTGAGACAGCTGTACATAAAATGGATGGATAGATATTTATGGTCGATGGTAAAACGTGACTTTTCCAGACTGTATAGGTTTATCTGGGATGCTTACTGTGTATATATATATATATATATATATATATATATATATATATGTATATATACACAATATATATATATATATATATACACAATATATGTATATATATATATATATATATATATATATATATATATATATATATACACAATATATGTATATATAAATATATATATATTTACATATATGTATTTATATATATATACAGTATATAAATAATATATATATATACTGTATACATTTATATATTTTGTAAGCATCCCAGATATATATATATATATATATATATATATATATATATTACAGAAAGGAAACCTTGAGCAGTCACAGTCTTCATGTGAGCCTATAATTACTGGAATTCCTCAAATAGATTAGTTAAAAGCTGCATCATCCACTAAGGAAAAAGCAGGCCTCTCTCAAAAATAAATACAATGTCAGTAATTGTAATTACCTCAGTGAATAGACATTATGACTGATCTGTGCCTAATTAAATAATCCGTTGTCACCCCAAACAGCAAAACCCATCGACAAAGGTAAACTCTCTTAAATAAATGACAACGTGAACTTTTACCAACTAATAATTCATTTGAGATGCTACAAACTAATAAAAATATGACAGTCTTTATGGACCATTAGAGTTGATAGGGCCCTAAAATGCTGAGAGTGGGCTCAACTGGGGCTAAACAGGTTTCTAATGGGGCTACAGCCCACCCTGGAGTCAGAGTAGTGCCTTCCGTGGTGTTTATTGAACAAACAAGGTGAATATTAATGTGGTTTCTACATGCTTACGTTTTTCTTCATGGTGCCCACTGTAAAAGGAAAAAAAGAAAAAAAAAGTGTTGGGGCCCACCATTAACACAATGCAATGAACACATGATCCTGTCCTGACTATCAAGCGGCTAATAACAGGAGCAGTGTCTTTCGATTACTGACCTCTTGCAAGTGTCCTTTGTGCACCTGAAATGGAGCGAGGGGACAATGCTGGAAGGGTACAGCTGGTAGACAGGGGGTGGGGGTGAAATACGAAGCGGGAATCTGAAATGGCTGCGCTGTGTCAGCCAAGGGTCCTAAAACCGCGGTCCGAGGGGCGGATTAGTATTTGACGACATTAAACACTAACTGTTGACGATGTGCTGCCATCTAAGTTAAGTTAATGGACCAATGACTAACACACACTAGGTGGGGCGAAATTATTCTCTGCATTTGACCCATCACACTTGATCACCCCCTAGGAGCAGTGAGCAGCATCAGTGGCCACGCCCGAGAATCATTTTTGGTGATTTAATCCCCGATTCCAACCCTTGATGCTGAGTGCCAAGCAGGGCGGTAATGGGTCCCATTTTTATAGTCTTTGGTATAACTCCGTCGGGGTTTGAACTCATAACCTACTGATCTCAGGGCGGACACTCGAACCCAGGGGTTGGGAACCTTTTTGGTTGTGAGAGCCAAGAAGCCAAATATTTTAAAATGTATTTCTGTAAGAGCCATATAATATTTTATTTTAGCACTGAACACAACTAAACGCGTGCATTTTTAAGAAAGACCAACATTTCTAGAGTATAATTGGTCTCTTATTCTTTGTAAAAACATTGTCACTCTGAAGCTAACTGTGGAGGGGCGTGGCCTGCGGGCCTGCAGCGAAGCGGGGTGTTACCAGGACCGGCCTCGAAATCAGCGACAGGTGCGTAGACGGCCCACCTGGGTCTTGTTGTCTAATCACCTGTCGCTCTGTTTATACTGTAAGCAGCAGCCAGGAGGAGAGACAGGGTGGGAGCTAAACCCAGAGCGCGAGCAAGGACGAAAGAGAAACAGACAATTGCTGGAAAGCAACTGAGAGACTTATTGAAAAATTAAACAATATTGTAACCCTGAAGCAGGCTATCATGTCGATGCTTGGTGGTCTGAAGAACCCCCAGGAGGGCAAGCCCCACACTAACCAATAATAAATAAATTACTTATCGTGTAAAGCAATGTCAGCTCAGATTTATCCGAGAGCCAGATGCAGTCATCAAAAGAGCCACTGCTCTAACCACTGAGTAGTTACAATACTGATATTCTCTATCACTAATCCTCACTGCCATGGCGACAAATGAACTACGTTTCTTACAAGAACGAGGACTAACATGTTTACCTATGCCTCACTACTAACTGTAGTCTAATCGCTAACAGCAAGCATAGCGCTCCGCAATGTAAACAAAAGCCGTGGGTGGGTCTACGCAGACATCGACTGCAACGATACCCAGTACAAGAGCCGTACACCGTTGATAGTACAATGATTACCTTGATATTCTTTCTTATCACAAAATCTTTGGTTTTTTTTATTGCTTATAATGGATGGGTGGATTATGTCAGGAAAGAAGCCCCTGCACACAGAAGAACCCCAGTTATGACCAATGTACGTATGATCCTGTTACTTTTTGTTTTTGGACTGATACCAGAATTTGTTGTAACACACAAAAATTATGTAAAGTATCAAACAACAGAAGAATAAATTATGTTTTAC
The DNA here is from genome assembly GCF_033978795.1 of Nerophis ophidion. Classification (NCBI taxonomy): domain Eukaryota; kingdom Metazoa; phylum Chordata; class Actinopteri; order Syngnathiformes; family Syngnathidae; genus Nerophis; species Nerophis ophidion. The sequence continues at coordinate 36,285,141 of NC_084624.1, read as the reverse complement.
ATTTTAACAGAAGTGTAGATACAACATGTTGAAACATAAAATAAGCAGATATTACCAGTAAATGAACAAGTAGATTAATAATCTATTTTCTACCGCCTGTCGCTCATAGCTTTGACAAAATAACAGAATAGGAAATGACACAATATGTTACTGCACATTTCAGCAGACTACTGTATTCCCTTGAATTGCCGCAGGGCATATAGTATGCGCCTGCCTTGAATTACTGCCGGGTCAAACTCGCTTCGCAAAATAATTAGCGCATGCTTAATATTACCGCCGGGTCAAACTCGTGACGTCACGAGTGACACTTCCCCTGTCATCATTTTCAAAATGGACAAGGCTGATTTCAATACCGGTAATTTGAAATTGTATAAAGGGAAGAAGATTAAGAGCTATTCAGTAGGATTTAAGGTCCAAGCTATTGAATACCAGTATGCTAAAAAGAACAGTAAGCAGCTATATTTTATTAATATAGCTGTGGTGAGGTGGAGCCGACAGTCCGACAGACAGACAGGGCACGCTGGAACCCGGCCCAAGATGGCAGCGAGGAGGTGGCGTCGGCGAGCGAGCGAAGAGGAGAGGCGGAAGAACGATCTGGACTGAGGTTTTATTGAAAAATAAAAAAAGTCAAACTGCTCAAGCCATGTCCTTTCTTGGTGGTCCTGGGAACCCGCAAGACGACGGCTTGAGACCGTCACAATACCGTAGCTGCGTGTGTTCAATATGAGTCATTATAAGAATCCCGCCTCCTGTTGGTAGAGGGCGCTAGTGATCCTTCTTGCGACTACTCGGCTGCAAAAGAAGTGACAATGAGTGACGTGAATTGTGCTGGGACGGATATGACGCGGCGGTTGCATGACGGACCTTTTAGGATGTAACACCTATGCTGGCTATGTAAACAACCGGGCTGAAATAAAGCACGTTCCAGTCCTAATTACCCAGTGCATTATTTATACAATGACACTTCCTGGTGGCAGCGGTGGGATAAAGAGATCACCCACGGAGCAGAACGGGAGGAGTGAGAAGAGGTTTTAAATTAATTAGCGCCCTGAAGGCAATTCAAGGAAATACGGTAATTAGGAGCCTTTGTTTGCTTATTTACTATCAAAAGAAAATATGTGTAGTATGTTTACTATCTTATTTAATGCTAAAATTATTAATTGATTCAAAAAAGGAACATATGTTTGACGTATCACAATATTTTCTTTTAAAATAAATGAATTTTTTTCTTTTGGTCTCCTTTATTTAAAAAAAATATCGAAAAGAATCAGGTACAGCAACAAAAAAAACATCATGTATTCTTCCTCCTTGTTAGTGTGTACTGACAATGTACATGTATCACTATATCAGGGGTTGGCAACCTTTGCCACTCAAAGAGCCATTTTGACCAGTTTCACAAAATAAAGAAAACCATGGGAGCCACAAAACTTTTGAAATTTAAAATGAAATAACACATGCATACAACGTTTTTCTTTTTGCTTTGTGCTATGTATTAACCAGGGGTCTCAGACTCGCGGCCCGCACCTTAATATGAAAATTTAATGTTAGTGCGGCCCGCAAGTTTTAAATTAATGCCGTTTGACAGCATCACTCTTGCCAACCCTCCCGAACTTTCCGGGAGATCCCGAATTTCAGAGCAACTATTCTTGCGAATATCTGCTGATTTTCGCCCTTCAACATTAATACGGGCGTGCTATGAAGGCGCTGCCTTTACCACCCTCTACAACATGTACAAATATCTCGCACAGCCCAGCCCAGTCACGAGTCGCATGTGGCTTCCATAGACACACTTAGACGACTGCAACGCATACTTGTTCAACAGCCGTACAGGTTACACTGAGAGGTATGATACAAACAACTTTAACACTCTTAGTAACCCACAGCAAACAAGAATGCCAAACACATTTCTGGAGAACATCCTCACTGTAACACAACATAAACACAACAGAACAAATACCCAGAATCCCATGCATCCCTAACGCTTCCGGGCTACATTATACACCCCTGCTAGCACCAATCCTCCCCGGTTTCATGCTAGCCGGGGTGTATAATGTAGCCCGGAAGAGTTGGGATGCATGGTATTTGTTCCATTGTGTTTATGTTGTGTTACAATGCGGATGTTCTCCCGAAATGTGTTTGTCATTCTTGTTTGGTGTGGGTTCACAGTGTGGCACATATTAGTAAGAGTGCTAAAGTTGTTTATATCTCAACTCTCAGTGTAACCTGTATGGCTGTTGACCGAGTATGCCTTGCAGTCACAGTCCTGTATGAGCAGAGGCTGCATACTACATGTAACCGGCTGGCACGACGACAAGCTTTAGAGGACTGAAAAAAACTATGCAATCAGGGCACGCCCTCAATATTATCGACTAGGTTAAAATCGGAAAATGTTGGTCCCGGGTGATCTCTGAGAGAGGCATTAAACTCTGGAAATCTCTCGGGATAATCGGGGGGGTCGGCAATTAAGCAGCTGAGCCACATTAGAGTGATCAAAGAGCCGCATGTGGCTCCGGAGCCGCGGGTTGCTGACCCCGACACTATATTGATGAATAAATGCTTATTAATTACACAGGGCACACAAATGGCATGTCTGTTCGCTTTCGGCCCCTAAACATTCCTGAGATTTCCTAATGTTCCCCTTGTTAGTGTGTGTTTTTTTTTTTTTTTTTTAGAAAATAATGGACACTTCACTGCACCATATTACTGATGAAACCTGTTATAATGCAACAAGTGTTGCATTATAACGTTGTATGCAGGCTTTAGGAACCTAAAAAAGATTAATAATTTTACCCGGGCTCTGTGTAATTGCAGGGTGGTTTTAAAGATAATGTAGATGTTATTGTGCATCCAGTGCATTAAACTGCAAAGAAGAAAAACGGTTGTGATGTCATGTGCAACCCAGCAAATGGATGACTTGGATTTGCTCGGTTGGAATGCGGCTATTGTCTTGCTAGCAAATCTTTAGATACATATTTTAGTCTTTGAGGCAAGTTAAAGTTGATATTGTTGAGTGTTGCACGTGTCGTTGTTTTAGGGGTTTGTGTTAAAGCAGGGGTGTCAAACTCGTTTTAGATCAGGGCCACATGGAGCAAAATCTACACCCAAGTGGGCCGGACTGGTAAAATCACGGCACGATAACCTAAAAATAAAGACAACTTCAGATTGTTTTATTTGTGTTGTGTTTTATCATTTTCCCTGCCTTCTCCTTTTTATTGTGATGTCTGTTTCCTTCAGCTAATTAGTCTCCAGCGAGGGGCAGACACTAAGGCACACCTGAAAACAAATTCACCTAGGAGTATTTAAGCTCATCACTGACAGCTTGATCTTGCCGGTTATTGTCTCCTGAGCCTCCCACGTGCATGCGCCTGCTACACTTCGTCAGTCCTGGTATGTTGTCTCTCCTTATTCCTGTAATCCCTCACGTCTTTGTGTTTGTTTCCTAGCTTCCCTGAGGCAACCAGGATTCTGTGTTGGACTTTACGCTGTGCTCTGTGCGCCCTGGCCTTTTCCCCTGTTATGGTGTGCACTTCTGCCCCATCACCTTTTGTTACACTTTTTGGACCCATTAAATTGTTTCACTTTTTGTAATTCAAGGTTGCCTCCCGTCTCTGCATCCTGGGGTCACCTCCTTGATCAATGTTTTTTTTTTTAGATATGTAGCTTCATTTACAATGATACAAACAATTGCTAATGCGACATCTAATGGACACATTTAGAACAGCTGTTTCATTCATTCAAACATTTTGGCTCATTTTTATATTTAGAAAATTCATCCCGCGGCCCGGATAAAACCTGTTCTGCCCGCGGGCTGTATGTTGGACACCCCTGTGTTAAAGTATTAGGCTTGTTAGCTTTTGGCTTACAACATGTTTTGCTCGGATGTCGGTTCAGATCTGGGGAAGTCATGGTTTGTGAAGCCCTTTGAGGCACTTGTAAATAAACTTTGATTGATAAACTGATTGATTGAGTGACTTTCAAGTTAAAATCCTCATTTACCACTCACATGTCTCGGAAACACAGGGATTTTGCAGATACTATTGGTGACATATACAAAGAATCAGTCATCAACATCGATTCAAACCAAATCCCAGGACTTTGGCCTTAAGTGTATGAGGCAGGCACATAGATAGGTACAGATGAAGGTGACACGGATACATCTGAGGATTTAAGTGATATTTTCTAAGAAAATTCTCCTTACCTTGTATGAAATTACAGGGGCAGTTTCTGGTACCTTAGTAAGAAAGTATGTATAAACCCTGTTTCCATATGAGTTGGGAAATTGTGTTAGACGTAAATATAAATGGAATACAATGATTTGCAAATCCTTTTCAACCCATATTCAATTGAATGCACTACAAAGACAAGATATTTTATGTTCAAACTCATAAACTTGATTTTTTTTTGCAAATAATAATTACTTTGAATTTCATGGTTGCAACACGTGTCAAAGTAGTTGGGAAAGGGCGTGTTCACCTCTGTGTTACATCAACTTTTCTTTTAACACTGTATAAACGTTTGTTCAAGCTTTGAAAGTAGAATTCTTTCCCAATCTTGTTTTATGTAGAGCTTCAGTCGTTCAACAGTGCAGGGTCTCTGCTGTCATATTTTACGCTTCATAATGCGCCACACATTTTCGATGGGAGACAGGTCTGGACTGCAGGTGGGCCAGGAAAGTACCAGCACTCTTTTTTTACGAAGCCACGCTGTTGTAACACGTGATGAATGTGGCTTGGCATTGTCTTGCTGAAATAAGCAGGGTGTCCATGAAAAAGACGGCGCTTAGATGGCAGCATATGTTGTTCCAAAACCTGTATGTACACCTTTCAGCATTAATGGTGCCTTCACAAATGTGTAAGTTACCCATGCCTTGGGCACTAATACACCCCCATACCATCACAGATGCTGGCGTTTGCGTCGATAACAGTCTGGATGTGTCGCTTTCCCTTTGGTCCGGATGGAAGAATGTGAAATATTTCCCCAAAAAATTTGAAATGTGGACTCGTCAGACCACAGAACTCGTCTCCACTTTGCATCAGTCCATCTTAGATGATTTCGGGCCCAGAGGAGCCATCGGCTTTTCTGGATGTTGTTGATAAATGGCTTTCGCTTTGCGTAGTAGAGTTTTAACTTGCACTTACAGATGAAGCGACAAACTGTATTTAGTGAATGTGGTTTTCTGAAGTGTTCCTGAGACCATGTGGTGATATCCTTTAGAGATTGATGTCGGTTTTTGATACAGTGCCGTCTGAGGGATCGAAGGTCACGGTCATTTAATGTTGGTTTCCGGCCATGCCGCTTACGTGGAGTGATTTCTCCAGATTCTCTGAACCTTTTGATGATATCATGGACTTTAGATGTTGAAATCCCTAAATTTCTTGCAACTGCACTTTGAGAAACGTTTTTCTTAAACTGTTTGACTATTTGCTCACACAGTTGTGGACAAAGGGGTGTACCTCGCCCCATCCTTTCTTGTGAAAGACTTAACATTTTTTGGGAAGCTGTTTTTATATCCAATCATGGCACCCACCCGTTCCCAATTAGCCTGCACACCTGTGGGAGGTTCCAAATAAGTGTTTGATTAGCATTACTCAACTTTATCAGTATTAATTGCCACCTTTCCCAACTTCTTTGTCACGTGTTGCAGGCATCAAATTCTAAAGTTAATAATTGTTTGCAAAAAAAAAATGTTTATCAGTTTGAACATCAAATATGTTGTCTTTGTAGCATATTCAACTGAATATTGGTTGAAAATGATTTGCAAATCATTATATTCCGTTCATATTTACATCTAACACAATTTCCTAACTCATATGGAAACGGAGTTTGTAAGTAAATGTTATTTATAAAGTGCTTTTTACAGATAAAATCACGAAGCGCTGTACACAACATAGGTGAAGTAAAACAACAATTCAATTTCAAACAACAGTGGTAACATTATAAAAAGGACACAAGGTGAATTGATATTAATGGTTGAAAGTTGCATTAACTAAAAGCTTTACTAAAAAAGGACATTTTCAAATGTTTCTTTGAAGTTTCATTACAGTCAAGATCACGGAGGGACTGGTGCAGTTTGTTCCAGAGTCTGGTAGCTATAGCCTGGAATTCCAGGTCTCCACAGGTTTTAAAACACGTTTTTGGGATATTTCGAAGACCCTGGCCTGAAAGCCGGAGGCTGCGCCCTGAAGACTAGGGGCATAGCAAGTCAGTGATATACTGAGGGGCCCCACCATGCCAACGCATAGAATGTCAGGACTAAAATCTTAAACTCAATGCGGAATTTAACTGGAAGCCAATGAAGACTGGACACAATGTTGGCAATATGGGCTGTTATGGGTGCACCGGTCAAAAATCTGGCAGCCGCATTTTGTACAGTCTGAAGTCTCTTTAGCATTGACCTGTTGAAGAGAGTGAAAAGAGAATTGCAGTAGTCAATAAGAGACGAAATGATCGCGTGAATGGTCATTTCGAGATCCAATTTTGACAACAAATTTCTCAGTTTCGAAACATTTCTGTGATGATGAAAACAGTTTTTGGTCAGTTGACGGCAGTGACCCTCCAAAGACATTGACAAATCAAACACAACCACAAGGTTTCTGAGGCTGCTTTTAAGAGATGCACCCAGAGCACAAAGGGAGTTATTTGATCACGGGGGATCTTTTTATCGGGAGCAATTATCAGAGTGTCTGTTTTGTTTGAATTTATCTGGAGGAAATTTGAGGACAACCAGTTTTTAGTACAGGATACACACTCCAATAACTCTGATAAAATCTTAATTACTTACTTCTTCCATTCTTTAGATAATTGTAGAGGAGATGCAAAACATTCATGGATTGGGTCAAACAATAACAAGTGGAAGCTGTCTGAAATTGCAAACAGAGATTTACTTTAAAATGTGTGTGTTTTTTAAGTAGCAGCTTTTAAATGAATTTGGTCACTGTGGAGAGACAGAGCCGACGCGCCGACAGCGGGCTGAGAGGAGCAGCCGTCCTGACCAAGATGGAGGCCAGAAGGCGGGGCACGCAGCAGAGAAGAGAGGCGGGACGCACTCGGAGCAGCGCTGCAACAGCAATCAGAGTCAGGTGCGTACACCACACACCTGCGCTCAATCGCTTCATCTTCTGCTGCAGCACAAAAAGTGCGAAGGAGGAGCAATCAGTGGAGATGTAGGAGAGGAATGATCCAACCCGAACGACCATGAGAACGACGAAGGAGATCCCGAGCGAGATGAGCCCCCGCAAAAGACACAACCCCCGGCCACCGAAAGGTGCTCCGCCGCGATCAGCACGAACAGCCGGCGCGCTAGCAATTGGCGCGACAGACAGGCAATGAGAATCATGGGTATTGAAACAATAAATATGGGTCAAACCTGCTATGATGTGTCATGCGTCCATCGTCACTGCAACCCACACGCGGATGGCAGGAAGGCCGTCACAGTCACATTAGTTTGAACAAATCTTTAATTAGCATGACGAGTGTTGAATTTATTATTTATTCATGCATATGAGTTAATATGATCGGAACAATACTTGAGGTTTAGTTTCTTTGCTTTTGTTTCACTTGAGTGTATACCATATTTTTCGGACTATTAGTTGCAGTTTTTTTCATAGTTTGGCCGGGGGTGCGACTTATGTTTGAAATTATTAACACTTTACCGTACAATATCAAATAATATTATTTAGCTCATTCACGTAAGAGACTAGACGTATAAGATTTCATCAGATTTAGTAATTAGGAGTGACAGATTGTTTGGTAAACGTATAGCATGTTCTATATGTTATAGTTATTTGAATGACTCTTACCATAATATGTTAGGTTAACATACAAGGCACCTTCTCAGTTGGTTATTTATGAGTCATATAACGTACACTTATTCAGCCTGTTGTTCACTATTCTTTATTTATTTTAAATTGCCTATTAAATGTCTATTTTTGGTGTTGGGGTTTATCAAATAAATTTCCCTGAAAAATGCGACTTATATTCCAGTGCGACTTATATATGATTTTTTCCTTCTTTATTATGTATTTTCGGCCGGTGCGACTTATACTCCGGAGCGACTTATTCTCCGAAAAATACGGTAGGTTAAAGGCCTGTATTGTTAAGTTTCCTATGTAAAGTAAGCTTACAAACCATATAATACATCTTTGAATAGCAAAAGGGTGGTTGTCATCCATATACACAGCTTTTGTATTAATTAGCCTTCCGTTCTAATTGTCAAAAAGTGTTTTGCGCCTGTTGACCTTTCAGGTATTTAATTTAATGTCCCATGGTTATGGTAGGGCTGGGTTGTCAAAGTTATTTTGTTGTTTTGCTTGTCATCACACACTTCATCCTGTACTAAACAAAGTATCTATATAATATTTTTTTTTATCAAGTTAACATTTACTAAACAACCCATTTAAATGTTTAATTAATATTTTTATTCTTTGGTTAGTTGTATACAACAGTGCTTCTCACCAGTGTTTTGGAAAATGACAAGAGGGGACCCAGATTGTGGAGTTGTTAAACCTAAAACACTGTAGCCCAGGGGTGGGCATTACGTCGATTGCGATTGACTGGTCGATCTCGGAGGGTGTGTCAGTCGATCTCAAGCCAGGCATTAAAAAATAGACATAAAAATGAACAATCATCAATCATACCAAGACTTCACTTTCGTCAGTTGTTTGACATTCTCGGCACCCGAGGATCTTGTGAGATGACGCTGGCTGCTGCAAGCTCATATTTAAGAAAAAAATCACTAACAGGGCGGACGCAGAGAAACACATTTTATTTCTAGAGACTCCGTACCTACTGTCAAAACTCTAAAGACCGACTGCACAGTTCCTGTCTTCACCATAAAAGACCTGTTTCATCCTGCCTGTGCTAACAAAATAAGAGTCTCAGAAAGCTAGCGTGCACAAGCTAGCAAGCTACGGAGTTTGATGCCAATGTATTTCTCCCCCGCCCTCAGCGACCGCTTTCTCACTTGCTTGCCCACCCGCACAGTCACTGACGTCACTCACCTGCTGCCAGACATTAAAGGGCCACACACATATGCTACTCTCATAACAAAGTGTTTAAAAAGGAGTATGCAAGTTGGACAAATGAGATGCCAAATCCAACCACTTTCATGTGGTATTGGACAGAAAGGAGGACTTTTTTTTTCCTCCATTTGAAAATGCGGACGTTATCAGCACCACTGTCTAATTCCAATCAATGCAAGTCATCAGAATCAAATACACCAACTTATATTCTTGTCTTCATGAAAGAAAGGAATCTATGTGTGTTAAACATGCTTGTATTATCATTAAACACCATTAACTTGTTAACAAAAATGTCTCTTTCATAAATAAATAAATATAAATTATAAATAGGAATGAGGTAGATCTCCTGGACTTGGTCAATTGAAAAGTAGCTCACCTGCAGAAAAAGTGTGAGCGCCCCTGCTGTAGCCACTCCACTGCCTCCTCCAGGACGCTCTGATCACAACCTTGTTTATTTTGTGCTACATTACGTCCCTGTAGTAAAAACAAATCAGCCACCACAAAGGAGAAATGTGATGAAGTGGACAAAGGAGGCATGTGAGCAGTTGAGGGACTGTTTTGACACCACAGACTGGGATGTACTCTGCAGCCCACATGGAGAGGGCATCGACAGTTTGACTGAGTGCATCAGAGAATGCATAAGTTTCTGTGTGGAAAACACATTGCACACACGGGTTGGTGTTATCCCAAAAATAAACCCTGAACGAGAGCTTTCACCTCAGGAAGCAAGCAGGAGCCAAGAAAAGTCCAGCAGGATCTTCAAGAGAAGATCAGTAGGTGTACGCATACTTGCCAACCCTCACGGATTTTCCGGGAGATTCCTGATATTCAGCGCCTCTCCTGAAAACCTCCCGGGACAAATTTTCTCCCGAAAATCTTCCGAAATTCAGGCGGCGCTGGAGGCCACGCCCCCTCCAGCTCCATGCGGACCTGACTCAGCAATGTTGTGACCCATTTAAACCGGACAATACTGCCATCTACTGTACATAGAATAAAATAGAATGTACTTTATTGATCCCTGGAGGAAATTCAGCACCACAGTTTTCTCACAATAAACAATGATAATAATAAATTATCTAATATATTATATATATAGTATATGAATAATATAGATATATTCTACATATATTGTACATTTAAGTGCAGTCAAGGAACATATGCATTAGGAAGTCTGTTCTGAAGCCCACAGAAAAGGGACGTAACTTCATCAAGTCGTCTGGTTATTGACTCCAACCCAATATATTACACCGTCGACGAGCAAAATGAAGAAATACAAGTTCCGAAACGAATGGAAACAAGAATTTCAGTTTATCCAGGAGAGTTCTTGAAGGGAAGGGGTATGTTGCCTGTAAATTTTGTAGAACATACTTCTCCATTGAACACGGTGGCCGAACGGATATACTCAGTCATGAATGGTCAGCGAAGCACAAAGCGTCCGCAGCGCAGCATCCTTCACAACCCAGTAATATGAGCCACCTCGCAAAATGGAGACCCGATGGTGTAACTTATGCTGATACAAAGATGGCTATGCTGATAGCTGGAAGCAACATCCCGTTCTCCTTTGCGGATGTCTACAACAAATCCGTGAAGGATAAGTACCCGGATGGCAGAGCAAAGGTTACTCAAATAGTGAAAGGTAAGTGTTTTTTTGTTTTGTTTTAGTAACCAGCAAGCACAGTACAGTTAGTAGAACAACTGCGTTTTTATTACTGTGTATTTGATAGTTGCCTTCGTGAATTCAACTATTTCTTTTATTTGTATACATAATAAAATAAATATATATAGCTAAAATTCACTGAAAGTCAAGTATTTCATACATATCATATCATATATGTATATATATATATATATATATATATATATATATATATATATAGAGGGGGGGTTGCCCACTTCTGAAGTCCTCTCCAAGGTTTCTCATAGTCAGCATTGTCACTGGCGTCCCACTGGATGTGAATTCTCCCTGCCCACTGGGTGTGAGTTTTCCTTGCCCTTTTGTGGGTTCTTCCGAGGATGTTGTAGTCGTAATGGTTTGTACAGTCCTTTGAGACATTTGTGATTTAGGGCTATATAAATAAACATTGATTGATTGATATATGTATATGTATATGTATATATATATATATATATATATATATATATATATATATATATATATGTATATATATATATATATATATATATATATATATATATATATATATATATATATATATATATATATCTATCAATCAATCAATCAATGTTTACTTATATAGCCCTAAATCACTAGTGTCTCAAAGGGCTGCACAAACCACCACGACATCCTCGGTAGGCCCACATAAGGGCAAGGAAAACTCACACCCAGTGGGACATCGGTGACAATAATGACCCAGTGGGACGTCGGTGACAATGATGACTATGAGAACCTTGGAGAGGAGGAAAGCAATGGATGTCGAGCGGGTCTAACATGATACTGTGAAAGTTCAATCCACAATGGATCCAACACAGTCGCGAGAGTCCAGTCCAAAGCGGATTCAACACAGCAACGAGAGTCCCGTTCACAGCGGAGCCAGCAGGAAACCATCCCAAGCGGAGGCGGATCAGCAGCGCAGAGATGTCCCCAGCCGATACACAGGCAAGCAGTACATGGCCACCGGATCGGACCGGACCTCCTCCACAAGGGAGAGTGGGACATAGAAGAAAAAGAAAAGAAACGGCGGATCAACTGGTCTAAAAAGGGAGTCTATTTAAAGGCTAGAGTATACAAATGAGTTTTAAGGTGAGACTTAAATGCTTCTACTGAGGTGGCATCTCGAACTGTTACCGGGAGGGCATTCCAGAGTACTGGAGCCCGAACGGAAAACGCTCTATAGCCCGCAGACTTTTTTTGGGCTTTGGGAATCACTAATAAGCCGGAGTCCTTTGAACGCAGATTTCTTGCCGGGACATATGGTACAATACAATCGGCAAGATAGGATGGAGCTAGACCGTGTAGTATTTTATACGTAAGTAGTAAAACCTTAAAGTCACATCTTAAGTGCACAGGAAGCCAGTGCAGGTGAGCCAGTAAAGGCGTAATGTGATCAAACTTTCTTGTTCTTGTTAAAAGTCTAGCAGCCGCATTTTGTACCAACTGTAATCTTTTAATGCTAGACATGGGGAGACCCGAAAATAATACGTTACAGTAATCGAGGCGAGACGTAACAAACGCATGGATAATGATCTCAGCGTCTTTAGTGGACAGAATGGAGCGAATTTTAGCGATATTACGGAGATGAAAGAAGGCCGTTTTAGTAACGCTTTTAATGTGTGCCTCAAAGGAGAGAGTTGGGTCGAAAATAATACCCAGATTCTTTACCGTGTCGCCTTGTTTAATTGTTTGGTTGTCAAATGTTAGAGTTGTATCATTAAATAGAGGTCGGTGTCTAGCAGGACCGATAATCAGCATTTCCGTTTTTTTGGCGTTGAGTTGCAAAAAGTTAGCGGACATCCATTGTTTAATTTCATTAAGACACGCCTCCAGCTGACTACAATCCGGCGTGTTGGTCAGCTTTAGGGGCATGTAGAGTTGGGTGTCATCAGCATAACAGTGAAAGCTAATACCGTATTTGCGTATGATGTCACCTAGCGGCAGCATGTAGATGCTGAAGAGTGCAGGGCCAAGGACCGAACCCTGGGGAACTCCACACGTTACCTTAACATAGTCCGAGGTCACATTGTTATGGGAGACACACTGCATCCTATCAGTAAGATAAGAGTTAAACCAAGACAGGGCTAAGTCTGACATACCAATTCGTGTTTTGATACGTTCTAATAAAATATTATGATCGACGGTATCGAAAGCAGCGCTAAGATCGAGGAGCAGCAACATAGATGACGCATCAGAATCCATCGTTAGCAATAGATCATTAGTCATTTTTGCGAGGGCTGTCTCCGTGGAGTGATTTGCCCTGAAACCGGATTGAAACGTTTCACATAGATTGTTAGACGCTAAGTGTTCATTTAACTGCTCAGCAAACATTTTTTCGAGGATTTTTGAAATAAAGGGAAGGTGAGACACCGGTCGGTAGTTTACCATGAGGTCAGGATCGAGGTTAGGTCTTTTAAGAAGAGGATGAATAACCGCGTTTTTGAATGCTAGGGGAACAGTGCCCGAGGAGAGTGATAAGTTTATAATATTTAGCACTGATGGACCTAATAATACAAAGAGCTCCTTGATCAGTTTCCCGGGAAGAGGGTCAAGTAAACATGTTGTCTGTTTTATTCCATTTACACGTTGTAACAATTCCTCCAATGTTATTTCCTCAAAACGAGAGAAACTATTTTGGAGGGCAGTATCCGTCGTATATACCATCGTATCAGTGTTAATAGAACCCCGTTGTAGCTGGGACGCATTGTCTTTAATCTCCTTTCTAATGACTTCAATTTTCTTACTAAAGAATTGCATAAAGTCATCAGCTGAGTGGGTTGAGCTACTGGAAGGGGTCCCTTGTTGGGTTAGCGATGCTACCGTACTAAACAAAAATTTAGGATCGTTTTTATTACGGTGGATGAGATTTGAGTAATATTTAGCTTTAGCTAAGGTAAGCATGCGTTTATAAGTTATTAAACCATCACTCCATGCTTGATGGTGCACCTCAAGTTTAGTCGTGCGCCATTTGCGTTCCAGCTTTCTACATAATAATTTCTGAGCTCTAGTTTCTTCTGTAAACCACGGGGTGCACTTTTTTGGAGCCTTTTTTAACTTTACCGGTGCTATGTTATCAATGGTTTCGCGCAGGGCGTCGTTAAAGTTGTTAGTTAGGTTATCAATAGAGCCCACATACTTTGGGAATGGTGCCATTACCGAGGGCAGTAGGTCAGCAAGAGTTGTCGTTGTGGCCGTATTAATGTTGCGGCTGCTATAGCAGTTATTATTATTATTAGTTTGACGAACATGCGTCTGAACCTCGAATTTTATAAGGTAATGATCGGACAATACTTTAGTATACGGGAGTATCGTAACTTTGGAAACGGTGATACCCCTGACAAGCACTAGGTCTATCGTATTACCTTTGCGATGCGTGGGTTCATTTATTATTTGTGTGAGACCACAGCTATCAATTATAGTCTGGAGCGCTACGCACGGTGGGTCCGATGGGGTATTCATATGGATATTAAAGTCCCCCATTATGATTATATTATCGGCGTGTGTCACTAGATCAGCAACGAACTCTGAGAATTCATTGATAAAGTCCGAATAGGGCCCTGGGGGGGCGGTAGATAACAGCCAGGTGTAGAGGCAGCGGTGTGACAGACCTCATAGTAAGCACCTCAAACGATTTATATTTATTATTTATGTTAGGACTAAGGTTAAAGTTTTCGTTGTATATTAGTGCGACCCCCCCACCCCTCTTAAGCGGACGGGCAATATGCGCATGTGTAAAGTTAGGAGGACATGCCTCATTTAGCGCAAAAAAGTCGTTTGGTTTAAGCCAGGTTTCGCTGAGACCGATGACGTTAAGATTGTTGTCTCTGATAATATCATTAACTAATAACGTTTTGGGAGACAATGATCTTATGTTTAAAAAACCTATATTATAGGTAGTGGGCTGTTTTAGGGAATTTTTGATCAAATTATCCGTAGTAGCAATATTAATAATGTTGTGTTTATTATGCCCAGTGCATTTAGTATAGTTACGACCATATCTAGGAATTGATACGACGGGAATTTTCCGATTGTTTGTTTGTTGCTTTGATAAACTGCACGCATCATGGTTAGCTACCTCAGTAACAGGAATTTTCCGAGTGTTTGTTTGTTGCTTTGATAAACTGCACGCATCATGGTTAGCCACCTCAGTAACGGGGATTTTCCGATTGTTTGTTTGTTGCTTTGATAAACTGCACGCATCATAGTTAGCCACCTCGGTAAAACACATGTCCAACTCTGAAACACTCAAAGCAGAAAAAATGTGTTCTAATTTAACTGACTCCTTACCCAGACCAGTAGTCTCGCATTTTCCATTTAAATCCGTCTTCAGGATGGAGGGAAGTGGTGTTCTGTGGGGATTAGCCTTCTGCTTTGTTTTTAGCCCCGCTCGGCATCCGCGTTTCCGATCACACCGCTGGCGTCTGCTCCGTAGACGGCCCCCGCTGCTACTAGACTCCCCTGCTTCACAGGCCGCTGGATGTAGCCGCCGACGTATTCCCATGCTAGTTAGCATGTTTAGCACGCACGCGTCTATCAGTCCAAAACGGCCCAATATGTCCACATCCAGAAGTGTCTGGCGGTCGTACGTAATCACAGAGTGACCACGATGCGAGCCAGCCATAACATTTGTAGAATTGTCCGGTATTTTTGCCAAATGTTCCATCTTTAGCAGGAGCTCCTCGAGGACGCAGCCCGTCCGGGCGCCGCCATCTTGGAAGTTATATATATATATATATATATATATATATATATATATATATATGAAATACTCGAGTTGGTGAATTATACCCCTCCCCTCTTAACCACGCCCCTCGCCCCAACCACGCCCCAAACCATGCCTCCGCCCCACCCCCGACCAGGTGATCAGGTGGGTGCCATGATTGTTCATAAAAGTACTTCCACGAAATGCTCAGTCATTCACAAACAAGGATGAGACGAGGGTCACCACTTTGTAAATAAATGCTTGAACACATTGTCGAACAGTTTAAGCATTTCTCAACGAGCTATTGCAAGGAATTTAGGGATTTCACCATTTACAGTCCGTAATATCATCAAAAGGTTCAGAGAATCTGGAAAAATTACTGCAAGTAAGGGACAAGGCCGAAAACCAACATTGAATGCACGTGACCTTCGATCCCTTAAAAAGCGTCATCAGTGTGGAAAGGATATCACCACATGGGCTCTGGAACACTTCAGAAAACCACTGTCAGTAACTTTGTCGCTACATCTGTAAGTGCAAGTTAAAACTCTACGATGCAAAATGAAAGCCATTTATCAAAAACACCCACAAACGCCGCTGGCTTCGCTGGGCCTGAGCTCATCTAAGCAGTGGTGTGTTGTCAGGGCCTAAAAAGCCTTCTCTGCTGGCCTAAAATAACCATGAATCATGATGATAATTTAAGATAAAAATTATTTTCAATTTACTTTTCCTGACTATCTAAAAGTATTCATATTCTCTTCATGTCATATTATGCTCCTTCCAGCGCTGTTGTTTTTAGGTAATAGAGTTTTTATCCAATCAGAAGTCAGCTATTTTATGTTGCCATGCTGTACAAAATCTGCCTCAAGCCTTCAGAATCAACAATGCAGGCGTCCGGGCACTGTAAGTGAACGGACACAAACATTTGACAGACAGTTGCGATGTCCAATCAGATCACGACTTGTTATCAGTAAGGCCTTCTAGATGGCGTAAGGCAGATATATACAGTGATGTTATGAGCGAGATAACATAAGAACTCCATTACCCAGCATGCCACAGTAGTGAATAGCATGTGCAGTAGCCCCGTTTAGGTTGATTAATGTAGATATGCAGCGGGATGTTTTTGATGAGCACGCTGTGGAGTAAACTTTAAGAACTCAGCCAACATGCCTTGTCAGCATCTTTTATGATTACACAAGACAACACATATATTAGCAATGCCATTTGCAAGAAGGATTATTACTATTATTTACACCTTCTCCCCTGGATTTTCAAGGGCCAGCGAGAGCTCACAACCTCACAACGCTTTCCTCTCTTGGGACGAACCCATTCCAGGGCACCCTGCCCTTCACACAGAAAAGAGAACTCTCCCTGGGGCCCCCGTCAGCTTCTCCGGGATCGTTTGCGTCAACTCGTCAAAGCACAGGTTCGAGGATCTGAACCCGACTCCCTTTCGTTCGACCGTGGGCGAGTAGGACATCGCCCCGCCCTTCATAAAAGAAGTCGCCAATCCCTTAGGACCGACTGACTCAAGAATATTTAAAGAGAAACTACATCTTGTGAGACGACCTCTGCTAAGCCCGCAAGTTAGCTCAGCTGTCCTGGCGATTAAACGTGAGTTCAGATATTTTATTTCTTTACTTTTTCACGTTTCATATGTTTTTTGCTATTTTTAATTTTGACAGTACCACATACGATATGTTGTAATTGCTGATGCGGGTTTATTGATTTTTAAATGCGCCAGAAAATAACCCGTTTTGTACAATGTGGGTAGTGATTCAATGCCCAGTAGGGCGTAAATGTGTTTCTGTATAGTATTTCTCCAGCAATGGTCATGTGGTGACATAAGTAATGGTAATTTGAGAGGTAATCATTGAAGTCGGACATCACTGAAGGCCTAGGTGGGAAACGCATGGGGCCGCCAATGCATCGCAAATGGACTGATGCAAAGTGGAAAAGTATGCTGTGGTCTAATGCAGTCGTTCTCAAACTTTTTTCAGAGATGTACCCCCTGTGAACATTTGTTTAATTCAAATAACCCCTAATCAGAGCAAAGCATTTTTGGTTGAAAAAAAGAGATAAAGAAGTAAAATACAGCACTATGTCATCAGTTTCTGATTTATTAAATAGTATAACAGTGCAAAAAATTGCTCATTTGTAGTGGTCTTTCTTGAACTATTTGGAAAAAAAGATATAAAAACAACGAAAAAATTGTTAAAAAACAAACAAGTGATTCAATTATAAATAAAGATTTCTACAAATAGAAGTAATCATCAACTTAAAGTGCCCTCCGTGGGGATTGCAATAGAAATCCATCTGGATTCATGAACTTCACAAAAAAAGAAATCTTTAACATCAATATATATGGAACATTTCCACAAAAAATCTAGCTGTCAACACTGAATATTGCATTGTTGCATTTCTTTTCACACTTTATGAACTTACATTCATATTTTGTTGAAGTATTATTCAATAAATATATTCATAAAGGATTTTTGAATTGTTGCTACTTTTAGAATATTTTTTGAAAAATCTCACGTACCCCTTGGCATACCTTCAAGTACCCTCAGGGATACGCGTACCCCCATTTGAGAACCACTGGTCTAATGAGTCCACATTTCAAATTGTTTTTTGCAAATTGTTGACGTCGTTTTCGTGATCTTTTTTATTGGTGTGCAATACATATCTTAGTGTTTTTGTGTTTAATTTAAACTTTTGTCTATGTGTATTAGTGCTCTGTATGTAGTATTTTTCACAATTTGGGTTTTTCTTTACATTTTATTTATGCTACTGTAAGTAAACACGTGCACTGCAACAATGTAATTTCCCCATTGTGGGATAAATAAAAGCCTATCCCATCTTATCAGAATCAGAATCAGAATCAGAAATACTTTATTAATCCCAGAGTGGAAATTAAAATTTTCAGCACAATCCCATTCAAGATCAGACAAACATTACAGGGAGACAGAACAGGATCAAACATTAGAGGGAGACAGAACAGGATTGCTGATGATCCTGATTTTATTCTAATTGTCTCCTCCTGCTGCCACATGGTGGTTTGTACTTTCAGTTGCCCTCTTTTGATGCAGTTTACCCGTTGTATATTTACTGCCTTCTCCTTCCCTCTCGAGTTCCTGCGTTTCTCTTGCGGGCGGAGTAGTGAGACGTGCACAGCTGCTTCCAATTGTCTGCTAAATATCTCGTTGATGCCACCTTGGCCATTCCCAGGGCCATCCAGCTGGTGGTTTCGTAGTTAGCCCGTTTTGCAACTTCACCTCAAGTTTAGTTTATGTTTTCTCTCTGCCAGCTTTTGTTTTCTCCACGGTGCCCTTTCTGTTACCTCCTTTTTGCACCGTCGCCTTTTGTTTCTTCCCATGAGGAGTGACTGTTATGAGTACACTGAATAAGTAAATAACAGTTTTGTTCGCCGTTAGACTGCATCCTTGGATTCCCCTCAACTGTGTAGCACAGATTTTTGACACTAATGAAATACCTTAAAGTGCAGTTTGAATGTGAGGTAATGTAAAATAATGTGTACCAACACATAAAACATGTTTATTACTATTTAGGAACAAAATATTGTGTTATCCACAAACTCAAAAATTAGTCTGATCAGAAAATATTTACATATACAAATGTACAGTACTAGAGAAAAAAAATACCTATTATACATTAATTGTCACACCGCGGTGTGGGATGTCTTGTCTTGTTTTTTTCTGTCTTGTGAATTGCATGTTTTAGTTTGAAAAGTAACTCTCCTCTCGTTTCAGGTCACTTGCCCTTCCTTATGTGTCACCAGTCTGACGTCATCCCTGATCCCTGATTGTTTCCACCTGTTCCCCATTACCCTCATGTGTCTTATAAGCCCATGCCTCCCTTTGTTCTGTGCCGGATTGTCTCGTTCGTTCGTGCCTCTCCAGATTCCTGTCCAAGCCTTCCCTTGTCTCTTGTTTGAAAATCTTGATCCTGAATTCCCTTGTTGATATTTTGAGTTTTCCTTTTCTCCTCCGCAGCAGAGTGATTTTGGTTATTTTAGTGTTGCAGACAAAGTGTTGAGTTTTCAGTTTTTTCTTACAGTTCTTCCTTTCCCTCAATTTTTTGAGTGACACCTTTTGTTAACCTTTTTTGGATAAAATACAGTGTAAAAGTTTTATAGTCATTGTTTCTTTCTCCTTTTGGAGCGTTTTTTTTTGTTTATGATACATTTCATAGTTTATATCCCGTGCTAAGTTTAGTTTGTTATTGTTTTTGTGTTTCCTCATTTCGGAGATATTTTCAGGTTCTTTCTTTTTGTGAAACCTTTTTTCGCCGACTAGTCTGATTATAGCCTCTGTTGATTTTCCCTAAATCTGGAGGTGAAAAGAAACTTTCAAAATAAAAGCCTGCCAGATTGTTCCCTACTCTGCGTCTGAGTCCCATTTTTGACCAAGCCTGACATTAATAGTATGTATGCTCCTTTTTTGTTTTTTGCTTAGTTTTATGTATATAAATGTGTTGACAAATATAATATTGACATTAATTATAAAATATTGATAAATGGCATTTCAGTCGAGCTTCTTCAGCTCTCAAAGTCTTCTCTACAGGATGAACAGATGCAGTAAGTTACTCCAAGCTTTGTGATAGCTAGAAGAAATGTATTGGATCATAACTGTAATAATAAACACGAAAGGAACACAACTAATTCTGATAGAACTGATCCACCAAAAAGTGTTGCGGTCTGGAGAATCTCCTTCCTGAGCATAACAGATTTCTCATCCCAAATAAAGTTAAAATCATGTCACGTGTCAGTGAAGTGAAGTGAAGTGAATTATATTTATATAGCGCTTTTCTCTAGTGACTCAAAGCGCTTTACATAGTGAAACCCAATTTCTAAGTTACATTTTTAAACCAGTGTGGGTGGCACTGGGAGCAGGTGGGTAAAGTGTCTTGCTCAAGGACACAACGGCAGTGACTAGGATGGCGTAAGCGGGAATCGAACCTGCAACCCTCAAGTTGCTGGCACGGCCACTCTACCAACCGAGCTGTACCACCCCAGAATGACTAACACATTTTACTCCTTCTGTCTAAATTCATACAGGCTGTTTCTTAAGAATGCTCTTTTTGCCAGATTGAAAAAGAGTCAATTAACTATGAATAGCCAATCTCCCAATTATTCTGGAGTTAACTTTCTGTTGTGTTGTTTAGTACTTAAAATATACAGTTTGACTTCAAAGAAATGATTCTGTTCTTACATTGTAAACGTCATAAAAACTTGAGTATGCTGTCTTCCTTTTCCTTTTTTTTTTATTGTCATTCAAATTTGAACTTTACAGTACAAATAAGAACAAAATGTTGTTGCATTAGCTCTTGGTAGTGCATGTTAAAAAAATCAATACGGTGCAGATATAAATAAATAGATTACTTTACAGATACATATATTGCACTTTTGCATATGCATCCAGGTTTATTATATTGTCTTTTTATTCCAGCGAGTTAATCCATTTTGGGGGGAGTTGAGGGGGTAATTTAATTATGATGCGTTCAAGAGTCTTACGACCTGAGGGAAGAAGCTGTTACAGAACCTAAAGGTTCTGCTTCAGAGGCTGCGGAACCTCTTCCTAGAGTCCAGCAGGGAAAACAGTCCTTGGTGGGAGTGGGAGGAGTCTTTGCAGATTTTCTGAACCCTGGTCAGGCAGCGGCTTTTTGCGATCTCCTGGATAGGAGGAAGAGGAGTCCTGATAATCTTTTCCGCCGTCCTCACCACTCTCTGGAGAGACTTCTAGTCTGAGGCATTGCAGGCTCCAGTCCAGACAGAGATGTTGTTGGTCAGCAGGCTCTCTTTAGTGCCTCTGTAGAATGTGGTGAGAATGGGGGGAGGGAGCTGTGCTCTTTTCATCCGACGCAAAAATTGCATGTGCTGCTGAGCTCTTTTAACAAGAGCTCAGGTGTGTAGGGACCAGGTTATATTGTCAGTGATCTGCACCCCCAGGAACTTGGTGCTGCTTACCATCTCCACCGCTGAGCCATTGACGAAGAATGGAGCGTGGCTGGACTGGTACTTCCTAAAGTCAACGATGATCTCTTTGGTCTTGTCGACGTTCAGGACCAGCATGTTGGTTCTGCACCAGTCAACCAGGTGTTTCGCCTCCTCCCTGTAGTCCATGTTGTTATTGTCACGGATGAGGCCCACTACTGTCGTGTCGTCCGCATACTTCACAATGTGGTTAATAGTGGACCTGGTGCAGCAGTCATGGGTCATCAATGTGAACAGCAGCGGACTCAGGACGCAGCCCTGGGGGGAGCTGGTGCTCAGGGAGATAGTACTGGAGGTGTTGTTGCCCACTCTCACAGACTGGGGTCTGTCTGTGAGGAAGTCAAGCAGCCAGTTGCATAGGGGGGTACTGAATCCAAGGGAGGCCTGTTTGCTCACCAGTCTGACTGTTATAGGAATATTCCATATTCATAAATCCAGAGTAATGTAATGCAAACCACACAGTTTTTCATTTCACTATGCATCCAACCATTTTATACTGTTTATTCGTCTCCGGGAAAGTATAAAAAAAAACATACATTAAGAAAAAAATCTGTGTGATATGATGCCTTATTTTTTTTAATTTTCGCACGTTTCTTGTTTGTTTTGTTTTTCTTTTTATGTTAGTGTTGTTTCAATATATTCCTCATTTTTTGAAAGTAAAGACAAAAATAATTTGCATATACTTATTTTGATTATCATTTTTTTTACTAATACAGGATATTTTTTATTTTACATTATTAAAATATATATTATATGGTTATTGAAATACATTTGGGGAAAACGTGCCCTTCCCTTTGTGAAGTCTGCCTGTTTCTATCACAAGATAGTATATGGTGCAGGGTGGCTCGTTTGGTGAAGCGGCCATGTGGATTCCCGTTTCCGCCATCCTAGTCACACACAGCAATTTAGACAACACAACATTATAGAATACATGAAAAAACACAGGGACATTACAAATTACATAAACTGTAGTGTCAAAAGTTCTTGTTTCTAATGGAACAGAACTTGTGCTAGAATATAAGATGATGTGATTGTTGGTTTCACTGCCTACCAGTCAAGAAATGGCGTTCGAATGGCAGCTACACTAAAATATAGACACTGCAGAGCACTTTTAGAATGCCTGAATGGGCGGTCTGGTTAAAGATCAGTTCAGCTAATTTTTTGCAACCCAAAACTTGGCTAAAACCAAATTAATTGTTCCCGTTTAACAAGGCATCTCCTCCTAACTAAAGGAGGGCGCATATTGCCCATCCCCTTAAAAAGGGTGGAGGTCGCACTATTATCCAATGAAAACCTTAACTTTATTCCTAACCTAAGTAATACATATAAATCATTTGAGGGGCTTACTATGACGTCTGTCACACAGCTACCTCTCTATCTGGCTGTTTTTTAATAACCCCCTAGGCCGTATTCGGATTTTATCAGTTCATTTTCAGAGTTTGTCGCTGATCTAGTGCTACACGCAGATGATATAATTATAATAGAGTATTTTAAAATCCATTTGAATACTCTTTCAGACCCTCCGTGCCTGCCGCTCCAGACTATAATTGATAGCTATGGTCTTACATAAATAATAAAAGAACCCACGCATCGCAACGTTAATACGATAGACTTAGTTCTCCTCCAGGGTGTCACCACCTCCAAAGTCATGGTACTCCCGTCATACTTGCCAACCCTCCGGACTTTCCGGGAGACTCCCGAAATTCAGCGCCTCTCCCGAAAACCTCCCGGGACAAATTTTCTCTCGAAAATCTCCCGAAATTCAGGCGGAGCTGGAGGCCACGCCCCCTCCAGCTCCATGCGGACCTGAGTGATGTGTCGACAGCCCGTTTTCATGTCCGCTTTCCCACAATATAAACAGAGTGCCTGCCCAATGACGTTATAACTGTAGAATGATCAAGGGCGAGTTCTTGGTTTCTTATGTGGGTTTGTTGTTAGGCAGTCTCATTAACGTCCTCCCAGCGCGGTAATTACACACAACAGCAGTTACATTTTCGTCTACCGTAAAGAAGTTTGTCTGCAGTAAACAGCAATGTTGTGACACTCCTAAACAGGACAATACTGCCATCTACTGTGCATGCATATGTGACAATAACATATTTGGCTTTTAGAGCAGTGATTCGCAACCTTTTTTCAGAGATGTACCATTTGTGAACATTTTTTTAATTCAAGTAACCCCGAATCAGAGCAAAGCATTTTGGTTGAAAAAAAGAAGTAAAATACAGCACTATGTCATCAGTTTCTGATATATTCATTTTTATAACAGTGCAAAATATTGCTCATTTGTAGTGGTCTTTCTTGAACTATTTGGAAAAAAAGATACAAAAATAACTAAAAAGTTGTTGAAAAATAAACAAGTGATTCAATTATAAATAAAGATTTCTACACATACTGCGATGAGAGGGAGACTTGTCCAGGGTGTACCCCGCCTTCCGCCCGATTGTAGCTGAGATAGGCACCAGCACCCCCCGCAACCCCAAAGGGAATAAGCAGTAGAAAATGGATGGATGGATAGCTATAAATATACTCCTCCCCTCTTAACCACGCCCCCAACAAAGCCCCACCCCCGACCACCCCCACCACCCCCCACCTCCCAAAATCGGAGGTCTCAAGGTTGGCAAGTATGACTCCCGTACACTAAAGTAATGTCAAGCTACTAATAACCAATGCTTTAGCAGCCACATTAATGCTGTCATAAATAAGACTCTTGCTAGCCTCCTGCCTTCGGTAATGGCACCATTCCCAAATTATGTGGGCTCTATCGATATTCTCACTAACAACTTTCACAATGTCCTGCACAACACCATTGATAGTATAGCACCGCTAAAGCTAAAATAGGGCCCTAAAAAGCATACCCCCTGGTTTACCGAAGAAACCAGAGCTCTTAAACTATCATGTAGACAACTGAAACGCAAATGGCGTGCGACTAAACTTGAGGTTTTCCATCAAGCATGGAGTGATATTTTAATAACTATTAAACATGTGCTTACCTTAGCTAGAATTATTACTATTCCAATCTCTAAAACCAATCCTAAATATTTGTTCAGTGCAATAGCATCACTAACCCAACAAGGGACTTATCCCAGTAGCTACACTCACTTGGCTGATGACTTTATGAATTACTTTAATAAGAAAATTTCACTCATAAGAAAGGAGATTAAATACACCACGTCCCAGCTACTACAACTGGGTTCTATTAACGCAGATACGTCTCTACAACGGATATTGCACTCCATAATAATCTCTCTTCTTGAAGAAATAGCATTAGAGGAACTCCTGTGACTTGTAAATGGGACAAAACAAACAACATGTTTACTTGACCCACTTCCTGGGAAACTTATCAAGGAGCTGTTTATAAAATTAGGACCATCAGTACTAAGTATTATTAACTAATCACTTTCTTCTGCCACTGTTCCCCTAGCAATTGAAAAAACGGTTATTCATCCTCTGCTCAGAAGACCTAACCTCCATTCCGATTACGTGATTTTTTGTTTGGCATCCCTTTGATGTAGACGTCCCATTCAAAGGCACAGGCTGCGGCACATTGATGAGAGGTTCATGCCAGTCCGCAGTGAACTCCTCAACAACATGTGCACTACTGGACACTTCTCACCTCTGCTTTTTGGGTATACTTGACAAGTTTTTTGATTCGTTCAATTTGTTCTCGAAGATAATGGAAATGTAAAAACTGTTTATTTTGGCTTAGTTAATTCCTTTTTTAATTTACTATATTTAGTTGCTGATTGTAAAATCTATAACAACCAACTGTAATTTGTCTGTTTTATGATTTCCTGTATTATTTTTTTAAACCACTGTGTTTACATTATACAGTGTACATTAATATACAAAATGTTAAATGAATACCTT
The DNA here is from genome assembly GCF_033978795.1 of Nerophis ophidion. Lineage (NCBI taxonomy): Eukaryota > Metazoa > Chordata > Actinopteri > Syngnathiformes > Syngnathidae > Nerophis > Nerophis ophidion. The sequence continues at coordinate 36,259,870 of NC_084624.1, read as the reverse complement.
TCTAAATGTGTCAATAAAAAGCTGAGGATTAAAATCTTTATTAAAGGGGAACTGCAATTTTGAGGGAATTTTGATGTTCACAATCCTAAAGAGAGACAAAAACAAAACGTTTTGGGTTTTTTTTTTGCCAAAAAAATCTTGTTCTTGGTGGCTGGCAATGCAGCTAATGGGAGCAATCAATTCTGCCTCTAAATCACTTTAGGAGTGCATCCAAAAACCGTCAACAATACTTAATTTATATTCTGTAATTTGTATAATAACAAAGCTATAGTGACATTGTTATTATTAGACCGAAGACTGAGGAACTCTTTTACTGGTGTAGTAAGACATCGTCTCGGCAAAGGGTAGCTTTTGGGTCAACAGCTGAATCGCTTTCGAGTTTGTAATGCACAACACAATGCGATAGGACCACAATCATATCAAAGTATCTGTAAATTATTTGTCTACATTTCATGTTTTGTTTGCCAACAGCTAGCTTGACAGTGTACATAGTAACAATAGCTGCATGTATCATGATCAATATTAAAGTGACTCACTCGATAGACAGTTTCATAATTTTTTTTAGTCGACTGTGGGGAAAGCACACCCTTTATGTCCGCATAGCTTTGCTCCAAGTTCCACATTTACACCGTGACCAAGTCACGCTAACCTCACTCTCTCGGCTTCCGTCTGCTCCAACGTTTCAACCTCTGTTGGTGCTCGCTTCTAAAAGCGGTATCCTCCGTATATTCAGGTTCAAAAAGATAAGGTTGTGAATCCTCATTTGTCCAAAAATAGTCATTGTGGTTGTCTGTTACCAAATCTGCAATGATTCCAACACACTGGCCTTTGTTTCCAGAAGTAAGAACACACCTTTTTTGCTAGAAGTCGGATTTGCACTGCTTGTGGAAACAGAAACAAATGCGGTGAGGAAAGAAGTTCTGATAATGCATAAAATGACTAAAATCAATCAATTAATCAATCAATCAATGATTATTTATATAGCCCTAAATCACTAGTGTCTCAAAGGGCTGCACAAACAACAACACAAACCACAACGACATCCTCGGTAGAGGCCACATAAGGGCAAGGAAAACTCACACCCAGTGGGACGTTGGTGACAATGATGACTATGAGAAACCTTGGAGAGGACCCGGTTCTAGGGGAACCGAAAGCAATGGATGTCGAGCGGGTCTAACATGATACTGTGAAAGTTCAGTCCATAGTGGATATATTGAACATACCGTTATGAACGTGTCTTTTACTTTATTATAAGTGGCGACTTGTCCAGGGTGTACGCCGCCTTCCGTCCGATTGTAGCTGAGATAGGCACCAGCGCCCCCTGCGACCCCAAAAGGAATAAGCGGTAGAAAATGGATGGATGGATGGATGGATGAATGCCACAACGGTGACTTGCAATAATTACATTCTGCAAGAGTTTTTTTGTTGTTGTTTTTTTTAAATCATCTTTAGGATCCTAAAAAAAAAAAAAAGATGTGTTCTTGTTATGATAATACATTTATTTGAACGATAGGCAATCTTGCCCCCAGAAAGTGCAGTTCCCCTTTACAATTCATTTTGTTTGGATTGACAGCTATTTTATTGGATCATAATGAGATGCCCAGGTGACGGTACAATATTGAATGTGTCCATGTTAATGACCGAATAGATTTGCACCATAAAGGCACCTAAGGTTTAGGTGAGCACCTTTATGCTGCATGGCTTAATCTGACTAAACAAACTCACACTTATTTACACAATAACACACGCACGCACACACACGACCAAGACAATCAATCTCATTTACTTTTTTATCAGTCAGTCTAGCATCTATTTTGTAGAGTAGATGGATTCCCTGCTTCCCTCTCCAGGTGGTTATTCATTGTAGCATATTTAAAGTGTTGGGAATAAAAAGGAACGAAGAACAATGTTTCTTGAATGGACGCAATCTGTCAACCAGAACTTATATATTTGCACAAAAGAGAGTAAAAACAAGTCTAGTTTTGTTTATCTTAATACTGAGACAGGTCTTCATACAAAATAGTCAAACGTGCGTATCATTGATCACATTGACTCAACAGCGCCTCTGCTGGTTGCATTCAGTAATGCACTCCGTTCTGCCACTAAGAGGCATGGCGTAGTGGGTAGAGCGGCCATGCCGGAAACCTGAGGGTTGCAGGTTCGCTCCCCGCCTATTGACATCCAAGTCGCTGCCGTTGTGTCCTTGGGCAGGACACTTCACCCTTGCCCCCGGTGCCACTCACACTGGTGAATGAATGATGAATGAATGATAGGTGGTGGTCGTAGGGGCCGTAGGCGCAAACTGGCAGCCACGCTTCCGTCAGTTTACCCCAGGGCAGCTGTGGCTACAGATGTAACTTACCACCACCAGGTGTGAATGAATGAGGGGTTCCCACTTCTCTGTGAGCGCTTTGAGTAACTAACAATAGAAAAGCGCGATATAAATCTAATCCATTATTATTATTATTATTAAGACTCAAAACTAGTGTATTTTAGCACTGGCTCTAAATGAAAACAAAAAAATAAATAAACAAAAAATGTATAAGAAGAACACCATCAGTTACCATAAGTCATGTTCCAATTAGTGGCTTAAAAATCAGAAAAAAAATACATGTCTACATTTTAGATAATTAAAAATCAATTAAATAAATTGTCGTCCAAATAAGTTGTTCATGGCTGTCATTCACAGATGTATAAAAGAAGATTAAAATAATATATAAAACAGATGAAAACGGTATCTACGAGTCTTGTTCACGAGCAAGGGAAGAGTGTATCTTGAGATCGACAGGCGGATTGGTGCGGCGTTTTTAGTAATGCGGACGCTGCATTGATCCGTCGTGATGAAGAAAGCTGTCATTTTACCGCCCGATCTACGTTCCCATCCTCACCTATGGTCATGAGCTTTGGGTTACGACCGAAAGGACAAGATCACGGGTACAAGCGGCCGAAATGAGTTTCCTCCGCCGGGTGGCGAGGCTCTCCCTTAGAGATCAAAAAAAGCAAGAGAGCAAAACATTGAGAGAAGCCAGATGAAGTGGTTCGGGCATCTGATCTGGATGCCTCCCTTACGCCTCCTTAGGGCACGTCCAACCAGTAGGTGGCCACAATGAAGACCCAGGACACGTTGGGAAGAGTATGTCTCCCGGCTGGCCTGGGAATGCCTCGGGATCCCCCGGGAAGAGCTGGACGAAGTGATTGGGGAGAGGAGAGTTTGGGCTTCCCTGCTTAGGCTGCTGCCCCCGCGGCCCGATCTCGGATGGATGGATGGATGGATATAAAACGAATGCTATGGCTATTGTCCTGTTGAACCAATGAGTAAGATGTGACACTTTTCGAGACAATGCTTTTGCGTTATGTTGTTACTGATCTCCTGCACCTGTGTGTGTGTGTGTGTGTGTGTGTGTGTGTGTGTGTGTGTGTGTGTGTGTGTGTGTGTGTGTGTGTGTGTGTTATGTGGAGCATAACTTACATGGCCGTCTAGACAGCTACATAACCATGAAAAACAATCATTTCAATCAATCATCCGTTTCACACAAATGAGACATGTTAATCATCAATTATTTCACATCAAACCAGATTTATAGCCCTCTATCTATTCCTTTGACATTTTAATATACATAAAAAGTTAAAGCACAGGGTGGCAGGCATTTGCAGCCCTAGCTTTATGATGTGCTGCATGTAAGATTCACCTACTAGATTGACGCTTCTTCATTGAGGAATTTTGTCCACGTTCCACGACATCAAAATGGCATTTTCCTGAAAGCTTCTGGCTTCGCAGTGGATTTGGATCAAGTGAGCAAATGGATTGTGGACCATTATAGAGCACATCAGGGTAGCTGCCTTTTGATAGAAGCCACAAAATGCTTTTATTGCCGAAGTCTGGAAAATGTCATTTTCAAACTCAAAAGTGTGAAATATCCGCCCCCAGGAGAATTGGAAATAAATGCAGACTTTACATCAATTGATGGTTGCAATTATGTAATAATTACTGCTTTGTTTCTAAACAGTATATTGCACAATTGGAATAATAGCGACCATATTTTTCTGACTATAAGGCGCAATTAAAATCATTTCATTTTCTCAAAAATCGACAGTACGTCTGGTAGTGCTTACCGACCTCAAAGCAATGTTATTTGGTACATGGTGTAAGGATAAGTGTGACCAGTAGATGGGACTCACACACAAGAGATACGTGTAGACTGCAATATTGGGCCAGTAAACAACATCAAAACTTTAAATACTCCATTGAAAAGAAAGAATATTACACACGGCACTCTAAAATCTGTCAAAATATTTTAGTAGGACTTTCAAGCCCCACCGCTTGACGGATTGTCACCCCATTACGGCTACCGTAGTCAGAGATTTTATTATGGTGTGTGTATAACTACTGCAAAATGGCACCCATTTTCAGACATATTATCTGGCATTTTGTTTCACAATATTATGCAAAACCAACTTTTCTTACCTTCTGGTACCTGCTGATCTGTATTTGAGATTTGCACAAATCCTGATAATTTGCGCACATCCGCCACTGTAATCCGTGTAGTTCAGGGGTCGGCAACCTTAACACTGGGGACATCTCTGCGATGCTGATCCGCCTCCGCTTGGGATGGTTTCCTGCTGGCTCCGCTCTGAACGGGACTCTCGCTGCTGTGTTGGATCCGCTTTGGACTGGACTCTCGCGACTGTGTTGGATCCATTATGGATTGAACTTTCACAGTATCATGTTAGACCCGCTCGACATCCATTGCTTTCCTCCTCTCCAAGGTTCTCAGAGTCATCATTGTCACCGACGTCCCACTGGGTCATTATTGTCACCGATGTCCCACTGGGTGTGAGTTTTCCTTGCCCTTATGTGGGCCTACCGAGGATGTCGTGGTGGTTTGTGCAGCCCTTTGAGACACTAGTGATTTAGGGCTATATAAGTAAACATTGATTGATTGATTGAAAGAGCCATTTTGACCCGTTTCACAAAATAAAGAAGACAATGGGAACCACAACTATTCTCACGACTATCTGCTGGTGGTCATCCAGACAACACTAATAAGGGTGTGCTATATAGCCATGATCTTACACACCTTCTACACATACAAACTGCTTAGCAGTCCAGCAAAATGTTGTATGTGGCTTCTGCAGATACACATACACGACTGCAAGGCATACTGGGTGATACAGTTTACACTGACGGTTGTGATATAAACAACTTTAACACTCTTACTAATATGCACCACACTGTGAACCCACACCAAACAAGAATGACAAACATATTTCAGGAGAACATCCTCACAGTAGCACTACATAAACGCAACACAACAAATACCCATAATCCTTTGCACCCATGACTCTTCCTGACTATATTTTACACCCCCGCGCCCCCAACCCCGCCCACCTCAAACGACGCACAGGGGTGCTAGAATCCGAAACCGATGACATAGTGCTGTATTTTATTTCTTTATCTTTTTTTCAACCAAAAATGCTTTGCTCTGATTAGGGGGTACTTGAATTAAAAAATGTTCACAGGGGGTACATCACTGAAAAAAGGTTGAGAACCACTGGTCTAGAAAATACGGTACTCTATTTAGAGAAGTCTGCCACAGTTGATTTGTCACTATCACTTGACGATGGATAATTCACTGTGAAGATCTCCGGACTGTAGAGTTGAACTCACTAACCCTAAAACTGTGACTAAATGGCATATACTACCATCGCGATCGGGTTGCGCAATATAGACGATATACGATATCAATGATATAAATTTGTCCGACAATAGAGGTTTTATTACGATTGTCTTATCGTGATAATGCATGTTGATGACAATTCTAGCTGTGTCCCCAACTTTCACAGCAACAAGCGAACAACTTCATTCTCAACAAAATGTAGTGGGCTAGCGGCTAATCTGATCAATATTTTTTATTATCACAAACTCTTTGCTATTTTTGTTATTCAGATTATAAATCTTTGGACAATGGAGGACTTTAAAGGGGAACTGCACTTTTTGGGGGGAATGTTGCCTATCGTTTACAATCTTTTTTTTAAACGATATACACAGTGGGCAACACGGTGTAACAGGGGTTAGTGCATGTGCCTCACAATACGAAGGTCCTGAGGAGTCCTGGGTTCAATCCCAGTTTGCATGTTCTCCCCGTGACTGCGTGGGTTCCCTCCGGGTACTCAGGCTTCCTACCACCTCCAAAGACATGCACCTGGGGATAGGTTGATTGGCAACACTAAAATTGGCCCTGGTGTGTGAATGTGAGTGTGAATGTTTTCTGTCTATCTGTGTTGGCCCTGTGATGAGGGGGCGACTTGTCCAGGGTGTACCCCGCCTTCAGCCCGATTGTAGCTGAGATACGCTCCAATGCCCCCCGCAACCCCAAAGGGAATAAGCAGTAGAAAATGGATGGATGGATACACACAGTTTAAGTCTTTTTATCGTAACAGAAACGCTCATAACAATATGTAATATGTTCAATATTTACCGTATTTTGATCATTTTGATCTGATTTTTTTCCACGCATTAATGATTTCTGTTTCCATAGCAGCACACGTCTGACTTCTGGCAACCTGTGTGTTCCTACTTCCGGAATCAAGCACGAGTGTTTTCTAATCATGGTAGACTTGGTAAAAGACAATGAAGACGACTATTTTTGGACGATAAAGATTTACAACTTCATACTTCAATCTGTTTTTTGAAGCTAGCACGAAGGAACAGTGAGACGTTGGAGCAGACGGAAGCCGGGAGAGGGGGATGAAAGCGATGTTGACACTATAAATATGGAACTTGAATCCAAGCTATTTTAAGTAAAATGGAGTGCTCATCCAATATCGACAGGAAACTTTCCCGGCCAGCTGGACCAGACGAACAACTGTCCATCGAGTGAGTGGTATTATATTGATCATGATACACGCAGCATACCATGTTTGTTAGTACTGCTACAGTACATACGCTGTGTGGCTAGCTCAGATGTGTACAAACAAAACATGTATATGTACCAAGATTTCATGTGTAACTATGTTTGTAATCCAAATATGTTTGGTGAGACTATGTGAAGCGATTATATTTTGAGTGTTACCAGAATGTGTTGAAAGTGCGTGTTGAGACGGATGCAGAAGTCCAGAAAGAGCAAGGCAGGTTCGGAGGTCTGGGGACAAGCAAGCGGTCAGGGGCTGGAGCTAGGCGTCGTTGTCCAGGGGCAGGCGAAAGGTCGAGATCCGGGAAGGCAGCAGGAAGTCCAGAGGAAATCCGGGGAGACGAGAAACAGCTCGAAACCAGAGAATGACGTGGAGCTGATGGATAACGACACAGGACAAGACACGATGAGCACAAATGAGGGGAAATACAAAGAGCGAGGAAGCACATAGGCGTGTAAGGCTTACTGTACAGGTACAAGTAGCTATGTTCTGGCACTGGAACGCAGGAAACGCTGCTTTAAGAAGGGAGTGAAATCCTCATCAGTGTCAGGTGTGTTGATCACTGATTGAATGCGCACAGCTGAATGAGCGACGGCGGGTGCTTAAGCTGTAATAATACAGACAGTTCTCAAATGTGGCATTAATGCTAATGTTATTTAAACATTAGTTTTAGGTTTTGTTCAAACTAACCACTGGAGAATCATTAGCTAACATTCTTTTATCGTTATGCGTTAGCTGGGGTTACACCGAGGAGGGAGGAGATAATATCAGCAGCTTTTAATGGGCGAAAGGGTCTCAGCACCTCGAAGCAAGTGTGACGTTAGGCTCGTTTTTTGTCACGGACATGGTGCCAGTGTCTAAACAGAGTCTCTAAACCAGGGGTCACCAACCTTTTTGAAACCAAGAGCTACTTCTTGGGTACTGATTAATGTGAAGGGCTACCAGTTTGATACACACTTAAATAAATTGCCAGAAATGGCTAATTTGGCCCTAGTGTGTGAATGTGAGTGTGAATGTTGTCTGTCTATCTGTGTTGGCCCTGCGATGAGGTGGTGACTTGTCCAGGGTGTACCCCGCCTTCCGCCCGATTGTAGCTGAGCTAGGCGCCAGCGCCCCCCGCAACCCCAAAAGGGAATAAGCAGTAGAAAATGGATGGGCTAATTTTCTCAATTTACCTTTAATAAATAAATCTATATGTATAAAAAAATGGGTATTTCTGTCTGTCATTCCGTCGTACATTTTTTTCCTTTCACGGAAGGTTTTTTGTAGACAACAAATGATGAAAAAAACACGTAATTGAACGATTTAAAAGAGGAGAAAACACGAAAAAAATGAAAATTATATTTTGAAACATAGTTTATGTTCAATTTTGACTCTTTAAAATTCAAAATTCAAACGAAAAAGTTAAGAGAAAAACTACCTAATACGAATCTTTTTGAAAAAATTATAAAAATAATTTATGGAACATCATTAGTAATTTTTCCTGATTAAGATTAATTTCAGAATTTTGATGACATGTTTTAAATAGGTTAAAATCCAATCTGGACTTTGTTAGAATACATAACAAATTGGACCAAGTTATATTTCTAACACACATCATTATTTCTTCTAGATTTTCCAGAACAAAATTTTTAAAAGAAATTCCAAAGACTTTGAAATAAGATTTAAATTTGATTCTACAGATTTTCTGGATTTGCCTGAATATTTATTTTTAATTTTAATTATAAGTTTGAAGAAATATTTCACAAATATTCTTTGTCGAAAAAACAGAAGCTAGAATGAAAAATCAAATTAAAATGTATTTATTTTTCTTTATAATAAAGAAAAAAATACTTGAACATTGATTAAAATTGTCAGGAAAGAAGAGGAAGGAATTTAAAAGGTAAAAAGGTATATGTGTTTAAAAATCCTAAAATCATTTTTAAGGTTGTATTTCCTCTCTAAAATTGTACTTTCTGAAAGTTATAAGAAGCAAAGTAAAAAAATAAATGAATTTATTTAAACAAGTGAAGACGAAGTCTTTAAAATATTTTCTTGGATTTTCAAATTCTATTTGAGTTTTGTCTCTCTTAGAATTAAAAATGTCGAGCAAAGCAAGACCAGCTTGCTAGTAAATAAATACAATTTTAAAAAATAGAGGCAGCTCACTGGTATGTGCTGCTATTTGAGCTATTTTTAGAACAGGCCAGCGGGCTACTCATCTGGTCCTTACGGGCTACCTGGTGCCCGCGGGCACCGCGTTGGTGACCCCTGCTATAAACAATCTCCAATAACACCATAAATAGATGCTAGATTTGTTGCCAATCATTTTTATAACAGAAAGAATGAGTAAAAGTGAGCAAAATCTCTAAAAACAATAAATTAATAAAAAAATCTCAATTAAGTTCATTGTACAATGTGCAGCAACAATATAAAAATAAAAAAACAACTATATTATGTAAGAAAACATATATATGTTAATACTATACTCAATAACAGTTTTGTTTTAAATTTATATTCACATTATTTTGCCTTTTTTTTAAATATATGCATCATAGCAAATCATGCAATTACGTCATATCGACCAGGCCCCTAACCACGCCCCTACAGCCAGAGGTATTTTGGCAATTTAGAGGAAACCCTGACATTGACGAATTAAAAAAGTCTTACATTACGATCATGCTTTGTCAGAGATGTTTTGTAATGTTAATCTGTTATATTTGCACCTAAAGCAATGCTAGTACATCAGTTTAGGAAAATTCATTACAAAATGATTAAGAGGCTCAATATTACATGTTATTAATTAATAAAGAAGATTAAAACGTTGTCATGCAGCAACATGAAAACCATTGCTTTGTGCAACATGTAGTCTAATAACAGACACATTTATTCAGGAACAAATATCACAGAAATGATTACTGTTACAATATATTGTATGACGCTACTGTGATTTTTTTATTTTTGGTTAAAGACAATAACTTAAGTACCCTAGCTTTAACATGCGCCTCTGGTTGTTGCGATCCGTGACTCGGATTTTCACATATTTATTTTTCCATCTTTGTTTCATTCTCTTTCTGACCCACTTACTTCCTGTTTAGTCCGTTACCATGGTTACACATTGATTTCACCTGCTCCTCGTTTTCTACACACACCCTGTTCTACTTGATTACTCCCTATATAAGCCTTCCTCTTTTCCTTGTTCAGTCTGGGTCCATGATTTGCTCTAATGCAACAGATGACGACTGCTACTTCTCTATGCTTACAGTATATTCACGCTAGCTTCTCACGCTAAGCCACTTGTTTATTCCAGTTTACATACTGATGATTTGTTTTATCTTTTTGTGCCTACGTGCCATTTTAGTTGTCTATTTGTACTTCCTAGTTTTCATACTAGCGTTTTTGGTTTGCCTTTTTATTAGCTCCAGTGTTTCTGTTCAGAGCTCCTTTTGTTACTTAGAATACATTTTATTATATCTTACCTCTTGCCGTGTTCATGTCAACGCATCCACGAAGGGACATTGGTCGTTTCCGCAGCAATGTCAGGGCACGACATGGCACGCCACTTCGTTCGTAAAACAGAAAAATACAGGTATTTTTCAGAAGCATATTGTAGCATTTTTAATTTATTAGTACCGCGGTTCTTTATTACTACCTGTATACCGAAAAACCCTCCTATCCTAATGTATGTGTGTGTGTGTGTGTGTGTGTGTGTATATATATATATATATATGTATATATATATATATATATATATATATATCACGCCCATCTACAATGTTAACAAATATCTTTATTTACATTGTAGATTGTCACTGAAGACATCAAAACTATGAATGAACACTTCCTTGAAAGCTTTTCTTCAGTTTTCCTTGTGTATAAACAACTTTTGGACGAATATGCACTCCTTGTGAGACTTTCAATCAAGAGGAAATACTAAGATGCCATTGCTAGCGATATTAAACATATATACCACTTGTGTATATATATTTGCTACCATGCTATTTACATGGCAGCAAGGTGGAACAGGCGCTACTGCATGTGCCTCACGATAAGAAGGTCCTGGCTTGATCCCCAGGTTCGGGGTCTTTTTATGTGGAGTTTGCATGTTCTCCTCCCACCTCCAAAGACATGCACCTGGGGATAGGTTCACTGGCAAGACTAAATCGGCCCTAGTGTGTGAATGTGAGTGTAAATGTTATCCGTCTATCTCTCAACATGCGATGACCCAGACAGGGACAAGAAATGGATGGATGGGTTTGGACACACCTCATTCAATGCGTTTTCTTTATTTTCATGACTATTTGATTGTCACTGAAGGCATCAAAACTATGAATGAACCCATTTGGAGTTATGTACTTAAAAAAAAGGGGAAATAACTGAAAACATGCTTTATATTCTAGTTTCTTCAAAATTACCACCCTTTGCTAAGAGTACTGCTTTGCTCACTCTTGGCATTCTCTCGATGAGCTTCAAGCACATTTGTGAAGTGAAAACCATTTCAGATGACTACCTTTTGAAGCTATATCAACAATGTACAATATAATATAAAAACAAGTTAATCATAGATGAATAGATATTACATTTTCAATCGATTCTTAGCCCCTGAATCGTAATCTAATGGTGATATTCCCACTTCGAGAGCCAATTGTTGGAAATAGTTTAAATATTTCATTATTATTGTTACACCTGCACTCTGTGTTTTTGTCACAATATAATTAAGATCAATTTAACTCAAGAATCTGGAAAACTTTTAGTATCAGTATATTATATAGCATTTGCATTATCAATCCAAAACCCAAAGTTGTAGTTTTGCCAACAAATAATGTAAAATATCCAAACAAAATAGTATGTTGTTATTACATTTTAATAGAAGTGTAGATGGAAACATTTTACAACAGAAAGCATCCAGATATTAACGGTCATTTAGCAAGAAGATTAACGATTCTTTTGAGAAAATACTATAACTGGAAATAGAACAATATGCTAACGCATTTGTCAGCGGCCAAATTAGGAGCCTTCGTAACCTGCTTTGAAATGTTCATATCATCATTTATATGCCAACTAACATATTGTGATATATACATATAGTTATCGCAAGAGGCTGCAGTATACATGACAATATAGAGTTTAGGCCATACCAGCCATTCTTACTTCACGTCATTGTAATTTGGCTTTTTGTGGAACGGTCCAAAAGTAAACACAAGAGGCAACCAGGTGGATGAAAAAGCTTCCAAACACAAAATCACTTTTGTCATGAAGCTTTTAAATAAGAGGACACAAGAGGAACAAGGACAATGGAGAGAACACCCAATTCACTCTGTGGATAAATGCATCACTATTGATTAAGGCTTCTTTTCTGCTTCTTCATTGTAGTACACTGTAATGCAAAGCTCAGTGAACTGATCACTTAGCACAGAAATCTGGTTAATCAAAGGTTGTGTGGCCTCATCACGGAGGACTTAAGAGCAAGGCAGCACTTCAGCGAACACAGACACATTTTGATGTCTTGTCTATACGGACACATGCGTGCACATTCGGTCCTCTGTTGTCCCAGAGTAATGACTGCCAGATCACCGTGACAGACATTTATGGTCACTTCTACATTTTGCTGGAGGTCCTCACCCAATATTAATGCATTGTTTTGTTTTATTTGTTCATTTGTTTGGATACTGTGCTGATCTGTTGCTCGGATCATGTTTTGTTTTAGTTTAAGACTTGGGTTTGGTGTTCCTCTGTTGCCATGGGTGCTGATTATTTTCACCTGCCTCTGATTAATTTTCAGGATGCTTACCTGCTCCCGCACACTAATCAGAGAGCTATTCATTCCTGCCTTTCGCCACACTCGGTCCGGCTGTTTTTTTTGCTCCTGCAAAAAGGTTAAAGTACTCTTTTGATCTTGTTTCAATGTTAGCTTTCCAGTGCTATTTTTCTGCCTTAGCTCCCCGTGCAATTGGTACGCTCTTCTTGTGGTTGTTTGTGCTTTTCCTGCACATTTGTATTATGGGCCGATTTATGGAAAATTAATCATTGTCCTACCTGCTCACTGCCTCCGGAGTTCTGTCTGCAATTTGGGGAAAAGATCCGCGCACAACCATGCCAGCACTCAAACGTAACAGTTATTTTGCCTTTAATTGTCATGGTTAAGTTTGGTCTGAAATGACTTTTAAAAAAAAGGGTGACATTAGATGAGAATGAATATAATTTGCTATGTAACAAAACGTCTAATAAAAAAAGATGGAAAGCGGAGTCCAAGCCTACCTAAACGTAATTGGACACTTTTTGCTGCTAACAAACAGAAAGTGAGAAAAGTTTATGCTCCATGATTTGTGACCATACTCAAGATGAATGCTAATGTCCGCTGGGTGAGTTAATGCAATTCAAAAAGCACTTTGCTTTATTTTCCATGATGACAATATGATTGATGGCTGAGGTTACACCTGGGCTTGGTGGTACATATTTGGGATCACTCATCACTACACTATTTATCTGAGTTCTTGGAATGTGTATTCTGTATTAAAAACTCTTTGTCCTCAAATTTCCTCCAGGTAAATTCAAACAAAACGGACACTGATCATTTCTCCCGATAAAAAGATCCCTGTGATCAAGAACTCCCTTTGTGCTCTAGGTGAATCTGTTAAAAGCAGCCTCAGAAACCTTGGAGTTGTGTTTGAACAGTAAATGTCTTTGAAGACTCACTGCCGTCAGCTGACCAAAAACAGTTTTAATCATCTCAGAAGTATTTCTAAAGTGAGAAATTTGTTGTCAAAATTAGATCTTGAAATTATCATTCACGCGATCATTTCGTCCCGTATTGACTATTGCAATTCTCTTTTCACTCTCTTCAACAAGTCAATGCTAAAGAGACTTCAGACTGTACAAAATGCGGCTGCAAGACTTTTGACCGGTGCACCCAGAACAGCCCATATTACCACCATTGTATCCAGTTTTCATTGGCTTCCAGTTAAATTCCGCATTGAGTTTAAGATTTTAGTCCAGACATTCCGTGCGTTGCATGGTGGGGCCCCTCACTACATCACTGACTTGCTATGTCCCTACTCCCGTCTTCAGGCCAGGGTCTTCTAAAGATTCCAAACACTTGTTTTAAAACCCGTGGAGACCTGGCATTCCAGGCTATAGCGTGCAGACTCTGGAACAATTTGCACCAGTCCCTCCATGATCTTGACTGTGTTGAAACATTTAAGAAACAATTGAAAACTTCTCTTTTTAGTAAAGCTTTTAGTTAATCCACTTTGTATCCTTTTTATGAGGTTGCCTCTGCTGTTTTGAATGTAATTGTTGTTTTACTTCACCTATGTTTTGTACAACGCTTTGTGATTTTATCTATGAAAAGCGCTTTATAAATAACATTTACTTACTTACTTACTGTCATGTCTTTTGATCATGTCTTGTTTGGCTATGTTGTGTTCACCTTTGGACTCTTTAAGTTCCTGTTTTTTTTTCACTCACTTGTTTTGTTCCCATAGTTGCAAATTACGTTCACCTGTCTCTGATTAGTATTCAGCCGCTCACCTGCTACCCGAGCAGTAATCAGAGGCATTATTTAAGCCTGCCATTGCCGGTCAGTCGGCCTGGCGTCATTGTGTACTTTTCATGCTCTGCCCATGCCAGTTTTTTCATGCCAAAGTCCATGCTACTCTTGTCAAGCCATAATAAGTGTTGTGTGATTTATGTTCTTAGTCTGTTTATGTGTTAGTTTTGTTCCTTAGCCAAGTTGTGCCTCCGCTGTAAGCGCCTTTTGTTTGTGCCTTTTTTTAGTTAAGATTAAATCATCTTTTTACCAAAACGCCATGTCATGACTAGTCCGCCTGCTTTCCTGGGAGAGCGACCCCGCAACAAGCTATGACCCCCCCATCGTGACACTTACTCTACTTACACTATAGTACTTTCACCCTAGAATGTGGATTAAGGCATCTGACATAAACAAACCTGCTTTTGATTGATAAACAAACAAGAGAATGGTAAGGTGTGGCCATCTCTTCAATGATATTGACAATTATAAAGTACCTTCTCGCATAGGAATATAAATCGAAAACACATTGAGAATATCTTTGAAAAGTGTATTTATTTCAGTAGTTTAACACAAAAAGTAAAACTCACATTCTAAAGATAAACTACGAGGTAAGATATTTCAATAATATATATTTTAAGTGATTATATTAGATTGTGCCAATTTCCAATGATTGTTCTTGGAGATAAGTTTGCTCCGTTGCTTTCTTCAATGCAGTCTAATGGCCAGGGATGGGATCAAGGTCAGCCGTTGTCAGAAGTTTACATCGTCCATCGCACTCCTGTACGGCATCACTGCTGCGAAGGCGGTTTAGTTAAAGGCGACCAGAATTAGCTTTTGTAATAAACAACAACACTTCATTGGGGATATGCTGTATTTAATCACCCTGTTAGTGCCATTTGACAGCATTTCCACCCCTTGTTGTCCCTGCGGTCCTCTTTTAAAGGATTGTGGCCCTTTTATAACACATTGAGGTTACGTGGGAGTTAAATGTGTAAAAAGTGAAATATTGTGATAACTACTGATTTTTGCGCTAATCAGCAAATGAATATTTGCGTTAAGATTTAAAATCAAATATCTTTTGCACATTATTCTAATTGATTTTTGCTGCATTCTATTTCGGGCTGTAAAATTAATTGACATTGAGGTTTTAATTAGTGCAATAATATAACAGTAAGAGGCTGAGGTTTTTGTTTTTTTCAGTCAGTCACAGTTTGTGTCTAGGTGGATGGAGAGCTGGGCGCCAGCTTTACACACACAGGAAGCAGGTACAGACAGTCTGCAAAGTAACAAAAATTAAGCGGAAAAAAAATAAGATTACTCAGCCAAATGTCCCGTTGTGGCAATATTCAGTTTCAAATCGGCTGGGCAATATGTGCCCATCAACAAGAACGAACAAGCGAGAATGCTGTGATCACGTGATAAACAAAAAGACAACGGACGACCTAGTTTCCCAACTGGGAAAAAATGCAATTTAAGATGTTCAATATTTGTGTCTGTAATTGTTTTGCTTACATAAATGAGTCCATTGTATTTGTTGTTTATTTATTTAATACAACAAAGTAAGTTACATTCCAAAAACAGTAAAATTATCAACAATTTTACAGTAATGACGAATAAAAGTTGTTATGCTTTTAAATTATTATTTGTATTATGATTATATATTATGATTACATTATAAACACTGCATAGTTTTTATGTTTTTTTTAATTTAGTTTAAGAGCATGATGTAGACAAAAGGTCTGAGTCTGTCTGCATGAAGCCAAATATATTTTTAAGGTAATTTATTGCATAATGTTCTAATGTGTTGCGCCTTGAAACAAGAATATGTTGGTTGACGGACTAAAAGTCATAAGTCTTCCTTCACTCAATTTGCAGTCTTATGCATTTATAAAATATAAAAATCGCAATTGCAATTTTGGATGGAAAAATCGCAAATAGCTGTTTTCTAGTCCTAGATTCATTTACCTCGGAAGTTGTTAGTCAGAGCTGGAAATGACATACCAGTTGAGCTTTGAGCGCTCCAGTTACAAAGTCGAAAATCAATTTGGCCACATCCTTGAAAGCTTTTTTTCAGTTTGCCTTGTATATAAACAACTTCTGGACGAATATGCACTCCTTTTGTAACCTTCAATTAAGAGGAAATAGAAAGATGCCATTGCCAGCGATGTAAAACATATATACCATATGAAAAAAATGTAATTTACCTGTCATTTACACTACAGTAACATTATATATACTATATATATATATATATATATATATATATTTTTTTTTTTAATATATATATATATATACATAAATATATATATATATAGATATATATATGTTGTGTGTATATATATATATATATATATATTTATATATATATACACACAACAAGTTTTATCAAAAGTTCTTTTTTGAAGAAAAACTGGCCGCCCATCATCGAGATCGCAGACCATGTAACAAATGCGAACGTCTTCCGGGTTAAGCTTCAACCCGGATGTGATTCATTTTCATTCATATTTGTCAACAAGATAATACATTTTTATTAGAGATGGCCGATAATGGCTTTTTTGTCTATATCCGATATTCCGATATTGTCCAACTCGTAATTACTGATTACGATATCAACCGATACCGATATACACAGTCGTGGAATTAACACATTATTGTGCCTAATTTTGTTTTGATGTCCCGCTGGATGCATTAAACAATGTAACAGATGCATTAAACAATGTAACAGATGCATTAAACAATGTAACTTTACCATGAATTGATTAACGTGGACACCGAAAACGTATTGGGGTGTTACCATTTAGTGGTCAATTGTACGGAATATGTAGTGTACTGTGCAATCTACTAATACAAGTTTCGATCATATCAATCAAAAACAAGGTTTTCCAAAATAAGAGAACAACTTAAACTCCAAATATGGAAAAAAAATCCCCATATGGCACTGCCATATTTATTATTGAAGTCACAAAGTGCATTATTTTTTTAACATGCCTCTTGCATGGAATTTGGAACATGCTCTCCCTGAGATAATCCTGATACCCACTACAACTATGGGAAGTACTACACTTTGACGTTCACAAAGTGCATTATTTTTTCATATTTTTTTAAACATGCCTCAAGACAAAACAACTACCAAAACAATGAAGCCACACAGCTTCAGTCCAGGTGACCACTAATAATGTTGTCCGGGTGGAAATCAGGAGAATGGTTGCCCCGCGAGATTTTCGGGAGGGCACTGAAATTAGGGAGTCTCCCGGGAAAGTCGGGAGGTTGAAACCGATACCGATCATTTCCGATATTACATTTCAAAGCATTTATCGGCCAATATTATCAGACATCCCTAATTTTTATTAATCACATGAGTTAACATGTTAACGTCGACAGCCCTGATACATATATATATATATATATATATATATATATATATATATATTTATATATATGCTACCAAGCTATTTACATGGCAGCACGTTGGAACAGGGGTACATGTGTGTGCCTCACAATAAGAAGGTCCTGGCTTTGATCTCCGGGCTTTGGGTCTTTCTGTGTGGAGTTTGCGTGTTCTCCCCGTGACTGTGTGGGTTCCCTCCGGGTACTCCGGCTTCCTCCCACCTATCCCCTGGGGATAGGTTGATTGGCAACACTAAATTGGCCCTGGAGTGTGTATGTGAGTGTAAATATCATCTGTCTGTCAACCTGCGATGACCCAGAGAGGGACAAGAAATGGATGGATGGGTTTGGACACACCTTCTCATTCAATGCGTTTTTGTTATTTTCATGACTATTTGATTGTCACTGAAGGCATCAAAACTATGAATGAACACGTGGAGTTATGTACTTAACAAAAAAAGGTGAAATAACCCAAAACATGTTTTATATTCTAGTTTCTTCAAAATAGCCTCCCTTTGCTCTGATTACTTTTTCGCACACTCTTGGCATTCTCTCAATGAGCCTCAAGAGGTAGTCACCTGAAATGTTTTTTACTTCACAGGTGTGCTTGAAGCTCATCGAGAGAATGCCAAAAGTGTATAAAAAAGTAATCAGAGCAAAGAGTGGCTATTTTGAAGAAACTAGAATATGTAACATGTTTTCAGTTATTTCACCTTTCGTTGTGTTCATTCATAGTTTTGATGCCTTCAGTGACAATCCACAATGTAAATAGTCATGAAAATAAGGAAAACACATTGAATGTGTCAGGATTTTCACTGACAGTTTGGTAATGTTTTTTTTTTCTCTGTTTGTTTTATTTCCTGTCAGCACTCTTATGTTGGTTCCTTTTCCTGCATGTCTCCCTGAAGGCTTCTCTCCCTCACCTGTACCTGATTGGCAGTCTGGCACAGCTGGTGGCAATTGCCAATCAGGCTCCTATCTATACCTGCCTCTCCCTTCAATCAGTGCTGGAGTATTACTAGCTGTATGCTGTGGACTGTTTGGTGTCTCCAGTTTTCTTGTTTGCTGGTTCCTGTTCACCTGTTTTACTGGTTTCCTGTCTCCTGATTCCTGTTTTTCCTGCAAATTTTGGACATTAAAAATCATGTCTTCCTATGTCAAGCCTGCCATCTCTGCATCTCGGGGTTCGTCACCCAAATTTACTGACAGAATAATGAGAAGCTGTGTCTAAACTTTTGGCCTGTACTATATGTCAAACAATAATACATCAAATATGGCTGATTTATTATGACATAAAAGTTCTAAAAACTGATGTTACAGAATTTCTATTATTGTTTGCACTAATAATGGAAATTTTAAAAAGCCATTACTCAACTTTTAGAGTAGGAAATCCGTTATCAGGGGGCGTTCCAGTTGAACTTCCTACTCGGAACTCAGAAATTCCAACTTACCAGTAAAAATGGAACGCTCTATTATTCTTGGTGTTAAAGTACACCACAATCCAACGTGCATCCTGGATAATATATATATAAATATAATAATAATAATAATACTATATATATACAAACCCCGTTTCCATATGAGTTGGGAAATTGTGTTAGATGTAAATATAAACGGAATACAATGATTTGCAAATCCTTTTCAACCCATATTCAATTGAATGCACAACAAAGCCAACATATTTGATGTTCAAACTCATAAACTTTATTTTTTTTTGCAAATAATAATTAACTTAGAATTTTGTGGCTGCAACACGTGCCAAAGTAGTTGGGAAAGGGCATGTTCACCACTGTGTTACATCACCTTTTCTTTTAACAACACTCAATGACATTTGGGAACTGAGGAAACTAATTGTTGAAGCTTTGAAAGTGGAATTCTTTCCCATTCTTGTTTTATGTAGAGCTTCAGTCGTTCAACAACCCGGGGTCTCCGCAGTCATATTTTACGCTTCATAATGTGCCACACATTTTCGAAGGGAGACAGGTCTGGACTGCAGGCGGGCCAGGAAAGTACCCACACTTTTTTTTTACGAAGCCACGCTGTTGTAACACTTGTCTTGCTGAAATAAGCAGGGGCGTCCGTGATAACATTGCTTGGATAACACCATATGTTGCTCCAAAACCTGTATGGACCTTTCAGCATTAATGGTGCCTTTACAGACGTGTAAGTTACCCATGCTTTGGGCAATAAAACACCCCCATACCATCACAGATGCTGGCTTTTGAATTTTGCGCATATAACAATCCAAATAGTTATTTTCCTCTTTTTTCTGGAGGACACCACGTCCTCTGTTTCCAAATATAATTTGAAATGTGGACTCGTCAGACCACAGAACACCTTTCCACTTTGCATCAGTCCATCTTGGGTGAGCTTGGGCCCAGCCAAGCCGGCGGCGTTTCAGGATATTGTTGATAAATGGGTTTGGCTTTGCATAGTAGAGTTTTAACTTGCACTTACAGATGTAGCGACCAACTATAGTTAGTGACAGTGGTTTTATGAAGTGTTCCTGAGCCCGTGTGGTGATATCCTTTACACACTGATGTCGGTTTTTGATGCAGTACCGCCTGAGGGATCAAAACTCCGTAATATCATCGCTTACGTGCAGTGATTTCTCCAGATTCTCTGAACTTTTTGATGATTTTACGGACCGTAGATGGTGAAATCCCTAAATTCCTTGCAATAGCTCGTTGAGAAATGTTGTTCTAAAACTGTTCGACAATTTGCTTACAAAGTAGTGACCCTCACCCCGTCCTTGTTTGTGAATTACTTAGCATTTCATGGAAGCTGCTTTTACACCCAATCATGGCACCCACCTGTTCCCAATTAGCCTGCACACCTGTGGGATGTTCCAAATAAGTGTTTGATGAGCATTCCTCAACTTTATTAGTATTTATTGGCACCTTCCCCAACTTCTTTGTCACGTCTTGCTGGCATCAAATTCTAAAGTTTTAATGATTATTTGCACACAAAAAAATGTTTATCAGTTTGAACCTCAAATATGTTGTCTTTGTAGCATATTCAACTAAATATGGGTTGAAAATGATTTGCAAATCATTGTATTCCGTTTATATTTACATCTAACACAATTTCCCAACTCATATGTAAACGGGCTTTGTAATTGTACACTTTCAAAATTCTATATAACCTAGCAGGCCTTCATTATAAGAGAATGTGGCAGCTAAGAGCATTCTGTTCAGAGACAGCCATAATAAGTTCATTCAAGTCGCACCAATCTAGTATGATGCTGTGTCGTCTTGGAGGGAAAAATCTGTTCTCATTCTCACCCTCGTAAATCACTCCAGTAAGTCTAGAGTGTCACGTTTGGAAAAACTAAAAGTCACCTAGGCCCTGCTTTGTAGAAATACAAAGAAAAGCATGTTACAAAGGCAAATTGTCAACCTATGAAATTAAAGCCCCCAGTATAATAACATGGATAACAGATAGCAGCAATGATATTCTTGAATGTGTGAGCTGTTAAGAATCCAGGCTGTTATATTGGAATACCACACACAAAAAAGTGTTTTTTTCCAGTCTCACAAGCTTTTTGTGTAGTTTTGTGGAGCTGCTCTATTCAGTTAATACATTTCTATAGTGGCCTATAGTGAAGAACTCCTACATGATGGATGCCATGATTGTTAAAAATGAGTTTAGGGAAAGTTGTGTTTGAGTTGAGGTTGAGTTTATTTGGAACATGCAAACATACAACATGATACATCACAATATCCAGTTTTTCGAATGCAGTGTACTTTTGTAATTATTTCCCCATATTTTGACACAGTAACTCAGATATGGTAACACTAGTGAGCAGTAGAGAATATGGAGTGATTTTTGGTCTAGAACATGTTTTGCTTCATTCATTATTGATGTGTTTCTTACTACTTTATGTTGTATATTTTTTACATGAGATTTCCTGTTCAATTTATCATCAATCATTATACAAACCCTGTTTCCATATGAGTTGGGAAATTGTGTTAGATGTAAATATAAACAGAATACAATGATTTGCAAACCCTTTTTAACCTATATTCAGTTGAATATGCTAGAGAGACAACATATTTGATGTTCAAATTGATAAACATTTTTTTTGTGTGCAAATAATCATTAATTTAAGAATTTGATGCCAGCAACACCTGACAAAGAATTTGGGAAAGGTGGCAATAAATACTGATAAAGTTGAGAAATTCTCATCAAACACTTATTTAGGAACATTCCACAGGTGTGCAGGCTAATTGGGAACAGGTGGGTGCCATGATTGGGTATAAAAGCAGCTTCCATGAAATGCTAAGTCATTCACAAACAAGGATGGGGCGAGGGTCACCAATTTGTAAGCACATTGTCGAACAGTTTTAGAACAACATTTCTCAACGAGCTATTGAAAGGAATTTAGGGATTTTACCATCTCCGGTCTGTAAAATCATCAAAAGGTTCAGAGAATCTGGAGAAATCACTGCACCTAAGCGATGATATTATGGACCGTTGATCCCTCAGGCGGTATTGCATCAAAAACCGACATCAGTGTGTAAAGGATATCACTACATGGGCTCAGGAACACTTCATAAAACCACTGTCAGTAACTCCTGTTGGTCGCTACATCTGTAAGTGCAAGGTAAAACTGTACTATACAAAGCAAAAGCCATTTATCAACAACACCAAGGAACGCAGCTGGCTTCGCAGGGCCAGAGCTCATCTAAGATGGACTGATGCAAATGGAAAGGTGTTCTGTGGTCTGACGAGTCCACGTTTCACATTATATTCAAAAACTGTAGACGTAGAGTCCTCCGGAACAAAGAGGAAAATAACCATCTGGGTTGTTACACGCGCAAAGTTCCAAAAGCCAGCATCTGTGATGGTATGGGGGTGTATTAGTGTCCAAAGCATGGGTAACTTACACATCTGTGAAGGCACCATTAATGCTGAATGGTCCATACAGGTTTTGGAGCAACATATGTTGTCATCCAAGCAACTTTATCATGGGCGTCCCTGCTTATTTCAGCAAGACTATGCCAAGCCATGTGTTACAACAGCGTGGTTTTGTGGTAAAAGAGTGTGGGTACTTTCCTGGCCCGCCTGCAGTCCAGACCTGTCTCTTATCGAAAATGTGTGGCACATTATGAAGCGTAAAATACGACAACGGAGACCCCGGACTGTTGAACGACTAAAGCTCTACATAAAACAAGAATGGGAAAGAATTCCACTTTCAAAGCTTCAACAATTAGTTTCCTCACATTCCAAACGTTTATTGAGTGTTGTTAAAAGAAAAGGTGATGTAACACAGTGGTGAACATCCCCTTTCCCAACTACTTTGGCACGTGTTGCAGCCATGAAATTCTAAGTTGATAATTATTTGCAAAAAAAATAAAGTTTATGGGTTTGAACATCAAATATGTTGTCTTTGTAGTGCATTCAACTGAATATGGGTTGAAAAGGATTTGCAAATCATTGTATTCCGTTTTTATTTACATCTAACACAATTTCCCAACTCATATGGAAACGGGGTTTGTACCTAGAAATTTGGTTTCATTTACTCTTTCAATTTCTACTCCGTCTATTTGTACTTGTGTTTGACTTTCTCTTCTACTGTTACCAAGTAGCATTATTTTAGTTTTACTGAGATTCAAAGATAGTCTGTTTTTGTCAAACCATCTTTTTAATTTGTTCATTTCTTCTGTTATTATTTGTATTATTTTCTGTGTGTTCTCTCCTTAACAAAACACTGTTGTATCATCCGCTGATAATACTAACTTTACATCTTTTGAAACTTTACAAATGTTATTTATATAGAGATTGAATAATTTAGGTCCTAGTATTGATCCCTGAGGTACACCACAGGATATATTTAGCATTGTAGAAGTGTGTTCGCCTAACTTCACGTATTATTTCCTGTTTGTCAGATAACTTCTTATCCAGTTTAAGACTAACCTTAGTGGGTCTGCCTTACAATACAAAGGTCCTGAGTAGTCAGGGTTCAATCCCGGGCTCGGGATCTTTCTGTGTGGAGTTTGCATGTCCTCCCCGTGACTGCGCGGGTTCCCTCCGGGTACTCCGGCTTCCTCCCACCTCCAAAGACATGCACCTGGGGATAGGTTGATTGGCAACACTAAATTGGCCCTAGTGTGTGAATGTGAGTGTGAATGTTGTCTGTCTATCTGTGTTGGCCCTGTGATGAGGTGGCGACTTGTCCAGGGTGTACTCCGCCTTCCGCCCGATTGTAGTGAGATAGGCACCAGCGTCCCCCGCGACCCCAAAGGAGATAAGCGGTAGAAAATGAATGGATGGTTACATCTGAATATAAAAAAAATACATATGTCTAGACTACAGAGTCTCAATAAACAGGAGAGTTTGCTCCTGTACTGCTCAGTCCTAGAGTGTGGATAAATAAAATTCCTGCTTGGCTGCTACTCTGGTATGCCAGGATGAAGTGGTTTGGTTAATATTCTCCAGTATGGCTTGCAGCTCGTTTCTCCTCCGTTTTGTATCTGCATTGTCCAGTGTGTCAATCCTCTCTCCAGCACTGGACTGGCTTTCTTCATTAGCATCTCCTGAATTCTGGTGTGTCTTGCTGTTATGTTGCTAGCAGACAGCTCCTAAAGTCAGGACACTTTCAACCACGGACCGATAAAGCATGAGCAGCATCTCTATGCAAACATTAAAATACCTCAACCTCCTTAAGAAGAAAAGCTTCCTCTGGCTCCTCTTTAGCAGACCTGGGCAAATTAACAGTGGCCACACTGTTAGGCTTTTAGATCTGGCCCGTCGGACATACCCAAATAATTTTTTTAGATCTTTAAGATGAAAACTGTAGCTGCTATTATGACATGCAGTGATGTTTTCAAATGACCGTAAGACTTGAACTATACAAAGTATATTTTAATTGTTGGAATCTGTGTTTTTGCATGATATACTAGTTACTATGGTAATCTAAGTCACAGCAGCTCAGACGAGGGACCAAGCAGTGTGGGTGGGGTATGTTTCCACAGACTGTTTCCAGGGCGGCCAACCTGAAATGCGGGTGACAGAGAAAGGAGATTTTTACAATAAAGTTCTAAAGCTTAGTGATATATCAGATATATCAGATCGTTGGTGTGAGAGTTGTTTTTCCGTTGCTTATTTTCTGTACTCTTTGGCACACCATATTTACTCTCTCTCATCCACAGTATGGAGCGCAGCTGGTCCAAAGCAGGAGCAAACACCTGAAATTGATTAAGGGGGTCTATTTAACCTGGGTGCTGACGCCGGAACTTTATGTCTCACCACCGTATTGCTCGCATGCGTACGCTCCTTCGGCTCACTTGGAAACCTTTCTTTGACTCGTGCTCCTCACCAGGTTTGATTGTATCTCTAGCCTTGTCTAGCTCTTTTAGTTTGTTTTTGTTACTTCTTTCTAGAAGTGTCTTGTTTCCTAGCCTCGTCTAGCGTTTTATGTTTATACTTAGCACTTTTGTTTACTTTTTCCATACAGTATTTCCCTGGCTGTGTCCAGCGCTTTTGGTTAGTTTTTTTTGGTAGCAACTATTTCAGTTCGTTCATGGTGTGTTTTGTGCTCCACCATCGCCTTTTGTTATATATATATTTGGCAACCTTACATCCAAATAAAGACGAACTTTGTTTGCTACCATCTACGTCTCTGCATCTTTGGGGTCCACGCACTTCTACACGTAACAGTTGGTGGGGTTTTTTTTTACCCTTCGCATTCATATTTTGCTGTGTTTGTTGCATTTTTATTGCGTTTCGCTTGATTGCAAAATATGTCGATCGAGAGAGGGTGTGTCGTTCAATGCTGTCAACATTCAGTGTTTTATCGTTCATTGTTAATTTTGTAAAACCCACATCCTTTATTTACATGTACATTCTTGATGTCTCATTCAGTAAAAAACAAGAAAAAAATCCATTCCGTTTTTTAAGGCGGTCTGTCATAATGTTTATAGCCTCCAATTAATTATTGTGAGGTTTTGTATCAGTGTTCCTGAAAATCAGATATACCGGCCTCCAGACACATGTTTTTCTCAAAATTTGGCCCCCGAGTCAAAATAATTGCCCAGGCCTGATATAGATGGTGAAACAGTCTACCTTATTGTCAATAGCTGTGTTTTCATTTCCCTTAGAAATTCGCAATACCTAAGTATCGCAATAAGAAACCGGCAATGGAAACATCCATATTTACAAAAATATCTCTCAAACATTTTTACGCTCTCTAGAGGTGGTTTTTCAGACATTTCGATTTTGAAGCATGTCGCAAAATCATGATGGAAACACAAATTTGCATTTAGAGGGCACCTAAACACAGAACCCACGGGGCACCGATGCAGGACAACTAAGGTAGACGGGTCGTCTTGGTCTCGCTTCCGATCGGTCGACCGGAGGGAGCAAGGCAGCACCGGGTCGTCTGACAGCTTCCTTTCCCATATTAGAAACCTGCCCGCAGGCTCGGAGAGACCCACATGCTCAAACAATGTAGAGGGGGTCCTTGAATCCACAAGTGGTTCCTTATTTGTCGCCGCTGTCTATGTAAGGCATTGTCTTTGAAGTATCACCCGCTGCCTTTCTCTTCTGTTGACAATCAGTCCAACCGCAATGGCTGCAAATGTAATCAAAGCTCTAAAACCATGGAATCGCAAAGCGTCCATCTTCTATAAATTGGAGTCTCGCGGGACGAGATTTTACAAGACTTACGGCACATCACGCAAAACAGTCGTTAATGGAAACATTTATCCATCCATCCATTTTTTACCGCTTATTCCCTTTTGGGGTCGCTGGTTCCTATCTCAGCTACAATCAGGCGGAAGGCGGGGTACACCCTGGACAAGTCGCCACCTCATTGCAGGCCCAACACAGATAGACAGACAACATTCACACTCACATTCACACACTAGGGCCAATTTTAGTGTTGCCAATCAACCTATCCCCAGGTGCATGTCTTTGGAAGTGGGAGGAAGCCGGAATATCCGGAGGGAACCAACGTAGTCACGGGGAGAACATGCAAACTCAGGACTACTCAGGACCTTTGTATTGTGAGGCAGACGCACTAACCCCTCTTCCACGGTGCTGCCTGGAAACATCTACAAGATGCAAATATACTTTGTTGAAAATGTAGAATATTTAAAGTTAAAGTTAAAGTACCAATGATTGTCACAACACACTAGGTGTGGTGAAATTTGTCGCCTACATTTGACCCATTGCAGTGAGCAGCAGCAGTGGCCGTGCCCGGGAATCATTTTGGTGCTTTAACCCCCAATTTCAACCCTTGATGCCAAGCAGGGAGGAAATGGGTCCCATTTTTAGAGTCTTTGGTTTGAACTCACGACATACCGATCTCAGGGCGAACACTCTAACCACAAGGTCACTGAGCTGAAAAAATATTTTAGATCAGGAGTAATGTTTGAAAAACCATACAATAGAATGTACCAATACAGAACTTTAACAAAGTAATTTTGTGTTATCATATTTCATGGTACTTACCTTGTGTAGCGGACTTCTGGGATATCTCCTTTGGGCTGCTTGTCCATCACAAAACAATATGATGTTTTTGTTGTTGCCTATGTTGCACACAGACGTCTTTGAGTGACAGACCAGACGCCATAGATGACAGCAACCGATATGTATTCCTGTGCATAAAACCCAGTAAACAAGGGTAATGGTCCAGCATGTGGAGTCAGAAGACAGAACAAACTGAAACAAGTTACCCAAAGGAGATTCTTCATATTTCCATGAATAAATGTCTGTTTTTCGCTTGTTTATCTAATTCCGAGAATTTTGTCTGCTTGTTCGCTTTTATTTAGCGAAAACCTGCAACGGAAATGCAACCAATGTCTGGGGTGCCCTCCTTGTCTGTGCACTTGTAGCAGGCTATCAGTGACTCAACAGCTTTTCGTGTCGACTTCCCAAATGTTTCCTTTTTAAAGTTATATATTTACAATGAGTCTTCAAATTTAAAAAATAAAAGCCTGTCTTCTCCCTGCTAGTTTAAGTAATGATTGTCCGTAGACGACAACCTGAGGTTCACACAATCCTGCACTCCAACCACCAGAACTGAGAAAGTGAATGAGAAACAGAGCTCCGAGAAGAACAAAGCGGACTAAAGTCACGGAATCAGAGAAACAAGCGATTAAAAACATAAATCAAATGTGTAGCTGGCATCTGCCTTGAACAAAAGTAGGATTTAGACCCCGTTGCCAAAACAACATCCAAATGGCAGACATTTATTCATTGAAATATAAAGAATCTCCTGTGGGAGAGTTGTTTCAGTTGTTTCAACAAACTGAAAATTCCGTCTTGGTTTGTAGTACATTCTATTGTTTTGTTTTTCAAGCAAAGCAACAGTTTTTCAGTTTTGAAAAAGGCACTTCTCTTTTGTAAAGTAAATCTGAACAGCCGATATGGGCGTCTACATCAACTATATGATTTGCCTGAGAAGCTGGACAGGACGAAGAAAAAAAAAAAAAAGGCATGTCACATTTTACAATTGTGTTGTTTTTGAGGTGCCAATCACCAATTAAATTGATTTTAATTATTTTCAATGGCTAACCTTGTTTTGAGATACAAGTTTTTGAAGTTTTGATCTCAGTCATGGAACCAATTGAGCTCTAAAGTTGAGGTACCACTGTACCTGTAACTAAAATAAGACAAAACTATGTATTTTTTAATATATAGTGTATATATATATTTTTTGGACCTTTTCTTAAAAAAAAAAAAATAGAAAAAAAGTTGTATACAAATATCAAATTGGCATCCTTTTGAGTTTTTGTTTGTTTTATAAAACCCAAAAACAGTGAAGTTGGAACGTGGTGTACTTCGTAAAGATGTTAAGAAAAACAAAACACGATGATTTGCAAATAATTTTCAACTTATATTCATTTGAATAGACTGCAAATACAAGATATTTAATGTTCTAACTGAGAATTTATTTTTTTTGCTAATAACCATTAACTTAGAATTTAAAGGCCTACTGAAACCCACTACTACCGACCACGCAGTCTGATAGTTTATATATCAATGATGAAATATAAACATTGCAACACATGCCAATCCGGACTTTTTAGTTTACTAAATTACAATTTTAAATTTCCCGGGAGTTTTGTCCTGGAAACGTTGTGTAATGATGACGTGTACGCAAGACGTCACGGGTTTTTAGGAAGTATGAGCGCTGCGCACACACACAGCTAAATGTCGTCTGCTTTAACGGCATAATTACACAGTATTTTGGAGATCTGTGTTGCTGAATCTTTTGCAATTTGTTCAATTAATATTGGAGAAGTCACAGTAGAAAGATGGACTTGGGAAGCTTTAGCCTTTAGCCACACAAACACACGGTGATTCCTTGTTTAAAATTCCTGGAGGTGAAACTTTCCTATGGATCAGAGTGCGGTCAAGCGAGCATGAATCAAGACGGAATGTCAACCAGCAGGTTTCGGTGAGAAAATTGTGGTTAAAAAGTCGCTTCTTACCGGAGAAAAGCTGAGGTTGTGCCGTCCATTGCAGCCGTCGACTCCCCTGAGACACTGGCGTCAAGACACCCGTGGAGACACCCTTCCGACTATCAGGTACTATTTAACTCACTAAAACACTAGCAACACAATAGAACGATAAGGGATTTCCCAGAATTATCCTATTAAATGTGTCTAAAAACATCGGAATCCGTCCCAATCGCGTTTTTTTTTTTTTTACTTTTTATTTATTTTTTTTCTAGTCCGTCGCTATCAATATCCTTAAACACAATTCTTTCATCTTTGCTCAAATTAATGGGGAAATTGTTGTTTTCTCGGTCCGAATAGCACTTTTTGTTGGAGGCTCCCATTATAAACAATGTGAATATGTGAGGAGCCATCATTATGTGACGTCATCGTTTGCTACTTCCGGTAGAGGCAGGGCTTTTGTCTTAGCACCGAAAGTTGCGAACTTTATCGTGGATGTTCTCTACTAAATCCTTTCAGCAAAAATATGGCAATATCGCGAAATGATCAAGTATGACACATAGAATGAACCTGCTATCCCTGTTTAAATAAGAACATCTCATTTCAGTAGGCCTTTAATGACATCAACACATTGCCATAAAGTTGGCACAGAGGCATTTTTACCATTACACTCAGTAAACGTTTGGGAACTAAGGAGACCAATTTTTGAATCTTTTCAGGTGGAATTCTTTCCCATTCTTGCTTAATGTACAGCTTAATTTGTTCAATATTCCGTGATCTCCGTTGTGGTATTTTAGGTTTCATATTGCATAACACATTTTCAATGGGAGACAGGTCTGGATTACAGGCAGGCTAGTCTCGTACCCGCACTCTTTTATTATGAAGCCACGCTGTTGTAACACATGGCTTGGCATTGTCTTGCTAAAATAAGCAGGGGTGTCCATGATAACGTTGCTTGGATGTCAACATATATTACTCCAAAACCTGTATGTACCTTTCAGCATTAATAGCGCCTTCACAGATGTGTAACTTACCCAAGCCTTGGACACTAATACAATCCCATACCATACCAGTTTCCAGTCTATTCAATTAAATATAGGTTGAAAAGGATATGCAAATCATTGTATTCTGTTTTTATTTTACGATTTAACGTGCCATCTTAACTGGTTTTGGGTTTTGTGCAATATGATGTCAAGATGTTGGTCAGTGGTGTAGAAGTGCACTTGTATAATGCTGAGAGCTGTTTATGTATTCGGTTATCTTATTTATTGTCACACCGCGGTGAGGGATGTCTTGTCTTGTTTTTTTTCCGTCTTGTGAATTTCATGTTTTAGTTTGAAAAGTAACATTCCTTTTGTTTCAGGTCACTTGCCCTTCCTTTTGTGTCATCAGTCTGAAGTCATCCCTGATCCCTGATTGTTTCCACCTGTTCCCCATTTCCCCAATGTGTCTTATAAGCCCACGCCTCCCTTTGTTCTGTGCCAGAATGTCTCGTTGTCTTGTGCATTTCCAGCCTCATGTTCAAGGCTTGTCTCGTCTCGTTTCTGAGTATCCTGATCCTGAATTCCCTTGGTATTTTGGCTTTCCATTTCTCCTCCTAAGCAGAGTGATTTTTGGTACATAGTTATGCAGCCGAAGTGGTGAGTTTAAGTACATTCTTACAATTCTTATTTTTTCTCAATTTTGTGAGTGACATATTGTCAACAATTTTTATAGATGAGAAACAGTGAAGAGGTTTTATAGCCATTGTTTCTCCCTCCTTTTGGAGCGTCTTTTGTAATTGATAAATTTCATATTCATATTCCGCGCTAAGTATAGTTCGCTATTGATATTTTTTTGTTGTGAGATTTTCAGTTGTTCCTTTTTTCGTGGAACCTTTTTCGCCGAGTTGTCAGATTATAGCCCTGACTCATGAGGTGAAAAGCAGCTTTCAAAATAAAAGCCTGCCGGATTGTTCCCTACTCTGCATTTGAGTCCTATTTTTGACCAAGCTTGATATCTATTATCCTTGTAAGCACCAACATCATTATTTTTGATGAAGCAGACGGGCAGAAAGACTCCTGACATTACTTTTTAATACAGACAATCGAAGTCCCAAAAGAAACAAAATATGACAAGATAGAAATGCTGTAACCGATTTGAAATATATTATTTAATCACATCATTCAGCCAGTTTTACATTCTATCCTTGCGCTTTGGGTAACAACACCCTCAAAAGGCTCGGGTCGTATCTGGAATGGAAAGGACACAAACAGACTGGGGCTGAAGTGCTCTGATCCCGGGTCAAATGAAGCTAAGAGCTGCGCTGAGCCAGGGCTTATCATCCGCGCCACCTGAGCAGGCGTCATAGTGCAGTCCAGCGAGCACCACACAGACTGACAGGGAAGTCATGCTGAGGATGTTCATACGGAAATTGTATGTGTGTTGCAGTAAGTAGTCCTGCTAAGCCGACATGCAGCTGAGCGTAGCCGTTGAGGCTGACACATGGGCTCAATTTGCCCTTCAAGCATACTGGGGGAGTCTTGTTAAGGCTTCATCATTGCAGACTGACCCTCTGTACTTCAACACACGGTCAAGATTGTGGCTCACCATTTTATCCTTTTTTGCTGGGAGTCAAAAGGCACTGTTTTATGGAAGAACATGGATTTTTTTTAATTAGGACAACCGTACTAATGCATTTCAATACGCTACCAGCAAACGAAAAAGCCTGAAGAGCGAGAAGGAAACGCCATGAATATGCTATTTAATCACAACAACAGCCTGACCATATAAACAAAAACACAAGGCAGCCCAAGCAACCCAGCGTCACAGTCCTTGCATGCAGTGATTCAT
The DNA here is from genome assembly GCF_033978795.1 of Nerophis ophidion. Taxonomy (NCBI): domain Eukaryota; kingdom Metazoa; phylum Chordata; class Actinopteri; order Syngnathiformes; family Syngnathidae; genus Nerophis; species Nerophis ophidion. The sequence goes on along the minus strand of NC_084624.1, from coordinate 36,227,821 downwards.
CCCTTTCTTATCTGCAGCCTGTTATTACGAGACCCCACAATACTACATTAGTAAGCACCCTGGAGGCTCAAAGTCACCGGAGAATTCGCACACCTTTCAACACAATTGTATAAATCAGCATAAAGCATAAATGACCGGGGCGGAATTACTTTTAAACAAGCTTTGGGTGATGAGAGGCTAAGCGTACCACATCTGGAGCCGTGTGAAGTGTTATGCATCCTGTCTCTGGTTTATAGCTCAGGGCTGGAGTCAAGAGATTACACAGGGCACGAGCGCCACAGGCTCAGGGATGGTTTTATACGTGCAAAAAGAAGACGTGAATTGTTGTTAGGCTGAATGAAAATGCGTCACTTTTATTCAACATGAGCAACCCTTAAGCAGATCTTTTTTAGTGTGCTTCACAGGAACCTTATGTATATATTCAAGTGAAAACCCACAAGACAAAAAAAGGAGTAAAGGTACTTGTAGTCTTACGAGGGATGCACAATTAATCAAATCTCAATCAAAAGCAATATTTTGGCGGCCACAGTACAATTCATTTAAGACCATTGTTGTCTAGTGCTTTGTGATAGCATGATATATTTCGTGGTACGAAATGTATGTCTATAGTACAATATAACTCGCATTGTTTATATCAGTGGTTCTCAAATGGGGGTACGCGTACCCCTGGGGGTACTTGAAGGTATGCCAAGGGGTACGTGAGATTTTTTTTAAATATTCTAAAAATAACAACAATTCAAAAATCCTTTAAAAATATGTTTATTGAATAATACTTCAACAAAATATGAATGTAAGTTCATTAACCGTGAAAATAAATACAACAATGCAACATTCAGTGTTGACAGCTATATTTTTTTGTGGACATGTTCCATAAATATTGATGTTGGAGATTTCTGTTTTGGTGAAGAAATGTTTAGAATGAAGTTCATGAATCCAGATGGATATCTATTACAATCCCCAAAGAGGGCACTTTAAGTTGATGATTACTTCTATGTGTAGAAATCTTTATTTACATTTGAATCACTTGTTTATTTTTCATCAAGTTTTTAGTTATTTTTATATCTTTTTTCCAAACAGTTCAAGAAAGACCACTACAAATTATACAATTTAATAAATCCGAGAGTGATGACATTGTGCTGTATTTTACTTCTTTATCTGTTTTTTTTTTTCAACCAAAAATGCTTTGCTTTGATTAGGGGGTACTTGAATTAAAAAAGTAGTCACAGGGGGTACATGACTGAAAAAAGGTTAAGAACCACTGGTTTGTATCACAATTTTATCATCTGGGCTGCGGTTAATTGTTTTAACCTGAAATAACTTTGTCCTGAAATAACCTGTTTTAACCTGAAATAACTTTATATATATGTATATATATGTATGTGTAGTGGCATAAAACACTGAAAGTGATTGTTCCCCTTTGTTTCAAATGTTTGTTCCACTTGGGGCGCGGGCATCTTATCTGACTCACACCTTTTACACAGCCTTCCTTGTCATGTATTCTTCCTTTTCCCGCTTTCCCTCCACTAATTCAAACTGATCCAGCAGCGCAATTGAAGATTCTTTTATTTACAATAATCAAGGGTTAGAATACTCGGGAAACAAAATAAATGGTAGCTTATATGAAGCCGAGGTCTACAGACAGGTGAGGTCTACAGACAGGTGAGGTCAAAGAGGTATGCTGGTGCCCGACTGCCTATCACGCGCCCAGCGCGCTCCTGCCCCTTATAGGCCTGCGTGGGAACTTTTCACCACCTGCAAAGGGTGCACACTGACATACACGCATGAATCACTCAAAAACAATAAAATAAACATAAATTCAAGTATGGCCCTCTATTTGGCTCCTACACACCGGCCCCTGATTGATCTTTACAGACTCGATCACATTCATTAATTTGATGCAAAAAAAGGAGCCTATTCCATAATAAACAAACAAAAGGCAAAGTCTTGAGAGAAAATAAAGTATATACATTACGTCCCTTTGGCTCTCTTGTGGTCTGGTCTCCATGACTGACCAGTCAGCCCTCAGCCTCCAGGATGCGGCACAGCTTGGTGATAGGCCTTTCGATGACTGAAGTCTTTGTTTGGAGCTTGACTGACCGGACCAGGCCTCCTCCATCTGGCCGAGTCTCCAGTACTCTGCCCAATGGCCAGGAGCCCCTTGGGGCTGTGGGGTCAACCACCAGGACCACATCTCCTGGCTGCAGCTTGTTCCTCACTTGGGTCCATTTCTGTCTTTCTTGCAGAAGCGCCAAGTACTCCCTTGTCCATCTGTGCCAGAAAAGGTCAGCCATATACTGGACCTGTTTCCAGCGGCGCCTGACGTAGAGATAATTTTTCTCGAAGGTGCCCGGGGGAATGATGGGTTGAGTTTTTAGAAGGAGAATGTGGTTTGGGGTCAGCGGCTGTAAGTCCTGTGGATCTGGGGAGACTGTGGAGAGGTTCGCCTCTGCCTCGCAAAAGATGGTGTTCTGTCCACCAAGTGTGGTCCTGAAATTTGTAAGTTCCTTGTTCACGTTGTAACTGTGTGAACGGGTGGCAGTTTGACCTGAGAGGAGTTCCTTTTTCCTTTTTCTTTTCGGGCTGTGGAGCCGCTGTTTGGCACTTGGGCGGTTGTTGGGTAGGTTGACCGTGGGTTTTCTGAAGGGTAATCTCAGGCTGTAGTGTCCGTCCTGTAGTACTGCCTCATTGGCTATCTCTAAAAACTGTTTTTCTTCTACTGATAGCTCAGTCTTCTCTTCTGACACTACCTCACTGAACTCCAGGTTATACTGGGAAATCGAAAGCTCCTCCAGATTTGCAACTGATATTGTGTTAACAGTTGCACTCACTGCCTCACTATTCCCACCTCTAAATGGCCCATTAACCACCCATCCCAATAATGTTCTCACAGCATATGGACCCCCACCATGGCTATTTATAACCTCCCATGGTTCTAACAGTTTTGGAGCATTTGTGCCTATTAACAGCTCCACCTTTGAACTGATGGTCGGGAGTATAACGTTGCCTAAATATGGCCATGGTGCTATGTCTTCCTGTTTAGGGATGCTGCTTGTGGTGACTGGCATTTCTTTCTGTGTGAAGACAACAGGAAGAGGTAGGAAATTATTGTTGTCCAGTGCAGACACTTCCAGCCCAGCTACCATGTGAGTTGGGACAGACTTTTTCTGATTCATGGTCCTTAATAGGATATGGGTCTTTACTCCTTTTATGTTTAACTGGGACATAAGCTGTTCAGAACAGAAGCTAGCGGAGGATCCAGGGTCAAGGAGAGCATAAACTGATAGGACCTGGCTGCCCTTCCCGGCCTTAACTTTGACTGGGACAATGGACAGAACACTCTCTTGGTCCCCGCCCCCTATATGGCCACATAGCTCTGCTCCTGCGCTACTTACATTTCTAGAGGGCTTTTCTACCTCTTTCAATACCTTGTCTTTTCAATCATAATGTAAGACACTTGGGTGAGATTTTTTACAAAGTCTACATGTCTGACGACTTAGACAAACAGAACTTATGTGCCCTATTAAAAGACAGGCAAAGCACATGCCCTGGCTTTTTAGGAAACTAAGCTAGTCTCTGTGCTTCTTTTTAATGAACAGTCTACACAACTCTAATGGGTGTTTGTTTTTACAAAGTGGACAAATGGGTTCTGACTCAGACTCTGGCTTGGCTTCCATTGGGCTAATAGCAATACTCGTGGCAAAACTACTACTAGCTGACATTGAGTGTTGCGGCTTTACAGAGGGTCTAGCGTTAGCCTTTCCTATGGCTGACTGCTCCTGTACCCTTAGCTCTCCAAAGACTGGATGGGCTGCCACACGAGCTTGCTTTTCTATAAAGCTAACCAGGTCTAAAACACTCACCCTGCGGTTGTGCTCCTCCTGCTGCTCATAGGCTTTGTTGCGCCATTTCTCCTTCAGCTTGAAGGGCAACTTGAACGCAATGTTTCTCATATTGGCCACTGTGTCCAGTTCGTCCATGTAGTCCGTGTCCTCCATGGCATTACAGCTGCTCCTGAGGAACATGGCGTACCTCTGCAAGGATTTGGAATCCTCTGCTTTAATTTGAGGCCAGGTCTGGACCTTATCTAGGTATGCACAGGCAATTTTAAAGTCATGACCAAAGTTCTCTTTTAATAATCGTTTGGCTTTCTGGTAGCCCCTGTCTGGTGACATATATTCACAACTTTTGATCAGTTTTTGAGCATGGCCCTTTGTGTACTGTATGAGAAACTGCAACCTGTCCCTGTCATTGTCTGTTTTACTTTCCACCATGTGTTCAAAGTAATGGATGAATGACTTGTACTCCAAGATGTTTCCATCAAAGAAGGGAACACTTCCTTGTGGGAGGGTGGACAGAAGCTGCTGTTTCACAAGAATCTTTGTCAGTTCATTTTGGGCTTCCAGAATTTTGATCAGCTGATTGTTCTGCGTTGAGCTGGGGGTGGCTTGTTGAGGTTGGAACTGGAAACTGGCAGGCATAGCTTGGTGAACGGGGGCCTGCTGGGTATAGAGACCGCCAGGCTGACCTGGGGCCTGCAGAGGTAGAACTGGGACCTGCTGCTGTTGAGCTGGTGCCTGCTGAGGTTGGGGTTGGAGTTGGAGGCTGGCATGCTGAACTGGGGCCTGCTGAGGTTGGAGTTGCAGGCTGGCATGCTGAACTGGGGCCTGCTGAGGTTGGAGTTGGAGGCTGGCATGCTGAACTGGGGCCTGCTGAGGTTGGAGTTGGAGGCTGGCATGCTGAATTGGGGCCTGCTGAGGTTGGAGGCTGGCATGTGGAACTTGGGGAATAGATGCGTCAAACAGAGTAGTGGGGAACTGCATCTGAACTCCTTCCTTGGGCCTAACCACTGGGCCTCCCCACAGGTGAACCACACCTTGATGGATCAAATGCTGCCCCTGTAACCGGTGCACTCTGCCCCGCAACATGCACCACTAAACCTTCTACCTCCTTCAAGTAGTTAATTTTAGCATTAGCCGCCTCTATTTCTGTTTTTAACTCCAAAACCTCTATTTTTTTCCTGCACATTAACTCCTGTTCTTCAATATTATGCTTTTCCTGCAACCTTGCTGCCCTGGCTGTCAAAGCAGCTTTTTCCGCCTCCGCTCTAATCCACAATGATGAAGAGGAATTATTGGACGAACGTCCTGAACTGAAGGACTTGACTGATGCCTCCCTTCTTGACAGTATGCCTGGGTGACCAGTTAGTTCATGCCTATATAGGCTGTCCGCCTCCTTTAAATTGTCCTTAGAATGACCAGTTATTAAATCACTGCCTTTTGATATAGCAATGTCCTCAGGTGGAGAAGCACAGGTGTGTGTTGAGGGATTTTCAAGATCTGATATCCATCGGGACACCTCAGCTTCAAAGGCATCTATTAGAGCAATTTTAGGCTGATACCATATTTGGTCATCATCCCTTTGCTCATCTGGCTCTAAACCTTCAGAATATGATTTATGTAGAGATTTAAATTCCATTAAACTTGCTCATATTTATTTTCACTTCCTTTAAAGCCTCTGCATCCACCATCAAATTGCGCACAATGTTCATTCGCCTTGTTATGTGTGACATTTTGCCTATTCTGGCGGCGCGCACACGAGAAGTCTCCTGCGCAATCGCCGTCATTTCCCCTCCTTCGGCTGAATTATTAGTTGACATTTTCCTCTTTTAAGCAACAAAAATCCTTCACTTGGTAAGCCAAAAAAGGTTTACACTTCCAAGTGAATATAAAAAGTTCCAAAAATAATCTTTATCCTTTTTTGGGGATTAAATGTCCGTTCACGGGCCGTCGGGAGCTCGCGAGGAAGCTCGTCACCAAATGTTTGTAATGCAAACTTTAAAAATCATTACGCGGTGATCGCAGTCCCAAAAATAAACCTTTCTTGCATGATAATGTCCAGAAAAACTCACTTTATATTACTATAGAGTCATTTTAACGAATGAGTTTGATGGTTTATCACAAACCTTATGAAAGAAGTCCTTTGTTCTCCTGCACCATGCACGTTGGCCTTGTTTCCTGTTTGGTGCGCAATCCTGTCGGCTGTATTTCACAGCACGTCTTTGACAACTTTCACAGCGCGTCTTTGAGAACTTTCACAGCACGTCTTTGACAACTTGTAGTGGCATAAAACACTGAAAGTGATTGTTCCTATAACCCCTTTGTTTCAAATGTTTGTTCCACTTGGGGGGCGGGCATCTTGTCTGACTCACACCTTTTACACAGCCTTCCTTGTCACGTATTCTTCCTTTTCCCGCTTTCCCTCCACTAATTCAAACTGATCCAGCAGCGCAATTGAAGATTGTTTTATTTACAATAATCAAGGGTTAGAATACTCGGGAAACAAAATAAATGGTAGTTTATATGAAGCCGAGGTCTACAGACAGGTGAGGTCTACAGACAGGTGAGGTCAAAGACGGTATGATGGTGCCCGACTGCCTATCACGCGCCCAGCGCGCTCCTGCCCCTTATGGGCCTGCGTGGGAACTTTTCACCACCTGCAAAGGGTGCACACTGACATACACGCATGAATCACTCAAAAACAATAAAATAAACATAAATTCAAGTATGGCCCTCTATTTGGCTCCTACAATATATATATATATATATATATATATATATATATATATATATATATATATCGATGTATGTATGTATGTATGTATGTATATTGTGTGTGACTATCAGTGGTACTTTAACTTTAATATCTATGTGTATATATATGTGTATACAGTATGTATATATATATATATATATATATATATTTTAGTATTGTAATTTCAATGTCTGGACATTGAAATTGAATCATTGACCGTGTATGTTGTTGTTGCTAGTGCAGCCCTTTGAGACACTTGTGATTAAGGATATATATGAAAAAAAACTTTGATTGATTGATGATGGACTGCGGCTGATGGAACTATATTAATACTGCTACTTTTTGAGAGCACTTTTTACACCACTGATCAAATTTACAGTGAGTTACGCACTAACGCGCACACGCATATATATATATATATATATATGTATATATATATATATATATGTATGTGGTATAAACTTTTTACCTGAATACATGGAAAACACTGCAATTCAAGCTTTTGAAATACAGCCCAAAAAAATTCAGACAAATAAAATTAATCCGCATCCATGTATCTATGAATCTCAGCTTTAAAATATGACATTGGTTCTTAACATTAAAAACGTCCTTGAAAGTGTGAAGTGGCTCTGTTGATGTAACCGTCTATGAAGTAGCCGTTTCTTTATCATTTTGCAGAGCTTACAATGACCTGAAATCTTAAGGACCTTGAGCGATGCAAAATTCTGGATGAGACAAATAAAATATGGCCGTTATTCACAATGGGGACAATAATGACATTGTTGGCTGCACGGTGTGTTACAGATCGATTGGCGTGCTCTAAAAAGCTCAGCTGTGGTGAAATTCGATGCAGAGAGTGGAAGAGAGTTTTTATGTTTGTGAAAAGGTCATGTCCCATTGTTGACAGGTAGACAACGCACTTATGTCTTGCAAAACACTCCTTATTGGACATGTACACTGCTTTGGATGCAGTCCTCTGTGGCGTTTCAGTTAACCTTCTTACACAGAATCAGTGAAAGATAGATGCTTTTAACGTGAAAATATTGACAGACAACAGCTTTTGGGTTTATTTGTGTTGTGTTGTAATCTTTATTTGTGTTGTGTAGTAGAGTACAGTATTGTCTGTTGTCTTGCTAAGGGTTGAAACAAGGATTCCCACAACAGGAGATAGGAAAGGAGAAGCACCACTCGACCTTCTAACAAGCTGCACTTCTTAAAGAACGTTAAATGCTGGAACTGCTCAACTGGATGTTATTTTCCAATTCAGATCATAATTGTTTTAACATTTGAAAAATCTCAAGAGGAATATTTTGCTTAAGAGGAAATAACCTCATTATTTTTTTGGTTCACAATTTCAAGTAGCAAGGATGAATGATTGGGTATTTCTGTACACATGCTTCAGCTACACTTGTTAAGTGGAATAGGCAGACATTAGTGTAAAACATGCTTTTTTGACAAAGTTTGTTAAATAATTGATTAGCTTCCCTTTTAAACCACCAGATAAAAAGCACCATGAGGATTTTAATCTACATTTTTCAATGAAACCATCCATTAATGTTTATTAACACGGATACGATTGTATATACGGCGGATACTGCCCTCCAAAATAGTTTCTCTCGTTTTGAGGAAATAACATTAGAGGAATTGTTACAACGTGTAAATGGAATAAAACAAACAACATGTTTACTTGACCCTCTTCCTGGGAAACATCAAGGAGCTCTTTGTATTATTAGGTCCATCAGTGCTAAATATTATAAACGTATCACTTTCCTCGGGCACTGTTCCCCTAGCATTCAAAAAAGCGGTTATTCATCCTCTTCTTAAAAGACCTAACCTCGATCCTGACCTCATGGTAAACTACTGACCGGTGTCTCACCTTCCCTTTATTTCAAAAATCCTCGAAAAAATTGTTGCGGAGCAGTTAAATCAACACTTAGCGTCTAACAATCTATGTGAAACCTTTCAATCCGGTTTCAGGGCAAATCACTCCACGGAGACAGCCCTTGCAAAAATTGACTAATTATCTATTGCTAACGATGGATTCTGATGCGTCGTCTATGTTGCTGCTCCTCGATCTTAGCGCTGTTTTCGATACCGTCGATCAAAATATTTTATTAGAACATATCAAAACACAAATTCTCATGTCAGACTTAGCCCCTGTCTTGGTTTAACTCTTATCTTACTGATAGGATGCAGTGCGTCTCCCATAACAATGTGACCTCGGACTCTAGGTGACATCATACGCAAATACGGTGTTAGCTTTCACTGTTATACTGATGACACCCAACTCTACATGCCCCTAAAGCTGACCAACACGCCGGATTGTAGTCAGCTGGAGGCATGTCTTAATGAAATTAAACAATGGATGTCCGCTAACTTTTTGCAACTCAATGCCAAAAAAACGGAAATGATGATTATCGGTCCTGCTAGACACCGCCCTTTATTTAATAATACAACTTTAACAATTGACAACCAAACAATTAAACAAGGCGACACGGTAAAGAATCTGGATATTATCTTCGACCCAACTCTCTGCTTTGAGTCACACATTAAAAGCGTTACTAAAACGGCCTTCTTTCATCTCCGTAATATCGCTAAAATTTGCTCCATTCTGTCCACTAAAGACGCTGAGATCATTATCCATGTGTTTGTTACGTCTCGCCTCGACTACTGTAACGTATTATTTTCGGGTCTCCCCATGTCTAGCATTAAAAGATTACAGTTGGTACAAAATGCGGCTGCTAGACTTTTGACAAGAACAAGAAAGTTTGATCACATTACGCCTGTACTGGCTCACCTGCACTGGCTTCCTGTGCACTTAAGATGTGACTTTAAGGTTTTACTACTTACGTATGAAATACTACACGGTCTAGCTCCATCCTATCTTGCCGATTGTATTGTCCCATATGTCCCGGCAAGAAATCTGCGTTCAAAGGACTCCGGCTTATTAGTGATTCCCAAAGCCCAAAAAAAGTCTGCGGGCTATAGAGCGTTTTCATTTCGGGCTCCAGTACTCTGGAATGCCCTCCCGGTAACAGTTCGAGATGCCACCTCAGTAGAAACATTTAAGTCTCACCTTAAAACTCATTTGTATACTCTAGCCTTTAAATAGACTCCCTTTTTAGACCAGTTGATCTGCCGTTTCTTTTCTTTTTCTCCTATGTCCCACTCTCCCTTGTGGAGGGGGTCCGGTCCGATCCGGTGGCCATGTACTGCTCGCCTGTGTATCGGCTTGGGACATCTCTGCGCTGCTGATCCGCCTCCGCTTGGGATGTTTTCCTGCTGACTCCGCTGTGAACGGGACTCTCGCTGCTGTGTTGGATCCGCTTTGGACTGGACTCTCGTGACTGTGTTGGATCCATTATGGATTGAACTTTCACAGTATCATGTTAAACCCGCTCGACATCCATTGCTTTCGTCCTCTCCAAGGTTCTCATAGTCATCATTGTCACCGACGTCCCACTGGGTCATTATTGTCACCAACGTCCCACTGGGTATGAGTTTTCCTTGCCCTTATGTGGGCCTACCGAGGATGTCGTAGTGGTTGTGTTGTGGTTTGTGCAGCCCTTTGAGACACTAGTGATTTAGGGCTATATAAGTAAACATTGATTGATTGATTGATTTATATAGCCCTAAATCACAAGTGTCTCAAAGGGCTGCACAAGCCACAACGACATCCTTTTGTTTAGAGCCCACATTTTTACTTCCTTGTGGTTTAGATAATATACATTAGATATGTTTTAGTGTAAATTTTGCATACACTGTGAAAAAAAAAAAATCTGCAGAATTTACGGTAAAATACTGGCAGCTGTTGTTCACCGTGAAAAATACAGTCACGATATATAGAGCATTACGATATGTTGAATCCGTTAATTTTACAGTCCACAACCTATTTTGCTAATGGTAAATTAATATAAAAAAGATATATGGTTACCCTCTTTTACACAAAAATCTTACATAAAATTCACAGTAAATAAGGGGCAGCTGTGGTTGTGCAATACTTCCGACACTGATTGTTATTTATTACTTCGGTACTCTTATCTTGTTCTGTATATTGTACAGTATTTTGTATTTCTACAGTGTTTTGTATATTGTACAGGATTTCTTGTTATTATTATTGGATAGTAGTCTGTTTATTTCAATAGTTAGTTTTTCCTTTATTACCTCTTGTGTTATTTATTTTACCCCATATTTGTTCCCACAACTGCATCTTAAGTCGGAGTCTTTAATCTCGTTATATGCAAATATAATGACAATAAAGTCTATTCTTCTTCTTCTATTTTTCTTTTGGATGCCAGGAATTCTAGGAAAAAAAAATACACACGTCACAATGTATGAAACATTACGTGTGTTATTATGGAGTACGGTAATTTACAATTGCTCACAGTTAATTACCATTGACAAAAACAGATATGCTGTTAACCTGTTTATACTGTAGTAGTGTTGTCCCGATACTAATATTTTGGTACCGGTACCGGACCTTTACTTTTTATAGGCGCTACAGTACCGAATATGATTCATACCAATACCGGTATACCGCACAACCCTAGTTCATAGTAATCAGTTCTAAAAATAAAATTAAATCCATTGACAGTAATTTGTTTCACAAATAATTTGAAATAAACTTTGTGGACAAGCGGTGCCGACGGGCCGACGGCGGGGCGGAACACGCTTTGGCCCTGCTCAAGATGGCGGCCAGGAGGCGGAGAATGCAGCGGAGCGGAGAGGCGGTGCGTGTCTGGAGTTACGCTGCAGCAATCAAAATCGGCTCACAATCTGGCTATCTCCTCTCAGTGTATAAAAGGGTAGAAGGTGTAAAGATCGAGAGGAAGAAGTGGAGTGTCTGCAGGACAGCAGAAGCAACCAAACAGGAACGATCAGAGAATGAACCCCAGAGGAAGACGACGTCCCCGGCAGCTGCAAAGCCGACCGAGATGAGCAACGGAGGAGGAGGAGCTTAAAAGTGGCCCGATCGACACAGACGCTTCATTATTTGAAAAAATAAAAGAGTCAAACCTGCTCGACGCGATGTCCTTCCTAAATGGTCCATGCAACCCACACGGTATGCTCTTTCGAACCTCTACTAAGAACAGGAAGGAAAGTAAATGGCAAGAAGAAAAGGCTTGTATTTGGGACCTGATTAGAGACTCACCATTTTCATGTGTCTCAAACACCAGCAAGTTGTTTCCTCTACGACCAAAACCAAAGGAGATTGAATCAATACCTAAAAGGTAGCAGGAGCCAAAGACTTACTGACATTTAGAACAGGAAGCTTCATGCAAAAGCAGCGGAGCTTCTGTCGTGCTGCAGCTGATCGTGACTTCCCTCAGAGACTGGCGTCAACACACCCGTGGACAAACCCCCTCCGACTATCAGGTACTATTTAATCTCACTAAAACACTAGCAACACAATAGAAAGTGTAAGTAAATGTGTCTAAAAACATCTGAATCGCTCCCAATGCCATCGCCTTTTTTTTTCTTTCCGGTCTGTCACTCTAAATTTCCTCATCCACGAATCTTTCATCCTCGCTCAAATTAATGGGGAAATTGTCGCTTTCTCTGTCCGAATAACTCTTGCTGCTGGAGGCTCACATCATAAACAATGTGAGGATGTGAGGAGCCCTACAACCAGTGACGTCACGTGCACATCATCTGCGACTTCCGGTACAGGCAAGGCTTTTTTATTAGCGACCAAAAGTTGCGAACTTTATCGTGGATGTTCTCTACTAAATCCTTTCAGCAAAAATATGGCAATATCGCGAAATGATCAAGTATGACACATAGTATGGACCTGCTATCCCTGTTTAAATAAGAAAATCTCATTTCAGTAGGCCTTTAATAGATGTGTGTTCTGTTTACTTACCTTAAAGGAGAATCTTGTTGCATCATTTAACCTATACTTTAAGTGAAAAAAGAGAGCAGAAACAAAACCTTAGGTTTTGTGTGTGGTCATATTCACTCAAACGCATGGACAAGTAATAGGTTCAGCACACTCCATGCTCGTCATTTTGATGTGTTCAAATGATTGTGACCAATTTTGCTCAAAAGCTTCTACTACAAAACCATACTGTAAGGTCACAACTCTGCATGTACAAAAAATGCAAGTAAATCATTCTTTGCAGTTTCAGAATCAGACAATTTTCTCTTCAAATTGTTTGACCCAACTCGTGAATGTTTTGCATCTCCTTGACAATGTTCTAAAAAATGGAAAACTGTACTCTAAAGTGCCCTGGAAAGTCCATTTAAAATAAGGAGACATTTCTGAGAAAACGATTTCCTAAATCCTCAGATATTCCCTTTCTCTCTTCCCCTCCATTTTTTGGTATTTGTCTCTTTTTTTTTCCCAGTTATCATTTTGTATATGTATTGTTGCATTTGAACAACTGTATTGTTGATAATAAAGGTAAACTTTTGGTAATGCTCATGATCAATAGCGCTTTTTCTATTGATATTTGTATTGCTCCAGTTGTACTGTAAAAAATGCTCATTGTCATTTCTATATTATTATTTATTTCGCTAACTGCTTCTATGCTATCACTTTTACGATCATATTTGTACATATCGTATATGCTGGTGATGTTCTATTGTTGTTGTTGTTTTTGTTGTTATTGTTGTGTTTGCTGTTGTTGTTTTTGTCTCTCTGTCTAATCCCCCTATTATCCCCACAATTTCCCCCTCTGTCTTCCTTTTTTTCTCTTGCAGTATCCTCCTGCTCCGGCCCGGCTGCACCAAATGATAATATAAATACATTCATTAAAGTCAAATTGAAATAAGGCAACAAGAGAAGTATCCTACACTTCTCTTTTTTAAAGTAAATCTCAACAGCCGATATGAGCATCTATATCAACTATATGATTTGCCTGAGAAGCTGGACAGGACAAAAAAAAAAAAAGATATAGGCATGCCACCTTCATCTGTACCCGTGTCTGTATCAATTCCCCGCCAAAATGGATTAACTCGCTGGAATATAAAGATAATATAACATACATCCATAAACACGGATGCATATGCAAAAGTGCAAAATATTTATCTGTACAATAATCTATTTATATCTGCACCTTATTAGACTAGACTAGACTTCCTTTTTATTGTCATTCAAATTTGAACTTTACAGCACAGATAAGAACGAAATTTCGTTGCATAAGCTCATGGTAGTGCAGGATAAAAAAAAGCAAAAAGGTGCATATGTAATTAAACAAATATATATAAATAATATATAAATATATAAATATAAAATGAATGGGCTTCACGGTGGAAGAGGGGTTAGTGCTTCTGCCGCACAATACGAAGGTCCTGCAGTCCTGGGTTCAATTCCAGGCTCGGGATCTTTCTGTGAGGAGTTTGCATGTTCTCCCCGTGAATGCGTGGGTTCCCTCCGGGTACTCTGGCTTCCTCCCACTTCCAAAGACATGCACCTGGGGATAGGTTGATTGGCAACACTAAATTGGCCCTAGTGTGTGAATGTGAGTGTGAATGTTGTCTGTCTATCTGTGTTGGCCCTGCGATGAGGTGGCGACTTGTCCAGGGTGTACCACGCCTTCCGCCCGATTCTAGCTGAGATAGGCGCTAGCGCCCCCCGCGACCCCGAAAGGGAATAAGCAGTAGAAAATGGATGGATGGATATAAAATAAATAAATATTTATAAATATATATAAATAAATAGATTACTGTACAGATAAATATATTGCACTTTTTCACATGCGTCCACGTTTATGGATGTATATCATATTGTCTTTTTTATTCCAGCGAGTTAATCCATTTTGGGGGGAGTTGAGGGGATAATTTAATTGTGATGTGTTCAGGAGTCTTACGGCCTGAGGGAAGAAGTTGTTACAGAACCTGGAGGTTCTGCTTCGGAGGCTGCGGAATCTCTTTTTAGAGTCCAGCAGTGAAAACAGTCCTTGGTGGGGTTGGGAGGAGTCTTTGCAGATTTTCTGAGCCCTGGTCAGGCAGCGGCTTCTTGCAATCTCCTGGATAGTAGGAAGAGGAGTCCTGGTGATCTTTTCCGCCGTCCTCACCACTCTCTGGAGAGACTTCCAGTCCGAGGCATTGCAGGCTCCAGTCCAGACAGAGATGTTGTTGGTCAGCAGGCTCTCTATAGTGCCTCTGTAGAATGTGGTGAGAAGAGGTGGAGGTAGCTGTGTTCTTTTCATCCGACGCAAAAAGGGCATGCGCTGCTGAGTTCTTTTTACAAGAGCTCCGGTGTCTGGATGATCTCCTTGGTCTTGTTGACATTCAGGACCAGGTTTTTGGTTCTGCACCAGTCAACCAGATGTTTCACCTCCTCCCTGTAGTCCATGTCTTTGTTGTCACTGATGAAGCCCACTACTGTCGTGTCGTCTCTCTTATGTTGCTCTTTTGTCCTGCACTACAACAAGCTAATGCACCAAAATTTTGTTCTTGTCTGTACTGTAAAGTTAAAATTTGAATCACAATAAAAGGAAGTCTAATTTTAAGTCTGTGCCTGCCTCATATACATACGGCCAAAGTCATGCGATTCGGTTAAAATAGATGATGATGACTGGGCACATTCTTTGTATACAGTACATCACCACTACTAGGATAAGTAAAATGCCTGTGTTTCCGAGGCATGTGAGCGATACATTTAACTTGAAATAATTTGTACAACCTTTCACTGGACAATTCACAACACGGCCTTCCGCAACATGTTACTTCAAATAAGATATTAACAGTGAGCCTTGATTGCTCTGGATCTGTTAAATAGCTGCTAGCAACCAGTTCCAGCACACCTAAACACACAGTTCAGTTTGAAATGAAGCACATAGACATAACACCTCAATGTCTAAAACTACTCGCACAAAAATACAAGAAAATATGTTGTTAGCCAAAAATTAACTGGGCTAATACTATGACACAAAACCTTAAAGTGGAACTGCCCTTTTTCTGGAATTTTGTCTATTGTTCGCAATCATTATGAAGGACAGGACGACGGATGGATTTTAAAAATATATATATTTTAAATATAAAATAAAGGTAAATATAAGTCTGCTTACAGTGGAGCCAATGCAAGCTGCACTATTCCACCCATAAAACCAGATAAATAACCATTCAAAAACCGCCAACAATACTCAATTTAAATTTTGTGACTTGAATATTATTCAAGTAATTGTAATATTGTTATAGTAAGCGCTAACACAGACAAACTACTTATTGTGGCACCGTGGTCACGACTGTCTGTCACTATGTTTAAATCATCGAGTGGTCTGCTGTTTCCTTGCTTCCTTGCTCCCTGTAAGTTTATTGTAGATCATATATCATGCTTCTCACCTGGACATGAGACGTCTTAGTAGGTAATCAGACAAGTTTGGACACTTACACAGCCAATTTATGACCTGTAACCGGAACTACCCGGAAAGCACTTGTAACACCCCCCCCCCCCCCCCACACACACACACGTTTCTTCGAGAAGATTATGAGGATTTTATATAAATGGAAATACATGAACATCCCAGCAGTCAGCATCCTAATGACAGCAGACTGTGTACAGTAAGTGATATTTGTTGACTCTCAAAAAGTTTGCAGTGAGCAAAAATCCGTGATGAAGAAAAAAAAAGCAAACATTGTGATGCGTTTTTTTTAATTTATGTGCCATGTATGCTTAACATTATCCAAGTACAAACCCTGTTTCCATATGAGTTGGGGAATTGTTTAAGATGTGAATATAAAGGGAACACAATGATTTGCAAATCCTTTTCAACCCATATTCAGTTGAATATGCTACAAAGACAACATATTTGATGTTCAAACTGATAAACTTTTTTTTTTTTTTTTTTTGCAAATAATCATTAACTTTAGAATTTGATGCCAGCAACACGTGACAAAGAAGTTGGGAAAGGTGGCAATAAATACTGATAAAGTTGAGAACTGCTCGTCAAACACTTATATGGAACATCCCACGGGTGTGCAGGCTAATTGGGAACAGGTGGGTGCCATGATTGGGTATAAAAGCTGCTTCCAAGAAATGCTAAGTAGTTCACAAACAAGGATGGGGTGAGGGTCACCAATTTGTAAGCAAATTGTCGAACAGTTTTAGAACAACATTTCTCAACGAGCTATTGCAAGGAATTTAGGAATTTTACCATCTACGGTCTGTAAAATCATCAAAAAGTTCAGGGAATCGGGAGAAATCACTGCACGTAAGCGATGATATTGCGGACTATTGACCCCTCAGTCTGTACTGCATCAAAAACCGACATCAGTGTGTAAGGATATCACCACATGGACTCAGGAACACTTCATAAATCCACTGTCAGTAACTACATTTGGTTGCTACATCTGTAAGTGCAAGTTAAAACTCTACTATGCAAAGCCAAACCCATTTATCAACAATATCCAATATCCTGATTATCTCGGGCTGCACCCGAGATAATCTAAGATGGACTGATGCAAAGTGGAAAGGTGTTCTGTGGTCTGATGAGTCCACATTTCAAATTATATTTGGAAACAGAGGACGTGGTGTCCTCCAAAACAAAGAGGAAAATAACCATTCTGATTGTTATAGGCGCAAAGTTCAAAAGCCAGCATCTGTGATGGTATGGGGGTGTATTAGTGCCCAAGGCATGGGTAACTTACACATCTGTGAAGGCACCATTAATGCTGAAAGGTCCATACAGGTTTTGGAGCAACATATGTTGTCATCCAAGCAACGTTATCATGGACGCCCCTGCTTATTTCAGAAAGACAAGCGTTACAACAGTGTGGCTTTGTAAAAAAAGAGTGCGGATACTTTCCTGGCCCGCCTGCAGTCCAGACCTGTCACCCATCGAAAATGTGTGGCGCATTATGAAGCGTAAAATACGACAGCGGAGATACCAAACTGTGAACGACTGAAGCTCTACATAAAACAAAAATGGGAAAGAATTCCACTTTCAAAGCTTCAACAATTAGTTTCCTCAGTTCCCAAACGTTTATTATGTGTTGTTAAAAGAAAGGATGATGTAACACAGTGGTGAACATGCCCTTTCCCAACTACTTTGGCACGTGTTGCATCCATGAAAATCTAAGTGAATTATTATTTGCAAAAAAAATACAATTAATGAGTTTGAACATCAAATATCTTGTCTTTGTAGTGCGATCAATTGAATATGGGTTGAAAAGGATTTGCAAATCATTGTATTCCGTTTATATTTACATCTAATACAATTTCCCAACTCATATGGAAACGGGTTTTGTACATATAAACAGTATGTATCAATCTAAACGTAAATCTAATTACAAGCAAACCTTTTTAAAAATGATGCACCTTTATTGGCATTATTTGTCATTAAACACCTTTTTCTTCTTCTGCAGTAAGAAAAAGTGTAGTAGTGGTTTCCTGAGGGACAAATATGTGGGCGCTGCTGTGGGGCGTCGGATCGGTTGAATATTGACAACATATTTATCTTTACACTTGGCGAGGGATTTAGCACTCACATTTAGATTTTGATTTAAGATTTAGGTTTAGCTTTAACATTAATATTCAGATTAAACATTTAGCGCTCACATTTAGATTCCACATTTAGGTTTAGATTCAACATTTAGGTTGATATTTAACATATATGTTTATGATTTAGGCAGCATGGTAGAACAGGGGTTAGTGCATGTCCCTCACAATACAAAGGTCCTGGGTTCGATCCTGGGCTCGGGATCATTCGGGGAGGAGTTTGCATGTTCTCCCCGTGATTGCATGGGTTCCCTCCGGGTACTCCAGCTTCCTCCCACCTCCAAAGACATGCACCTGGGGATAGGTTGATTTGCAACACGAAATTGGCCCTAGTGTGTGAATGTGAGTGTGAATGTTGTCGGTCTATCCGTGTTGGCCCTGTGATAAGGTGGCGACTTGTCCAGGGTGTACGCCGCCTTCCGCTTGAATGCAGCTGAAATAGGCTCCAGCAACCCCCGCGACCCTAAAAGGGACAAGCGGTAGAAAATCATACCAAAGTCTATAAAAAAGCGACCCATTATATTTTTGCTTGGCACTCAGCTCAAGGGTTGCAATTGGGGGTTTAATCACCAAAAAATATTCCCGGGCATGGCCACCGCTGCTGCTCACTGCTCCCCTCACCTCCCAGGGGGTTATCAAGGGTGATGGGAAGCAGAAAATAATTTCTACAATCATTGGTACTTTTACTTTTAACTTTAACTTTAAAATAGATGGATGGATGGTGTCATGTCTTGTGATCATGTTTTGTGTAGTTCGGTTTTAAGACTCCATTGCTTCCTGTTTTTTCACTCCCTTGTTTTGTCGCAATGGTTACGTATTGTGTTCAACTGTCTCTGATTAGTGCTCGACCGTTCACCTGCTTCCTGAGCACTAATCACAGGCAGTATTTAAGCTTGTCTTTTCCAGTCAGTCCACCTGGCGTCATTGTTCTTTTCATGCTCTGTTCACGCCAGAGTTCATGCTGCTCCTTCATACCATAGATTCATGCGCGTTTTCCTGTCAAGTAAGTTTTGTTTATTGTCCATAGTTTTGTCTGAGTTGTGTTTCCGCCTGCTGCGCGCCTTTTGTTTGTACTTTTTTGTAGCTTTTGAGTTCAAGATTAAATCATGTTTTTACCGGAAAGCCATGTCCCGAGTAGTCCGTCTGCCTTCCTGGGAGGACGACCCCGCAGCAAGCTGTGACCCCCCCATCTTTACAGATGGATGTTTAGATTTAAGATTTAAGTGCAGATTTTACATTTAAACGTCATATTTAGAGTCAACATTTAATGTAATCTTAAATGTGATGAAAATGAGCAAAATCTGAGAAAACTGAGCTAAATTGAGAAATGAATCTGCTACAAAATTTACATTCGGCATCCCATAGATTCCTAATGGCCCAAAGACCTTTCAGATCTTTTTCGCCTTTTCCGGGTCTAAGTGTGCTCTCAAAGTGTACCAACTTCTCAGTTTATGTCCACATCATTTTACAATCAAGTGAGAGACATGATTTATAATGAGGAAGTTACCTCTCTGTGACAATACACAGCTAAAAAAAAAGTCCTTAATGCTTATGATGACAATGTTGCTAACATTTGTTTCAAATTCAGGTCAGGAAATGTAAATGGAATATTGTTGGCGCTTTTTGGATGGTTATTTATTGGGTTTGATGGTCGGAATAGACGCAATGACGCCATGAATTCATGGCTCCTATTCACCCAAATGTAAGCAGACTTTTATTTCTGAGTTAGACTGCATTAAAATAATGTCCGTATCTCTCTTAAGGATTGAAATTTATAGGCAACAATTCAAAAGTATCAGTTCCCCCTTGAAGTTAGAATTTTAGATGCTGCATTAAAAAGAGCCTGATATTTGAGTTTTTAATGATGTTCTCTCAGCAGGATATGTCTGGGCAGCCTCTTGATGAGAATTGAATGTGTGAAAGGCCTATAACTTCCCTCACTTTTTAGCTCCACTTTTGAGGCCTCCCCCCCACAAGTTCAATCAATCAATCAATCAATCAATCAATCAATCAATGTTTATTTATATAGCCCTAAATCACAAATGTCTCAAAGGACTGTACAAACCACTACGACTACGACATCCTCGGAAGAACCCACATAAGGGAAAGGAAAACTCACACCCCGTTGTGTGTTTTCATCACATAAACAAAAAACTTTCTTCCTCATTGACATGGTACTGCCCAGTAACAGGGGCTTTGGAGCCTCCCGCAAACAACAACAATCCCTCAACACGCCCCACCTCCACCCAGTCCGAAAACACAGTTTGAAAAAAAAAATCATGATTTCACTCAACAGAACATCAACAATAAAAAAATATCACCCATTTAAAAAAATAATTTGGTCCATGATTACATCTGCCTCTGTTTTAGCTCAATAGTATAGTGGTTACTCACACAGGCGATGTAGGTTCGAGAAGTAGGGAAAATCAACGCAGCCTAGAGAGAGAGAAAGTACACAATCACTGTGATTGACAACTATGAACACCAATCATTGCATTGCGCCGTCAAAATCGGAGGACCCTGATTGGTCAGAGCCACTGGGCTTCAGCTCAGGTGAGCCCATGTATCAAGCCAGCCTTGCCTTGGGTTGCACGATTTATCGACATTGAGGTTGCAATTTTTACAATAATCTAACCGCAAGAGGCTGAGTTTCTTTATTTTTTACTCTCCTACGTCTGCGGCACTAGAGTGATGGACTGTAAGAATGATCAGGCCTTGAGTCCTTGGCTTGCTAGTCAATCAAAAGTAGTTAAAGGAAACAGCCCATGCTTTCACAAACACAACTTAATAGTATCTACAAAAAAGTTTTAAAGGTGACCGTGTAAAATGGCTGAAGGAAATAACTTAGTTTGAAACGGTGGTATGGCAAAGAGGCTTCAACAGTCCGCCAAGGACAGTCAGTGTATGTAGTAAAACATAGTTTTTATTAGTAGAATCGTTGGTTCAGCAAGTGTCTAGAAAACAGATTTTCATTAGTAGAAGAGCGAGCGATCCATGTATAACCAAATATTTTTATAAGTAAATTAAAGGCCTACTGAAACCCACTACTACCCACCACGCAGTCTGATAGTTTATATATCAATGATGAAATATTAACATTGCAACACATGTCAATACGGCATTTTAAGTTTACTAAATTGTAATTTTAAATTTCCCGGGAGTTTCTTCTTGAAAACGTTGCTTAATGATGACGTGTACGCGTGACGTCACGGACTATTAGGAAATATGAGCGCTGCACACACACGCAGCTAAAAGTCGTCTGCTTTAACCGCATCATTTGTTTTGCTGAATCTTTTGCAATTTGTTCAATTAATATTGGAGAAGTTAAAGTAGAAAGATGGAGTTGGGAAGCTTTAGCCTTTAGCCACACAAACGCACTGTGATTCCTTGTTTAAAATTCTCGGAGGATCAGAGCAGTCAAGCGAACATGGTTTCCGACCGAATGTCAACCAGCAAGTTTCGGTGAGAAAATTGTGGTAAAAAGTCGCTTCTTACCGGAGATCAGCTGAGCTTGCGCCGTCCATAAAGCTGCCATCGACTCCCTTGAGACACTGGCGTCAACACACCTGTGGACACACCCCTCCGACTTTAAGGTACTGTTAAACTCACTAAAACACTAGCAACAGAATAGAAAGTTAAAGGATTTCCCAGAATTATCCTAGTAAATGTGTCTAAAAACTTCTGAATCCGTCGCTATCAATATCCTCAAACACAAATCTTTCATCCTCGCTCAAATTAATGGGGAAATTGTTGTTTTCTCAGCCCGAATAGCTCTTTTTGTTGGACACTCCCATTAAAAACAATGTGAGGATGTGAGGAGCCATCAACGGGTGACGTCATCGTCTGCGACTTCCGGTAAAGGCAGGGCTTTTCTGTTAGCGACCAAAAGTTGCAAATTTTATCGTGGATGTTCTCTACTAAATCCTTTCAGCAAAAATATGGCAGTATCGCGAAATGATCAAGTATGACACATAAAATGGACCTGCTATCCCCGTTTGAATAAGAAAATCTAATTTCAGTAGGCCTTTAATAAACATTGTTGTAATGTGTGGCAATTTGAGACAACTGTTGATTTTCAGGGAAAGTAACATGACTTTCTTCACTCATCATTTTAGCAGGTTTATACATTTAAATGTATAGCATCTAAAAATCAAAATTTTTGGCAGAAAAGAGCCTGCATGGGGGTGACAGCTTTGTGAAGAAAAGCTGGCTTCACTACACATTTTAAAATCAAGTTTGAACATTTTGTTTCTGATAGGCAAACTGAGCACAGTGGCGGGCCGTGCGTTTCCCACCGAGGCCTTCAGTGATCTCCGACTTCAATGATTACCTCTCAAAATACCATAATTGATGTCACCACATGATCATTGCTGGATAAATACTAAAGGGGAACACAGTTACACCCTACTGTTCATTGAATCACATCAACGGTATACAAAACGGGTAATTTTCTGGCGCATTCAAAAATCAATTAAAATCTATCAGCAATTAAAACATAAACCGTATGTGTGGAGGCGTGGCCGGCAGACGGACAGCGAGGCGGAGGACGCCAGGGCCAAGACGGGGGCGAGGAGGCGTGACCGGCTGGCTGCAATTATATAATCCTCTGTTGAGCAGCGGAGCAGGACGGGGCAGCAGAAGGAGGAGAAAAACCAACAATTGCAGAACGAGAGCAACGGAGAGAGCGATGGAAAACGAGAGCAAGAGGCAGACAATGTGAGGCTGAAAAGCAAGCGGAAGAGCGAACAGGTGGAGCCGGAGCTGAAAAGCGACCTGACGCGAGACTTTATTGCAAGAATAAAAGAAACTCACAATCTGCACGCCGTCATGTCCCTCTTTGGTGGTCAGCGGAACTCGGATGGAGGAAGTCCGTCACGCCGTAAACTTCTCTGCTTGGCTTGTGCAACTTCCGGTCAATAAAGTTTGATTCAAAAGTACACACTTTGAAAATATATGTTAACTGCCCTGACCACATGATGGAGACAAATACACATGTAACATCCATCCATCCATTTTCTACCCCTTGTTCCCTTTGGGGTCGCCAGAGGCGCTGGTGCCTGTCTCAGCTACAATCGTGCGGAAGGTGTAGGTAGAAAATGTTGAGAGAAAGATTAATAATTCATTTTCTACCGCTTGTCTTTAATAATTTTTACAAAATAGAATGAAAAATGAAACAATATGTTACAGCATACGTCAGCAGACTAAATAAGAGCATTTTTTTGCTTACTTACTACTGAAAGACAAGTTTTCTTGTATGTTCACTATTTTATTTAAGGACAAACTTGCCATAAGAAACATATGTTTAATGTACCGTAAGATTTTTTTGTTACAATTAAGCCAAATATGCCATTTTTTGTGGTCCCCTTTTGAGAAAAAAGTACCGAAAAGTGCCAAAATAATTTTGGTACCGATCCCTAAATATTGGTATAGGGACAACACTATTGGGCGCAAACGAGTGTCTTTTCATGTCTTGAGTGTCAAAGTTGATCAACTTCTCGGTTTATGGCCAATATATTTTACTCCACAGGTGAGAGGCATGATTTACAATCTAAAATTAACTTTTACCCACTCAGAGGCTATGCAGCAGCTCGCCGGCTCAATATATCAATAACTGCAGTAGCTAGTTACCTCTCTTTGACCACGGTGCTGCTAAAAGAAGTTCCTCTGTGTAAAGGCTGATAATAATATTGCTAATACTTGGTTAACACTCAGGTCACAAACTGTAAATGGAGTAGAGTTAGCAGTTTTCGGATATTTTTTTAAGGATTTTATAGGCCCAATAGAATACTCCCATTAGCTGCATTGTTAGCCGCCTTGTATTATTTAAGTATCACCTTAAAACTCATTTGTATATTCTAACCTTTAAATAGACTCCCTTTTTAGACCAGTTGATCTGCCGTTTCTTTTCTTTTTCTCCTATGTCCCACTCTCCCTTGTGGAGGGGGCCCAGTCCGATCCGGTGGCCATGGATGACGTACTGGCTGTCCAAAGTCGGGACCCAGGTTGGACTGCTCGTCCAGAGTTGGGACCCAGGATGGACCGATTGCCTGTGTATCGGCTTGGGACATCCCTGCGCTGCTGATCCGCCTCCGCTTGGGATGCTTTCCTGCTGGCTCCGCTGTGAACGGGACTCTCGCTGCTGTGTTGGATCAGGATTGAACTTTCACTGTATCATGTTAGACTTTCTCGACATCCATTGCTTTCGTCCTCTCCAAGGTTCTCATAGTCATCATTGTCACCGACGTCCCACTGGGTGTGAGTTTTCCTTGCCCTTATGTGGGCCTACCGAGGATGTCGTAGTGGTTTGTGTTGTGGTTTGTGCAGCCCTTTGAGACACTAGTGATTTAGGGCTATATAAGTAAACATTGATTGATTGATTGATTATAAATTAAAATTAATTTAAAAAAGTACACGTGTTATTGTCTTACATAGGGATTGTGAATAAAAGGCAAACAAAACAAGAAAAAAAGTGCAGTCCCCCTTAAGATGTTTGGTATAGAAGGAGTGGAAAGAAAAAAAGCATGTCAAAACACATCACAGTGTGAAGTATCTGCTGTGGTGAACACTGGCTTTCAGCAACTAATTGAAAAGGACACACACTGCTTATTTTAATGAGTTGTTGGAAATGTGCGTGAGAGAGCCGAAGCGGGGTGTCCTACTCCACCAGAAAGTCCCTTTCAATACACATTTGCTATGATCAGTAAAAAGTAGCAATAAATGACAAACTACTGACTCAAGTTAAAAGCCTTAATCTACTTCCTGTTGGGTCATCATTCAATAGCCTCTATTCTCAGAAGGGGAGAATTCAAGTAAAAACACAGAAACAAGGAGCACTTAGCCACTTTCAAGGACAATAAGGATTCAATAAGGACATAACAGAACCAAGCAGGCACTCAGGCTAATTACGACAAAAAACACAGATAGGACGCACACAACATGATGGTGATTGATTGACTGATGACAATGGGGCAAACTAATCAAACAAGAAGCACAGCACATTAAATGACATTACAAACATGTCAGCCATTATTTGGGGGGAAAAAACCCAACACCTGTTGATGGAAGGTCAAACTCTAATTGGAAATACTCAAATCAATCAATAGTACAAATGCTTAAACCATGAAAACAATTACTGTACTTACATTGATCTCCATGTTGCTCTTGCCGCAAGAAATGTGGAAAGAGAATTAAGCTGGCATGCTGGTTGGCATGACAACCTGTGTCAATTAGCCTCATTTGGGAGTAATTGGTGAAGAAAACCAAAACTACATGTTGATATAACACGTGTATCCATCCATCCATCCCTCTTCTTCCGCTTATCCGAGGTCGGGTCGCGGGGGCAATAGCCTAAGTAGGGAAACACAGACTTCCTTCTCCCCAGCCACTTTGTCTAGCTCTTCCCGGGGGATCCCGAGGCGTTCCCAGGCCAGCCGGGAGACATAGTCTTCCCAACGTGTCCTGGGTCTTCCCCATGGCCTCCTACCGGTTGGACGTGCCCTGAACACCTCCCTAGTAAAGTTAAATAGAACACACACCTTTCTTTGTTGTGATTACACAACGTTATCCCCGGAAGGAACAAATTCCACTTGCTAGTCACTGCTAGTATTTAGCAATTAGCACTAGGCTTTCAACATGTGCTATCTGTGGATATAACCTACTCAGGGGCATAGTGGTTAGAGTGTCCGCACTGAGATCGGTAGGTTGTGTGTTACAACCCGACAGAGTCATACCAAAGACTATAAAAATGGGAGCCATCAACTCCCTGCTTGACACTCAGCATCAAGGGTTGGAATTGGGGGTTATAAATCACCAAAAATAATCCCCGGGCGCGGCCACCGCTGCTGCTCACTGCTCCCCTCAACTCCCAGGGGGTGATCAAGGGTGATGGGTCAAATGCAGAAAATAATTTTGCCACACCTTGTGTGTGTGTGACAATGATTGGTACTTTAATATTAACTTTAATGACTAAGTCAGTGTGGTAAACCTAGGCAATCTTTAACCTTGATAAAACATCCAAAATTTAAATAAAGTTAAATAAAACAGCCATATACAATGTGTTATATGGAAGACAGTAATATAGATCAGTGGTTCTCAAATGGGGGTACATTGTCCCCTGGGGGGTACTTGAAGGTATGCCAAGGGGTACGTGAGATATTTTTTTAAATATTCTAAAAATAGCAACAATTAAAAAATCCTTTATAAATTTATTTATTGAATAATACTTCAACAAAATATGAATGTAAGTTCATAAATTGTGAAAAGAAATGCAACAATTCAATATTCACTGCTGACCTTCCAACTAACCCATGCTAGATAAATATTGATGTTAAAGATTTGTTTTTTGTGAAGACATGTTTAGAATTAAGAATCCAGATGGACTTCTATTACAATCCCCAAAGAGGGCACTTTAAAGGCCTACTGAAAGGAGATTTTCTTATTTAAACAGGGGATTGCCATATTTTTGCTTAGAGGATTTAGTAGAGAACATCCACGATAAAGTACGCAACTTTCGGTGTTAAGAGAAAAACCCTGCCTCTACCGGAAGTCGCAGACGATGACGTCACATGTTGGATGGCTCGTCACATATTCACATTGTTTTTAATGGGAGCCTCCAACAAAAAGTGCTATTCGGACCGAGAAAACGACAATTTCTCCATTAATTTGAGCGAGGACGAAAGATTCGTGTTTGAGGATATTGATAGCGACGGACTAGAAAAAAAAAAAAAAACGCGATTGCATTGGGACGGATTCTGATGTTTTTAGACACATTTCCTAGGTTAATTCTGGGAAATCCCTTATCTTTCTATTGTGTTGCTAGTGTTTTAGTGATTTTAATATTACCTGATAGTCGGAAGGGTGTCTCCACGGGTGTCTTGACGCGCAGTGTCTCAGGGGAGTCGACGGCAGCTATGGACGGCACAAGCTCAGCTTTTCTCCGGTAAGAACTGACTTTTTAACCACAATTTTCTCACCTAAACCTGCTGGTTGACATGTGGTTGGGATCCATGTTCTCTGATCCATAGGAAAGTTTCACCTCCAGAAATGTTAAACAAGGAATCACCTTGTGTTTGTGTGGCTAGAGGCTATAGCCTCCCAACTCCATCTTTCTACTGTGACTTCTCCAATATTAATTGAACAAATCGCAAAAGATTCAGCAACACAGATGTCCAAAAAACTGTATAATTATGCCGTTTAAGCAGACGACTTTTAGCTGTGTGTGTGCGCAGCGCTCATATTTCCTAAAACCCCGTGACGTCTTGCGTACACGTCATCATTATACGACGTTTCGAAGGCGAAACTCCCGGGAAATTTTAAATTGTAATTTAGTAAATTAAAAAGGCCGTATTGGCATGTGTTGCAATGTTAATATTTCATCAGTGATATATAAAATATCAGACTTGTTTATTTTTCAAGAAGTTTTTAGTTATTTTTGTATCTTTTCTTCCAATTAGCTCAAGAAAGACCACTACAAATGAGCAATATTTTGCACTGTTATACAATTTAATAAATCAGAAACTGATGACATAGTGCTGTATTTTACTTCTTTATCTCTTTTTGTCAACCAAAAATGCTTTGCTCTGATTAGGGGGTACTTGAATTCAAAAAATGTTCACAGGGGGTACATCACTGAAAACAGGTTGAGAACCACTGATATAGATGATGTGTGTACCAAGTGCGCAGGGGCGCCGCTAGGGATTTTGGGCCCAATGAAAATAATCTTTACAGGGCCCCCAACACATAATTTCATGTAATTTCATCATCATTAGGAGCCTCTCTGGGCCCCCCTCAATCATGGGCCCCTAGAATCCGTCTCCTTTACCCCTCTTTTTCGGCGCCCCTGCAGGTGCATGACTGCCTCCCCGCTCCACGTTGATTAATGAGGCTGATAACGATAACGACGATGACGACGATGACGAAGGCGGCTCTTATTGGCCAGAGCCAATAAGCGCTCAGGAGGAGCGGGAGCCAGAGACGCCGCCGCCGCCACTCACAGGCGCACAAGGCTCGGCTGCGCTCGGAGCGCACGCCTATCCATCCAAAACCCACATGCGCTAAGCCGGGACCATGGATGCCACCCTCTACCAGATCATATTCGGGGAGCTGGCGGACTTAAACTGCACTTTGCTGGAAGCCTTTCCTGACACTTTTTGGGAAAACGCGTCATTGTCCCAGCTGAGCGCGGACGGTAAGAACGACTCCGATAGTTCCCCTCATCACTCCGCAAATGGTCTAATAGAAACTTTCCATTCCCTCAAGATTTCTATTGCAATGCCACCACTGATGAGATCGGCACCTGCTGGCCACGCAGCAGCACCGGGAAGATAGTGGAGAGACCCTGCCCCGAGTACATCAATGGGGTGAAGTACAACACCACCAGTAAGACATTTGAACTTCCTTTTTGTGCTTATTTATGTACGTCTACTCTCCTTGTTTATTTTTCCATGATCATCACCCACACTAAGCCTGGTTTAGTGCATCCATCCATCCATTTTCTACCGCTTAATCCCTTTTGGGGTCGCGGAGGGCGCTGGCCACTATCTCAGCTACAATCCGGCGGAAGGCGGCTTACACCCTGGACAAGTCGCCACCTCGTCGCAAGGCCAACACAGATAGACAGACAACATTCACACTCACATTCACACACTAGGGCCAATTTAGTGTTGCCAATCAACCTATCCCCAGGTGCATGTCTTTGGAAGTGGGAGGAAGCCGGAGTACCCGGAGGGAACCCACGCATTAACGGGGAGAACATGCAAATTCCACACAGAAAGATCCCAAGCCTGGGATTGAACCCAGGACTGCAGGGCCTTCGTATTGTGAAGCAGACGCACTAACCCCTCTGCCACCCGGGTTAGTGCAGTGGTTCTCAAATGGGGGTACGTGTACCCCTGGGGGTACCTGAAGGTATGCCAAGGGGTACGTGAGATTTTTTTTTTAATATTCCAAAAATAGCAACAATTAAAAAATCCTTTATAAATGCATTTATTGAATAATACTTTAACAAAATATGAATAGAAGATCATAAACTGGGAAAAGAAATACAACAATGCAATATTTAGTGTTGACCGCTACATTTT
Source organism: Nerophis ophidion (assembly GCF_033978795.1). Lineage (NCBI taxonomy): Eukaryota > Metazoa > Chordata > Actinopteri > Syngnathiformes > Syngnathidae > Nerophis > Nerophis ophidion. Next base: position 36,198,709 of record NC_084624.1, on the reverse strand, counting down.
TTGTGGACATATTCCATAAATATTGATGTTAAAAATGTCTTTTTTTGTGAAGAAATGCTTAGAAATAAGTTCATGAATCCAGATGGATCTCTATTACAATCCCCTAAGAAGGCAGTTTAAGTTGATGATTACTTCTATGTGTAGCAATCTTTATTTATAATTGAATCACTTGTTTATTTTTCAACAAGTTTTTAGTTATGTTTATATCTTTTTTTCCAAATAGTTCAAGAAAGACCACTACAAATGAGCAATACTTGTTATACAATTTAATATATCAGAAACTGATGACATAGGGCTGTAATTTACTTCTTTATCTCTTTTTTTCAACCAAAAATGCTTTGATTTGGTTAGGGGGTACTTGAATTCCAAAAATGTTCACTGGGGGAACATCACTGGAAAAAGGTGGAGAACCACTGGTTTAGTGAAGTGTTTTTCAACCTTTTTTGAGTGTAGGCAGCACGGTGGAAGAGGGGTTAGTGCAGTGGTTCTTAACCTTGTTGGACGTACCGAACCCCATCAGTTTCATATGCGCATTCACCGAACCCTGCTTCAGTGAAAAATATAATGTTTTTTTTTTCAAATTCAAGAAAAAGTATTTTTTTTTTACTGGTGCACAAAATGAACCATGCATGAACCTCACTTCGTTGAAAGAACAAAACCAACACTATGAGGGGCCGTTGTATGTAAGAGTATTTCAGTAGTGTATGTAAGAGGTTAATTCTGAATAATGTCCCTAACGACCCCTCATACAACACAGTGCATCACCTCACAACAAATTACACACCTTACACACATTACCACAAATTGATTAATGTGGACCCCGACTTAAACAAGTTGAAAAACGTATTCGGGTGTTACCATTTAGTGGTCAATTGTACGGAATATCGACTGTACTGCATGTGTAAACTGTATTGTTTCATATAATGTATTCTCTTACCTTGCCATCTGCTAGTAAAAGTTTCAATCGATCAATCAAATAACCTGCAAATCAGATGGAAAATTAGAGGGAACATTGTTTGGGGGTATCCCTAATACGGTGATAGGGCGAATTTTTTTTTACACGATAAGTCGGATGTGTCTTTACCTCCGTAGTGGAGGCTGCGCCGAACCCCTAGGGTTCGATCGAACCCAGGTTAAGAACCACTAGGTTAGTGCATCTGCCTCACAATACGAAGGTCCTGAGTAGTCCTGGATTCAAGCCCGGGCTCGGGATCTTTCTGTGTGGAGTTGGCATGTTCTCCCTGTGGTTGCGTGGGTTCCCTCTGGGTACTCCAGCTTCCTCCCACCTCCAAGGACATGCACCTGGGGATAAGTTGATTGGCAACACTAAATTGGCCCTGGTGCAGTGGTTTTCAACCTTTTTTCAGTGATGGACCCCCTGTGAACATTTTTTTAATTCAAGTACCCCCTAATCAGAGCAAAGCGTTTTTGGTTGGAAAAAAAAAGAGATAAAGAAGTAAAATACAGCACTATGTCATCAGTTTCTGATTTATTAAATTGTATAACAGTGCAAAATATTGCTAATTGTTAGTGGTCTTTCTTGAACTATTTGGAAAAAAAAGATATAAAAATAACTTAAAACTTGTTGAAAAATAAACAAGTAATTCAATTATACGTTTGGAAATAAAGATTTCTACACATAGAAGTAATCATCAACTTAAAGTGCCCTCTTTGGGGATTGTAATCGAGATCCAACTGGATTCATGAATTTAATTCTAAACATTTCTTCACGAAGAAAGAAATCTTTAACATCAATATTTATGGAACATGTCCACAAACAATCTAGCTGTCAACACTGAATATTGCATTGATTCATTTCTTTTCACAGTTTATGAACTTAAATTCATATTTTGTTGAAGTATTATTCAATAAATATATTTATAAAGGATTTTTAAATTGTTGCTATTTTTAGAATATTTAAAAAAAATCTCAGGTACCCATTAGCATACCTTCAAGTACCCCCAGGGGTACGTGTACCCCCATTTGAGAACCACTGCCCTGTGTGAATGTGAATGTTGTCTTTCTGTGTTGGCCCTGCGATGAGGTGGAGACTTGTCCAGGGTGTACCCTGCCCTCCGCTCGAATGAAGCTGAGATAGGCTCCAGCGACCCCCGCGACCTCATTTGTTTCATTAAAAAAAATACAGAGGCACACCACCAGCAGAGGAGGTTAAAAAAATAAACTCCACCAGGTTGTCGTGGCTTAGTTAGAGTTTGTTGTTGTTTCCTGGGTGTAGTGCTTTAGTTCCTGTCTTGCGCTGTTATCCTGTTTTGTTGGTGTTCTCCTTTAGCAGCTTCACGCCTTCTTTTGAGCGTTATTGCCTGCACCTTCTTTGTTTTCGCATTCAAGAGTATTTAAGTTGAGCATACGCTGTTGCGATCCGCTACTCGGATCTTCACAGTTTGTTGTTTTGTTTCCATTTTTGTATATCTCTCCGTCTTACTCCTTATTTCCTGTTTGCTTTGTCACCATGGGAGCTTATTAGTTCACCTGCTCCTCGTTTTCGACGCACACCTGTTTGTTGTGGTTCATTTTGTGCACCAGTATAAAAACCCCCACATATAACTTTTATTTTTCACCAAAGAAGGGTTTGATTATTGCCTTATATAAGCCTGCCCCATTTGTTAGTTCTGCCTGGGTTCCTAATTTGCCTTCAAGCAACATTAACGACTGGTTCTTACACGTATGTTTATCCTCGCTAGCTTTTCACGCTTGGCCTTTGTTTTATTCTAGTTCTCACGCTGATGTATTGTTTTTCCTTTTTGTGTGCCTTTGTGCCAGTCTTAGTTTTTCTGTTTTCTATTCCTAGCTTCTATGCTAGCGTCCTTGGTTTGTTTTGTCTGTTAGCTCCAGTATTTTTGTTCGTAGCCTGCTTTTGTTAAATTTAATAAATCATTTAAACTTACCGTTGCTGTGTTCATGTCGGCGCATCCACAAAGGGACAAATTCGGCATCACTATGCCCACCAGTCAGTCGTATTATACGCTATCCTTCTTTTTGGGGAGATTGTTGATTGTCATGTACGGATGTACTTTGTGGACGCCGTCTCTGCTCTACACGCTGTAAGTTTTTGCTGTCGTCCAGCATTCTGTTTTTCTTTACGTTGTAGCCAGTTCAGTTTTACTTTTCGTTTTGCATAGCCATCCCTATTCTTCAGTGCCTTTTTCGTAGCGGGACTTGCCTTTGTGTTTATTTTTGATTTAAGCGTTACATTCCTTTTTTACCTGCACACTGTCTCCCGCTGTGCTCTGCATATTGGGATCACCACAAACAATCCTTGATGCGTTCCGACTTCTACAAAGCAATGAACTACCTGCTGCCACCTACTGATATGGAGTTTTACATGGTTACCCTGCCAAGCAGTATACAGCACAGACACTAGACAACATCACATTATTATTGATTTGCAAAATATATTTTTTTGACCAATTAAGTGAAGTTGCATATTTTCCCACAGCACAACAGACAATATCTCACGGTAGTGTGCCACGACACAGTGGTTGAAAAACACTGGCTTAGTGCACTTAAAGCAGTGGTGTGTCCAAAGTGCATTTGTGGCCCACAGCTAATAGTTTACCAGCCCGCCACACATTCTGGAAATGCTATTGCAAAAACTAAAAAAAAAAAGGAAAAAAATGGTGGAATAGGTGAAATTTAACTATAGAAAAAGTTGCAATGTTGACACAAAGCAGCCATGCAGGCTGTTTCTTTTTTCCTTTGTCGATCTTTATTTCAGGGGACGGTGTGGCGTGGTTGGGAGAGTGGCCGTGCCAGCAACCAGAGGGTTCCTTGTTCGATCCCCACCTCCTACCAACCTCGTCATGTCCGTTGTGTCCATGAGCAAGACACTTCACCTTTGCTCCTGATGGGTCGTGGTTAGGGCCTTGCATGGCAGCTCCCTCCATCAGTGTGTGAATGTGTGTGTGAATGTGGAAATAGTCAAAGCACTTTGAGTACCTTGAAGGTAGAAAAGCGTTATACAAGTATAACCCATTTACCATTGTCTTTTTTTGTTGTTGCCATTCTTCAAAAATTAAAATAAATAAAAAATCCATCACGATGCAATTTAAATGTGGTACAAAGGAACCCAAGGATGCAGACAGAAGATGAGTAATACAGTTCTTTACTTAGGGAAAGCGTACTCACTACAAAGATCCAAACAGCAGATTACAAAAAGCGACCGTGTGCGAAAAAGAGAAAAAATGAGCACCGTGGGGAAATAAAAAGAACAAAAGCTAATATGCAAAAATAACTAGACTTAGGTTGGAGTTGCAAGACGTGCAACCTACCAGACAACAGCTAGCTGGATGGCACTGGGAACAGCCAAGAACGTTTGCATCAAAAACTCCGGGAAAGCATTGAAGTCTTCTGACATGGAGAGTCAAGGAGTGTAATCGCCGAGTGCCGTCCAGCTGTCCAGGTGCTGCTTAAGTAGTGTCGGGAATATTGGACACAGCTGTGCACATCTTACAACTTAGCCCACAGGGGAACACAGAAAGTCTAGGAGGAAGACAACAAGTAAGAGCCAAACCAAAAAAGGAAAATTTAACATACAAGGTGGCAGCAGGCGGTTACAAAATCAATGTTATAATGAGTTATTGAGCTATTCAATACTCCAATTATTTCAAATATTTCCCTTTTAAATTGTTTTATGTGGAAAATATTGCATATATTGTGTGGTTGCCAAACAAAAACATTGTTTTCTTTGACAAAAGAGCATAAAACTAAATAGTTCAATCGTAAAAATCGACATATATGTCTGAAGTTGATCTGGTAACTTAAGTGTTGAAAGTAAATACAAAATAATAATAATAAAAATGTATCACTTTATGAGTGGGGCACCTTTTGGATCCCAAATGTATTTAAAGGTATTTTATTTATGGTATCACTTTGATTACTCAAAAATAATAATGAATTAAAAAAACAATGGTGTCCTGCATTATTGATCTTTTTAAAGCTCTAATTACTGTATTTTTCGGATTATAAGTCGCTCCGGAGTATACGTCGCACCGGCTGAAAATGCATAATAAAGATGGAAAAAAACATATACATCGCACTAGAGTATAAGTCGCATTTTTGGGGGACATTTTTTTTGATAAAATCCAACACAGAGAATAGACATTTGAAAGGCAATTTAAAATAAATAAAGAATAGTGAACAACAGGCTGAATAAGTGTACGTTATATGACGCATAAATAACCAACGGAGAAGGTGCCTGGTATGTTAACGTAACATATTATGGTAAGAGTCATTCAAATAACTATAACATATAGAACATGCTATACTTTTACCAAACAATCTGTCACTCCTAATCAATAAATCCGATGAAATCTTCTTCCTCGATATGGCTTCTAAACAACTCTGCCAACTCCGAAGGGATGCGCCGCTTCCTCTTGTCGTTTTCTGCTGCATATTTCACTACGTCCAGCTTGTAATCTGCTGTACATGATTTCCTTTTCGGTCCAATTTTTGTTCAGCCCTTCTCAGTTTTTATAAGTTACCGCTAACGATGAAATGATCCATTGTAATAGCTACGGCAGTAGCATATAGCAGTTAGCATTCCATGACCCACAATGCACTTCTGCCATGACCCTCCCCCGTCAAATTCTTATTGGTTGACGTGTGTGTGACGATTGCTGACATTTTCTTCGTCTTTTCCGCGAATGAGATAAATAATATTATTTGATATTGTGTAATCTGCAGTACATGATTTCCTTTTCGGTGCCATTTTTGTTCAGCTCTTCTCAGTCTTTATAAGTTACAGCCAACGATGAAATGATCCAATTTAATAGCTACAGCAGTAGCATATAGCCCAGGGGTAGGGAACTTATGGCTCTAGAGCCAGATGTGGCTCTTTTAATGACTGCATCTGGCTCTCAGATAAATCTTAGCTGACATTACTCAACAGGATAAGTAATGAATAATTCCGCTGGTAATCACGATGTTAAAAATAACGTTCAAAATATAAAACATTCCATTGCATTTTAATCCATCCATCCGTTTTGTACCGCACCTGTTCAGGAAATAACAATGTTATTAAAAAGAATTAGAGACTTATTATGCTCTAAAAATGTTGGTTTTACTTAAAAAATGCACGCCTAAAGTTGTATTCAGTGTTAAAAAATATGATATGGCTCTCACGGAAATACATTTTAAAATATTTGGCTTTCATGGCTCTCTCAGCCAAAAAGGTTCCCGACCCCTGATATAGCCTATAGCAGTTAGCATTCCATGACCCACAATCAACGTTCCCTCTAAGGTGCGCGCCTGTGCAATTGCGCACTGCTCACGTGTCCTCTGCCCACGGCAATTCTATGCCGCGCACAAAATCCAATTAAAAAAAATAAGCAATTTTCAACTGACTACAACAGGCCACAGAGACAAACAGTTTTCGTTATCACTGTTCAATTATTGTAACGTTTGTCGAAGACAAGAATTCCATCGATCACTTTGAGCTAAACTCTTTATAAACACATGACCAAAAACATCGCTAAACAATTTCCATCTAGCAGAGCTGGTCATTTTCTGCCGTACAATGCAGACCAAAACCAACTTTGCCATCTGTCATATCAACAGCAGCCGCTCGCTCTTTCTCACTTGTGCCAACACATGCACATATGAAACTCAGCCAGCGATGTGTTTACAGCCACACAAAATGTCGGACATTACCAACACCGCACATAACGTGTATGTAATTCCAGGTCGTTACTCTATGATTTACCAATTAAATGTGTGCTCATTCAGCTGTCATGTATTAAGAATCTTAATTTATGCTGTTATTATATTAAAGAAATACTAATAAAAATAAATATGTTTTACAAACGGAAAGTTACAGGAATGTACACATGATCCTATGTTTACATCTCATTGTGCAACATGTGAATGTTAATAATGGGAACTAAATGCGATATCTGAAAGGGGTACAAATGATATCCAAAGTAGGACCCCACCCAGACATACAGCTCATGAAAAACAATATTTGTTGTTCTTGTCATTGTAAGTCGGCCGAAACATTTATATTAGAAAATGATCACATGAAAGTGACTGCTGTCATTTGATTATAATCATAAGAAATGTAACTTGTTATTTAGTCAGGTTTGGGACAGGTGTGTTGCAGGTGTGGCCACAGTGTGCACGTCCGATGTTGCTCACATGTGCTCCACTGAATGCTCAAGGAGTTTTTGCGTTTGCTCACACACATGAAAAATTAGAGGGAACATTGCCCGCAATGCATTTCTGCCATGACCCTCCCTTGCCGAATTCTTATTGGTTGACGTTAATGTGACGATTGCTGACGTGTGTGTGATGATTGCTGACATATTCTTCGGCTCTTCCCCGAATGAGATAAATAATATTATTTGATATTTTACGGTAATGTGTTAATAATTTCACACATAAATTGCTCGGGAGTATATGTCGCACTCCCGCCAAATTATGAAAAAAAACTGCGACTTATAGTCCGAAAAATAAGGTACCGTTGCAATCCGTGACTCAGATCTTCACGTTTGTTTTTTCCATCTTTGTTTCATTCTCTTCTGACCCACTTACTTCCTGTTTAGTCCGTTACCATGGTTACACATTGATTTCACCTGCTCCTCGTTTTCTACACACACCTGGTTCTCCTTGATTACTCCCTATATAAGCTTTCCTCTTTTCTTTGTTCAGTCTGGGTCCATAAATTTGCCTTTGAGCAACAGTATAGAATAACTTCCCGTATGTATATTCTCGCTAGCTTTTCACGCTATGCCTTTGTTTTATTCCAGCTCTCACGCTGGTGATTTGTTTTTCTTTTCTGTGTGCCTTAGTGCCAGTCTTAGTTTTTCTGTTTTCTATTCATAGCTTTTATGCTAGCGCCCTTGGTTTATTTTGTCTGTTAGCTCCAGTCTTTTTGTTTGTAGCCTGCTTTTGTTAAGTTTAATAGATCATTTAAACTTACCATAGCTGTGTTCTTGTCGACGCATCCACAGAGGGACAAACTCGGCATTACTATGCCAATCAGTCACTACAGGTACTTTACATCAAACATTGCTTTCTGAATGTTTTGAGCAGAGGGGAAATACTGCACATTTTATTGTTATTTTAATAAGAAACTAAGTTGTCTTTGAGAGAAAAAGCATAAAACCTTTTTTTTTTTTTTTTAACTTTATATCAAGCTGGAGTTGATATACTGTAGAGATTTACTGTAAGCATTAAATACAATGAAAATAATAATAATTTGACCTGTTTTTAACATTTTAATGACTTAGAGCCTTTATGGTCCCCGGGAGCCCTAAAGGTATAAAAAAACAAATAAATCCATTTATATTTTGTTAGGGTTTGAAAATTAAACATATCAAAATGGCCACTGCATGCTTAAATTTTTCCGTGTGCGGCCCTCAGTGGAAAAAGGTTGGACACCCCTGACTTAAAGTGGTGGTGGGTCTGTGGAGCAGCTCGTTCGGTTTTGACCAGGGGTGTCAGAGATACGGCCCGAGGACCGGATCAGGCCCGCGAACCGGTTATATCCTGAGTTTGCCAAGTATGAAAATTAACTTGAAATGTTTGAATAAAAGAAACAACTGTTCTGAATGTGTCCACTAGAGGTCGCGATAGCAATTCTTTGTATCCTTGTAGATGATGCTACATATGTACAAAATAAACCCCATGTTAGTACATAAGTCGAGGAAAATGATCAAACTACATAACATACTGTAATTTGATTTTGATAGCAAAAGTTTCGGTTCGCAGCAGAGTGTGAAGCGACCGGAATGAGAATCAGCACCTCCAAGTCCGAGTCCATGGTTCTCGCCCGGAACAGGGTGGAGTGCCATCTCCGGGTTGGGGAAGAGACCCTGCCCCAAGTGGAGGAGTTCAAGTACCTAGGAGTCTTGTTCACGAGTGAGCGAAGAGTGGATCGTGAGATCGACACGCGGATCGGTGCAGCGTCTTCAGTAATGCGGACGCTGTATCTATCTGTTGTGGTGAAGAAGGAGCTGAGCCGGAAGGCAAAGCTCTCAATTTACCGGTCGATCTACGTTCCCATCCTCACCTATGGTCATGAGCTTTGGGTCATGACCGAAAGGATAAGATCACGGGTACAAGCGGCCGAAATGAGTTTCCTCCGCCGTGTGGCGGGGCTCTCCCTTAGAGATAGGGTGAGAAGCTCTGCCATTCGAGAGGAGCTCAAAGTAAAGCCGCTGCTCCTCCACATCGAGAGGAGCCAGATGAGTTGGCTCGGGCATCTGGTCAGGATGCCACCCGAACACCTCCCTAGGCAGGTGTTTAGGGCACGTTCAACCGGTAGGAAGTCACGGGGAAGACCCAGGACACGTTAGGAAGACTATGTCTCCCGGCTGGCCTGGGAACGCCTCGGGATCCCCCGGGAAGAGCTAGTCGAAATGGCTGGGGAGAGGGAAGTCTGGGCTTCCCTGCTTAGGCTGCTGCCCCCGCGACCCGACCTCGGATAAGCGAAAGAAGATGGATGGATGGATGGAAAGTTTATCTTGAAAGATTGAAAATTAACACCAATGAGTTGACTGATGAACATTATCACATAATTTATTCAGAAAATATAAATAACAACAAATAAAGTATAAATACTATAAACCACAACAGGTATTTGTAAAAAAAAAAACCAACAACATTGTGATTTGTACAATTTCAGAATATGCTTGTTCTATTTTTAAACGAAAAAAAAAATCGGAAGTTGTTTTTATTTTTAATTTATCCTACCGTGATTATACCAGTCTGGCCCACTTGGTGGTAGATATTTGTCCATGTGGCCCCTGATGTAAAATGAGTTTGACACCCCTGGCATATCCCCTCCCATCAATGTAACAGCTGCTCCACACTAAGCACGGCTTGTGCATGTAACGCGACATGACACTGCACTCAAAGTGGAGTGTACGGCCTGAGGGCCGGATCAAGCCCGCGAACAGGTTTTATCCTGAGTTTGCTAAGTATAAAAATTAACCTGAAATTTTATAATGAAAGAAACAGCTGTCCTAAATATGTCCACTGGATGTCGCGGTACCAATTCTTTGTAGATGGTGCTACTACATATGTACAAAATATACCACCTGATGTTAGTAGATCAGTCAAGGAAAATGACCAAATTACATAAATAACATATGGTAATTAAATGATGTTTAAAACATTTTTATCTTGATGGATTGAAAATTAACACCAATGACTATCTGAGATAGGCACCAGCGCCCCCCGCAACCCCAAAAGGAAAAAGCGGTAGGAAATGGATGGATGGATGGTCTATCTGTGTTGGCCATGTGATGAGGTGGCAACTTGTCCAGGGTGTAAACCACCTTCCGCCCGAATGCAGCTGAGATAGGTTCCAGCACACCTCGCAACCACAAAAGGGACAAACGGTAGAACATGGATGGATGGAGGAGTTGACTGATGAACATTATTTACTTATGTACATGGGGAGTAGACGGCACATATAACAAGGGGGCATATATATATATATATATATAAATATATATATGTATATATATATAAACAAGCAATAATCTAAATAAACAAGAAAATGGAGTGTGATTGGATGCAAAGTGTGTATGATGTGTGACTATATGTGGACATTAGCTGTTGAGTGTTACCGGTAGTGTTGAGCGAGAGGCGGAAGATCAGGAGAGACCACGCAGAGCTCGGAAGTCCGTGAGCAAGCAGGAAGTCAAGGGACTATAGCGGGGCGAAGAAGGTCCGTGTCCAAGCGGGAGGTCCTGATCCAGAAGGAGCTCAGGGAAGCAGAGAAAAGGCGGGGTGAGACAAGACGCAAAGCTTGAAACTCGTAAATAAAGGGGTAGATGCAAGGAACGACAAGGGTAGAAACACAAGACCAATTATACGACGAGGAAAAAAACAAAAAAAGGAGAAAGGCATAGAGCTTTGTAGTTGGCTTACTGTACTCCAACAGAATACTACATTCTGGCCCAGAAAAGCAGGTTGTGCAGGCTTTTGAAGGAAAGACCTCTGATCAACTTCAGTTTTGCTGATTGATGGTGATTGACTGCAGCTGGCGGCTGCAGCAGGACTGATATGCGCAGGTGCCCTCTTGGAGGCGCAATCAGCAGAGCGCACAGGTGAGGGCTTATTTGAATGCGCCCTGGCCGTGACATATATAATTTGTTCAGAAAATATAACTAACGACAAATAAACGTAGAATACTATTAACCACAACATGTAATTGTAAAAAAAAACCAACAACATTAAGATTTCTACAATTTCAGAATGTGCCTGTTTTATTTTTAATCAAAGAAAAGATTCGGAAGTTGTCTTTTATTTTTAAGTTATCCTGCCATGATTTTACCAGTCTGTCCCACTTGGGAGTAGATTTTTGTCCATGTGGCCCCCATGTAAAATGAGTTCGAAACCCCTGCTTCAGACTGATGCAGCAAATGACAGGTAATTAGGCACAGCATCTCAAATGAAATGACTCTGCATGACATTTGCTCTCACAGCAGGCAGGAAAAACAGACTCTCATTCAACTCTCACCATCCAGTTGAATGTCTTTCTTGCAACGACTTGTCGTTATTGACAGTGTTTCAGTAATTTTATGAATAATTACTACTTGAAGAAAGGTGTATTATCCTTGGAAGCGGAATGCCAAATAATTGTTAGTTATTTTTAAAAGTACAAATGTACAACAATTATTCTCAACAAAGGAAGAGAAATATAACCTTAGAGGGAAAATCTAATTTAAAACATTTGTATGCTCGTACAACACTTAAAACCTTTAGCATATCAGTAGGTGGAATTAAACTATGAAATTGGTTAAGCAAATAAATCAAACAAAGCACAAATATGATTCAGTTTAAGAGACTGCTCCAACTACAAGTGTTCATAAAGTACGCAGAACAAGTATTATGAACCCTTTTTTTTGTTTTGTTTGATTTTTTTATTTTAATTTTTTAAAATTGAGACAACGATCCATCCATCCATTTTCTACCGCTTATTCCCTTTGGGGTCACGGGGGGCGCTGGTGCCTATCTCAGCTACAATCGGGCGGAAGGCGGGGTACACCCTGGACAAGCCGCAACCTCATCGCAAGGCCAACACAGATAGACAGACAACATTCACACTCACATTCACACACTAGGGCCAATTTAGTGTTGCCAATCAACCTATCCCCAGGTGCATGTCTTTGGAGGTGGGAGGAAGCCAGAGTACCCGGAGGGAACCCATGCATTCACGGGGAGGACATGCAAACTACACACAGAAAGATCCCGATCCCGGGATTGAACCCTGACTACTCAGGACCTTCGTATCGTGAGGCAGACGCATTAACCCCTCTTCCACCGTGAAGCCCTGAGAGAAAGATAATTTATGTATTTAATATTTGTTTACTTGCTATGTAAGTGTTCAGTGTTCTGTTACAGAGAACAAAGAAATAGGATAAAATTGCTATGGTATGAAAAGAGGTAGGATTCAATAAGCTCAGCTTCTTCCTACTCCTTTTCGGACGTGCTGTAATGAAACAACTGGAAAATATGTGATGAATTACATTGTATGCATGTTCAAAGTAAACTGAAACTGAACAGAACTGAACTGAAAGTCCACAGAAAATTGCAGCGTATATCCTTTGCTTACTTGTAGATCAGGGTGATGTGTCCTAAAAATAAATCAACATTATTTTTCCTCCCACAAAATTAGATTTACTTTTTTTACTTATTTGTCCCCTACTTTTTTTTAAAGGAACCAATGAATACAAATAATAAGATAATTTAAAATATGTTTAGTTTTTTGTTTTTTTTTATCAAAGACTAGTACAGGGGTGTCAAACTAATTTCAGTTCAGGGGTCGCATGAGGAAGATCCGTGCACACGAGGGCCGGACTATTAAAATCATAGCATTAAAAATGAAAAAAATGAAGACAACTTCAAAATGTTTTCTTTGTCTTACTTTGGCCAAAAATAGAGCAAATACATTCTGAAAATATTACAATAAAAATATAGAAAAAAATACCGGCAGCGGTTAAGTTTAGATCCATGAAGGAAAGAAGAAAGTGAATGAATATTTATAACTGAATACATTTACATATGCATAAAAACATGTTTTCTTTTGTATTATGTTTTTTTAAATGAATTAAGGAATGTTTAGGACAACCTTTTTCCAAAACACAATGTAGAATGTTAGATATACCAGGATAATGCATACATTTATCTTTTGTTTTCAAAACAGGTACATAAAAAGTGGGACCCCAAAAATTTACTGCGGGGCCCCATTTTTATGACTTGATTGGGCTCCTGGGACCCCATTTTGAAAATCCTTAGTGCCAACACTGATAGTGTCACAGTGGCTTACACGTGCATCACATCTCATAAGCTTGACAACAAATTGTGTCCCAAAAAAAAAAAAGGTATTTTAGGTTTATTTAATAGTTAAAACAAATTTAAATAATGGATCCCAGTGGGCCGGTTCTGTTACTAATCAAATATAATCTTGGGGGCCACAGATAATTCATTCGTGGGCCGGATCTGGCCCACGGTCCTTGACTTTGACACACAGGCACTAGTAGTTTGAAATGACACTGCATTCACTGCAGCTTACTCTTAGCACAATTAAAAATTTAATTGTGGAAGACTTCTCTTTAGCAGGACTAAATCAAGGCTGCAGCAGCTGTCAGGTGATAGAAATCTTTTTTTATTTTCTTGCTCTTTCGTGCAATCTTTTTCTTCTGCTCCATCTGGCTCGTCTCTGCGGTCAGTGCTTACTTCCCTCTCCCTCATGATCTCTGACGCTGCTGATAAAGAGACAGGTGATTAGATAGCTCGTTCCAGCTGAGATATCTCCTCACCTGTTGTTGCTTCACAGCGGGCTCCTGCGCATGCTCTACCCAAAGGGGATGCGTGGACCACGCCCCTCCAAAATGCCTCCACCGCCAGTTTCTTCCCAAACTACTTTGCGTTTGTACTCAGGGAGCCTGTATGGCTGAGACCGCACCGTAACCCCCGGGCTGGTCTCAATATGATGTCAGATGAGATCCGTGCGCTCGGGCCGCGAGGAGAACACATCCGAGTAGCGCTGCTGTATTTCAGCAACCTCCGCTCTCTGTGCCAATGTGAGCTGCTTGTCACAGGGGAGAGGAGGGGAAGAGGCGGAGCCCGGGATCTCCGGCTCCAACTCCTCCTCCTCCCTCATTACCGTCACCATGGAAACATGCTCCGCCTCCCTCCATGCTTTCAGTAGGTTCAAATGGTATATTTGTGTGCCTCCACCTCGGTCTTGAACTCCTCCACTTGAGGCAGGGTCTCCTCCCCAACCCGAAATGGCACCCCGCCCTTTTCCGGGCGAGAACCATGGACTTGGACTTGGAGGTGCTGATTCTCATTCCGGTCACTTCACACTCGGCTGCGAACCGATCGAGTGAGAGCTGAAGATACCGGCCAGATGAAACCATCAGGACCACATCATCTGCAAAAAGCAGAGACCTAATCCCACGGCCACCAAACCGGAAGAGCCCTCAACGCCTTGACTGCGCCTAGAAATTCTGACAAAGGACAGCCTTGGCGGAGTCCAACCCTCACTATAAATGTGTCCGACTTACTGCTGGCAATGCGGACCAAGCTTTGACACTGATCATACAGGGAGCGGACCGCCACAATAAGACAGTCCGATACCCCATACTCTCTGAGCACTCCCCACAGGACTTCCCGAGGGACACGGTCGAATGCCTTCTCCAAGTCCACAAAGCACATGTAGACTGGTTGGGCAAACTCCCATGCATCCCCAAGAACCTTGCTGAGAGTATAGAGCTGGTCCACAGTTCCACGACCAGGACGAAAACCACACTGTTCTTCCTAAATCCGAGGTTCGACTATCCGGCGTAGCCTCCTCTTCGGTACACCTGAATAAACCTTACCGGGAAACCGAGGAGTGTAATCCCACGATAGTTAGAAAACACCCTCCGTTCCCTCTTCTTAAAGAAAGGGAACACCACCCCGGTTTGCCAAACCAGAGGTACCGCGCCCGATGTCCACGCGATGCTGCAGAGTCTTGTCAACCAAGTCAGCCCCACAGCATCCAGAGCCTTAAGGAACTCCGGGAGGATCTCATCTTCCCCCGGGGCCTTACCCCCGAGGAGCTTTTTAATTACCTCAGCAACCTCAGCCCCAGAAATAGGACAGCCCACCCCAGATTCCCCAGGCACCGCTTCCTCATAGGAAACGTGTTGGTGGGATTGAGGAGGTCTTCGAAGTATTCCCTCCACCTATCCACAACATCCACAGTCGAAGTCAGCAGAACACCATCCGCACCATAGACGGTGTTGACAGTGCACTTCTTCCCCTTCCTGAGGCGGCAGATGGTGGTCCAGAATCGCTTCGAAACCGTCCGGAAGTCGTTTTCCATGGCTTCCCCGAACTCCTCCCATGTCCGAGTTTTTTGCCTCCGCGACCGCTAAAGCTGCACACCGCTTGGTCCGTCGGTACCCGTCCACTGCCTCGGGAGTCCTATGAGCCAAAAGAACCCGATAGGACTCCTTCTTCAGCTTGACGACATCCCTCACTGCTGGTGTCCACCAACGGGTTCTGGGTTTACAGCCACGACAGGCACCAACAACTTTGCGGCCACAGCTCCAATCAACTGCTTCGACAATAGAGGTGCGGAACATGGTCCACTCGGACTCAATGTCCCGCACCTCCCTCGTGACATGTTCAAAGTTCTTCCGGAGGTGGGAATTGAAACTCTCTCTGACAGGAGACTCTGCCAGACGTTCCCAGCAGACCCTCACAATGCGCTTGGGCCTGCCAGGTCTGTCCGGCATCCTCCCCCACCGTCGCAGCACACTCACCACCAGGTGGTGATCGGTAGAAAGCTCCGCCCCTCTCTTCACCTGAGTGTCCAAAACATGAGGCCGCAAATCCGATGACACAACTACAAAGTCGATCATGGAACTGCGGCCTAGGCCTAGTGGACACCCGTATGTTTGAACATGGTGTTTGTTATGGACAATCCGTGACGAGCACAAAAGTCCAATAACAAAACACAAGGGAATCACCCGGGGGAGTACTTTCCAGTACTCCCTCGAGTGTACCCAAACAGGGTGGGTACTCTGAACTGCTGTTTGGTGCGTAAGCACAAACAACAGTCAGGACCTTCCCCCCCACCCGAAAGCGGAGGGAACCTACCCTCTCGTCCACAGGGTTGAACTCCAACGTGCAGGCTTTGAGTTGGGGGGCAACGAGAATTGCCACCCCAGCCCGTTGCCTCTCACTGCCGGCAACGCCAGAGTGGAAGAGAATCCAGTTCCTCTCGAGAGAACTGGTTCCAGAGCCCTTGCTGTGCGTCGAGGTGAGTCCGACTATATCCAGCCGGAACTTCTCTACCTTGCGCACTAGCTCAGGCTCATTCCCCCCCAGTGAGGTGACGTTCCACGTCCCAAGAGCTAGCTTATGTAGCTGAGGATCGGACCACCAAGTGCACTGCCTCCGGCATTCGCCCAGCTCACAATGCACCCGACCTCTATGGCCCCTCTTTTGAGTGGTGAGCCCATTGGAGGGACGACCCACATTGCCTCTTCGAGCTGTGCCCGGCCGGGCCTCATGGGGACAGGCCCGGCCACCAGGCGCTCGCCATCGTGCCCCAACTCCGGTGACCCGCGTCCGGGCGAGGGAAATCTGAGTCCATTTTGTTGTAATTCCATAGAAGTATTTGTCTAATCACTCACCTAGGACCTGTTTGTCTTGGGAGACCCTACCATGGCTCCTAGGATCATTGGGACACGCAAACTCCTCTACCACGGTAAGGTAGCAGCTCAGAGAGGCACGCACTGCCTTTGCGTGCTGGCCCAATCACATAATATCTTCAGCTTTTCACACACACAAGTGAATGGAAGGCATACTTGTTCAACAGCCATACAGGTCACACTGAGAGTTGCCGTACAAACAACTTTAACTTTGTTACAAATATGCGTCACACTGTGAACCCACACCAAACAAGAATGACAAACACATTTCGGGAGAACATCTGCACCGTAACACAACATAAACACAACAGAACAAACCCAGCACTAACTCTTCTGGGACGCTACAATATACACCCCCCGCTACCGCCTACACCCCCCGCCTCAACCCCGCCCCCCTCAATCTCCTAATGCTCTCTCAGGGAGAGCATGTCCCAAATTCCAAGCTGCTGTTTTGAGGCATGTTAAAAAAAAGAGTGCAGTTTGGGACTTCAATAATAAATATGGCAGTGCTATGTTGACAGTTGTTTTCCATAACTTGAGTTGATTTATTGTGTTACATTGTTTAATGCATCCAGCGGAGCATTGCAACAAAATTAGGCATAATAATGTGTTAATTCCACGACTGTAAATATCTGTATCGGTTGATATCGGAATCGGTAATTAAAGAGTTTTAAAATATCAGAATATCGGGTATCGGCAAAAAGCCATTATTGGACATCTCTAGTTTTATATTTGCAGTAAAAGTCAGCACGAAGTGGTTGTTGGGATATATTTATTTATTAAGTTTGTAATGTATTATGCATTGATGCATTGTTATTCTTAACAGGTGGACCATGATTCTTTTTACAAAGCAAGTAAAATATTTTTAAAGCTATTATTCCTATTTAACAGATTTGATACAGTTTGTAAAGGACTTATTGCTTTATTATTTAAGTTTAAAAAAAAAAAAAGTAATATGACAGTCAACCAAAGAAAATCCAGATGATGTCCCAGAAAGGCAGACTCCTTCTGCGTCTTTCTTGTTGTATTAAATACAGCAACATCACCCCCCTGGACCGCGAATGGGACAAGTGGTAAAAAAATTAATGGATGGAACATCACAAAGTACTACTCAGATATTATTTTTAAAGGTTTTTAAAGGCCTACTGAAATTTGATTTTCTTATTCAAACAGGGATAGCAGGTCCATTCTATGAGTCATACTTGATCATTTTGCGATATTGCCATATTTTTGCTGAAAGGATTTAGTAGAGAACATCGACGATAAAGTTCGCAACTTTTGGTCGCTAATAAAAAAGCCTTGCCTTTACCGGAAGTAGCAGACAATATGTACGTGATGTCACGAGTTGTATGACTCCTCACATCCTCACATTGTTTACAATCATAGCCAGCTGCAGCTGAGAAAGCGACAATTCCCCCATTAATTTGAGCGAGGATCAAAGATTCGTGGATGAGGAAATTTGGAGTGGAGGACTAGAAAAAAGAAGAAAAAGTTTTGAAAAAAAAAGTTATTGCAGTGGTAGCGATTCAGATGTTATTAGACACGTTTACTAGGATAATTCTGGAAAATCCCTTATCTGCCTATTGTGTTGCTAGTGTTTTAGTGAGATTAAATAGTACCTGAAAGTCTGAGGGGTGTGGGCACGGGTGTGGTGACGCCAGAGTCTCTGAGGGAAGTCACGAAGCTGCAGCAGGACGGAAGCTCCGCTGATGTCTCCGGTAAGAGGCAACTTATTACCACATTTTTCTCACCAAAAACTGTGGTTGACATGTAGTCGGGATCCATGTTCGCTTGACCGCTCTGATCCATAGTAAAGCTTCATCTTCGGGAATTTTAAACAAGGAAACAACGGCCGTGTTTGTGTGGCTAAAGGCTAATAGCTTCCCACCTCCATCTTTCTACTTTGACTTCTCCATTATTAATTGAACAAATTGCAAAAGATTCAGCAACACAGATGTCCAGAATACCGTGTAATTATGCGATTAAAGCAGACTACTTATAGCTTGGATCGGGCTGGTAAATAATGTCCGCTACAACCAGTGACGTCAAACGCACGCGTATTCATCCCGTGAAGTTTTCAACACGACACTTCGCGGGGAATTTAAAATTGCAATTTAGTAAACTAAAAAGGCCGTATTGGCATGTGTTGCAATGTTAATATTTCATCATTGATATATAAACTATCAGATTGCGTGGTCGGTAGTAGTGGGTTTCAGTAGGCCTTTAATGTAATTGTGAATAGAAATATCTTCTATGAAAGGCCAGGCTATTTTTTAAAATTCATTTTAAATAATCCCTCAGCTCTACAATATAGCAGTTAATGTTTTTTATAATGTTTATACTTTCAAATGTACATGCCTTTTTGCTCTTACATGACATTTAGCAATACTAACTTGCTGCTGAAATGTCACCTGACTAATTCCAAATACTGCTAATAATATTACATGTTACATATAGGTGCCTGTGTGGAGAACAAAAAAGTATTAAAAAAAACATCGAAGCACAAATTAAAATGGCAACGTGAAACATAGTGGCAGACCCGAAACAAAACTAATAATGCATCTTCCAGTCTCACATTCTTTTTCAGTGCAGCCACAAACTATGATTAAAAGGAAGTAAGGCAAACTCTTGCATCAATCACCCACGCAAACAAAAAGTAGTGCAAACTGGGTCTCTGCCTAACACAATCACAAAACTTCCGCGTTGTATCAAGCACGAGGTCCCAGTGCTACAATGGGATGGGGCGTCGGGCTGAGTTTTCCTTCTGAGCTATTGTTATCTCCATAATAGGCTCAGGTGCAGACTCATTATCCCCCACCAAACACACTCACTGGTGTCCATGTTGCTCATTCACCCTCTGCTTTTGCTGCTACTTCATCTTGATGGACGTACCTGCTGCTTTGACCCCTGTTTCCTCTGCATAAAGTGTAGTGTTTTGTGTTTAAGGACCTTTATTTCAATTGTTTATGGCACTGTTTACTATACATCGATTCATAAATTTGGATCTCCACAGTAGGGCTGGGCGATATATCGATATAATCGATATATTTTGGGTTTGTCTCTGTGCGATATAGAAAATGAATACATCGTGATATTCGAGTATACGTTCTCACGCAGTTGCTTTTAGCTGCTGGCATTACAGTACAGGCTCTTCTCACTTTCTTATCTCTCCTTCTCACAGACAGCAAGCGCACCTTGTTACATACGTCACATACTGTCACGTCATACGTCACATACGTATACGCCCTCGCGGAGCAGAGAGGTAGCAGCATGGGTAACGTTAGCTTTGATGCTAGAGGAGCCGTGGGAGTGGTAATACGAGAGAAAGAAGGTGCGAATCTGCTAAATAATGAAGGAAGAATTAATTCCCCAAAAACAGCAGGGGGTCCATCATCTGGAGATGGCTTCAAGCGGGAATATGTTGAACATACAACGGTAATTTGTCAAACGTGATGCAAAAGCGTTGCTACAAAAAGTAGCATTACTGCGAAAATTAAGCATCCTTTGAAAAGGTACCTGCTATAGCATGAAGAGTGATTACTCCGCATGTCAACATCTCCATTCAGTGCCACATGCCCACACCATCAAAATGCCAAGGCAAACATTTCAATCAACACGGAATGAAAAAAATAGTAAACAACAAAAGGAGATAATGTCCGCTGTAACCTGCCACATAGCGAAGGACGAACACTATTTGATCTCCTATTATGCAGCTCATTTTTATTTGACAGTTATTCAAATATCTTGTGTGACATCATGCACAAAAGTGCACTGTTTGTTTTTAACTATTGTAGTGGCGTTCTGTACAAAAAGTGAACTTTAATTTAGTGTTGTTTTGATGTGTCATCTTAGTGACATCATGCACAAAAGTGCACTAATAGCTTGTTTTAAAATGTCTCTGACAATCTTGCACTTTCTAATTTGGAAATGACATGAATGTTTGTGCCACTGCTTAATAACTGTTTAATAAATACAGTTTCGGTCAATTGACTTTGTTGTGATTTCCTTCTCTGCATGAAAGTTTAAAATGAGCATATATTAATGCAGTATGAACAAGAATGTTTTGATGTAGACATATAGAATCATCATACAGCTGTGATTATATGTATTACGTGTTAATTCTGTTATGATCCGCTGCCCGGATCATATCATATTCTAGTTTTGTTCCGTTTTTGTATCATATTCTGTTAGTGTTTGACTTCCTTAGTTCCTGTTTTTTTCTGTCACCATGGTTGCTTATTAGTTTCACCTGCCCCTTGCTTTTGACGCACACCTGTTTTTGTTAATCACTGCCTGTATTCAAGCCTGCCTTCTTTGTTCATTCTTTCTCGCTTCCTAGTTAGTGTTTCCCGCAGTTTGTGTTTCACTCCAGTGACGATTCCAATTCCATGTGTTTACTTGCTAGCTTCCACACTAAGCTTTTTGTTCTTCTAGCTCCCATGCTAGTAGCTTTTTTTCCCTTTTGTGCCTCATGCAAGTTTTTTCTGTTTCCTAGTCTGTTTTATTTATTAATAAATCATTGTTTCTTACCTCCACGCTGCATCCTCAAAAGAACGAACCCGCATCAGCCAAGCGTTACAAATTCAAGGCTAAGGCAAAATATCGAGATATATACCGTGTATCACGATATGGCCTAAAAATATCGAGATATTAAAGAAAGGCCATATCGCCCAGCCCTACTCCACAGAAATATTTGATAGTATTATTCCTTTTTTTTTTTAGATTTTGCGTGTTCGCCCTCACTCACATTATAATGGAACTATGTGTATACCTTGTTGTAGTAGATGGCATCCCTCTTCTGTTTCTTAACAAAAAAACCCATCTCTTATTACGGAAGAAAAAACACAATTTAAGTTTTAGTTTCTTCACCAGTTGATCAATAGTGTGCAGACTCCAGCTGCAGTCGGTGGGAGCTGTAGCGTAGAAAGGTGCCTGGCGACTCTGGGTCAGTCTGCGTTGTCAGTGAAGGCCTCACATCTGTGAAACTCTTTGCCACTGGAGTTAAAGTCACAGTCAGACATTCAACTTTTCTCCACAAAACTGAAAAAGTGGCTTAAGGAAAATCAGAAGTTTGAGCATTAGAACTGGATGTAGTATGGACAAATGGGGCCATTTATTTTCAATGTGTTTTTATTTGTGGACTTGTTTTAATCTTTTTGTATGTGTTTTACACTTCTCTCATCTTTTTTTTTTTTAAGAGCCTAACCAGGGACAAGGGTTGCAAATTAGCCTGTGGCTATAAGTCTTAGGTACTTTGACATCAGTTACCTATGGGTAGCTATGTTTAATTGTACTGTCCTTGTCAAATAAATACATGACTGAATGAATAAATGAATAAAAGGTTTAAAAGTGAGAGAGTGATCAATTAAAACACCAAACTGGGATTGGCTCCAGCACCCCCTGCGACCCAATAAGGGGGCAAGCGGTAGGAAATGGATGGATGGATGCTGGCACGTGCACACATAGGGCCCTATGGGTGCTTGAGCCCCTGCCCTTTTTTGCCTCGTCTTAAAAAGTGCCCTCTGCCTGTGTGTGTGTGTGTTTTTTTTTTCTGTAAACAACATTCATAAATTCCTGTTAGGGATGTAAAAAAACAAAACAAAACAAAAAACAGCGGTAGAAAAACTCCACGTTTTTTTTTAATACCGGGTTGTTTGAGCCTGCGCTTCCGACAGAGAGAGAGGGAGAGAGAGGGCGAGTGAGTGAGTGAGAGAGAGGATAGAGAGCCAACTGCGGCCTGAGGAGACGTGACAGTGGAGCAACTTGAACCTGTGAGTTATGGTCTAGTCGCCGTCCACTTATTCAGCATCTAATATGGGTAATATTTCAGAAAAACGCTGTATTATTCTATTATTCCATGTGTCATCTTCTGTTTTTGCCGGACGTCGGAGCACAGCGCATCAATTGAGCACGGCACATCAAGTCCGCACAGAGCAGAGCTAAGATCGTGCGGGACAGGAAGTAGTGTACAAAATACAAAATAAAACACCGGGTTAATTTTCAAAATAAAATGCACTGTTTACGGCGGATAACTTTTCTATCACAGTAGAGGTTTAGATATAAAGTTGTATTGCGTTTCAGTTGTTTAGTCTGAGCATCAAGTGAGAAAGACCATAAGTTACAACCTGATGGTGTTTTCATCAAGTTAAGGGAAGAAAGAAAAGATTTTCACATTGAAGTTTTTTCCATTTGGGCATTTATTTATTTTATTTTTTTCGAAGTTCATGTTGCACTTTTCAATGTTCAATATTAAAGTGCTTATCTTTAACAATAAATAGCCTAATAATAAACCAGTGTTTTGTTGCTTTTCATGTCTTCCAAGCCTATGATTATAATTAACTCATTATGACAATAATTTGTTGACACAAAAGAAATGGCAATCACTTTTACCTACAAAGGACAGACAGCTAAGTTGTTAGCTTCCTATTAGCAAATTTAATTTTACATTAATTTCCATATTGTGTAAAGGACCAAAAAACATTTCCTGCCCTTTTCTGACTTTGAGCCCCTGCCCCTCTATAATCATGTGCACGTCCCTGGATAGATGGATGGATGGGTATTTATATTCCCTTCAAGAGTGGACAATACCGGGGGAGTTTGAACTACCTTCCTATGTTTAGAAAAACAGTTTTGTATTGCCAGCATTGAGAACCAGTTTTAAGTCAAGAAGTGAATTCTGCACAGCGACAAAAGCTTTCTGCAGGGAATTAACAGCCTGTTCAAGAGATGATCCAGCGCAATAAATAATTGTATCATCAGCATTAAAATATATATTAGCATCAGAGAAATGTTTGAGATCATTGATGTATAAGATAAATAAGAGGGGTCCCAATACAGATCCCTGAGGCGCCCCTTTATGAACAGTGAGAAATTCTGACCAAGGGCCCTCATACTTAATACACTGGGCCCGATTTTCCAAATAATTTGAACACCAAGCGACCGTATGTTCTGACAGTCCAATGAGAAATTTAAAAATAACGTGGTGCACTGTGTCAAACGCTTTGGAGAGATCAATAAAAAGTGAGGCACGGTGCTGTTTTTTTACCAAGCGCTACAATGATGTCATTTCCCACCTTCATTGTAGCAGTGATGGTGCTGTGCTCGTTCCTGAAATCTGATTGATATTCAAACATAATTCTATTTGAAGAGAGGAACTCTTTCAGCTGATCACAAACAAGAGATGCCAGCTTTTTTGATAAGACACATGCATTTGATATTGGCCTATAATTAGAAAGAACTGCCGGCTCACCTCCCTTTAATAAAGGGAGGACAAAAAGCAGATTTTCAAACTGATGGGATGTCTTTTTTTTTAACTGACGGATTAAAAAGAATTGAAAGTGGCTCTGCTAGAAAATCAGCTGCCAGCTTTAAAAAACAAGGCTCGACCAAGTCAGGTCCGATATATCAGATGTAAAATCACATGTACATTATCATTACAATCAGCAAACACTTACTGTACATGGAGCCCAGGAAACATTTATTTTTGATCTTGAGCTGACAGCTGTGGCTTTTAGATCATTGGCTAGGGCTCTCGACTATCAGTCAGAGCACCCCTGGGCAGGGCGCTGGGGCTGCACCAGTCGTGTTACATTAGTGCCGTGTCATTTAGCGGGGAGGGTGTCGCTAGAATACATTGGTAAACTTCACTTCCTGACACCTCAAGAGTCAAGCTAGACAACGAGCTGATAGCTCTCAACTCTCAAGCCCCGTTTTCACTAAGCCGTAGAAGGTTATCCAGGGTTAATAACACCAAACTTTATCTGTGTCCAGACACAACAATGCCACCGTTTAAGACCCCCGGCGTTTGCCGCCGCAAGGCAACTTAGTACGCATGCATGGAAAAATGCACAAGTCATAGTCACCTCCAGTTTTGCATTGTGTGCAAGTTCTTAAATGTAACTTATCTGAACAATATCCAGTGTTGTGGTATTTCAATAATTGGAATCCAGTGTGCTGTGGGGCCCTATTGTAGTGAATCCCACCTGAGCCATCATAAATTAATACATTTTTTATTAGACAGGTAAACAATGTGATAAAGAACATTTTACGTCAATCAAACTAGGGATCTAGATATCTGGGCAGGACACTCCAAACTCTTTTGCCTTCACCTTCATTGTCCATTCCTTTTTGGTGACTTTATATACCCTAGAGCTGGGGTGTCAAACTCAAATACAGAGTGGGCCAAAATTTAAAACTGAACAAAGCCGCGGGCCAAGGTTGAAAAAATTAACCTTTTAATAGGGACCCAAACAAGTTTTGCATTGAATATTGAACAAGCAAGGCTTATATAACTTTATAGTGACATGCAAAATCGAGTTTCAAATAATAATTATAATCATTAAGAAATATCAATGGCATATCAAATAAAATTTCAATAAAAATGGAATGCCTCTTTTTTATGTGCACTCTCCTGAGGTAAATATCAAAATAAGCTTTTTCCACAGGCTAATAATACATTTGAAAATAAAATAATAATGATTGAATCAAACATTTGCTTTAACACTGAATATGGAACAAGCGGGGGGGGGGGGGGGGGGGTATATTGTAGCGTCCCGGAAGAGTTAGTACTGCAAAGGGTTCTAGGTATTTGTTCTGTTGTGTTTATGTTGTGTTAAGGTGCGGATGTTCTCCCAAAATGTGTTTGCCATTCTTGTTTGGTGTGGGTTCACAGTGTGGCGCGTATTTGTAACAGTATCAACATTTTTTATATGGCCACCGTCTGTATGATCTGTATGGCTGTTGACTAAGTATGTCTTGCAGCCGTAAGTGTGTGTGTTTAAAAGCTGCATGTATTTTGTGACTGGGTTTGTAGGGAACACAAAAGACAATGCCTATAAGGCACATCATCAATATAGATGAGTCTCAAAGGAAATTGGGAGGGTTGAAAAGTATGTTAGTGGTGAATGCAGTGTTACAGCGGCACCGTCGCTGAATAATACTGGCAGGCCAGATCTAATGTTAATTTGATATTGCCTCAAGGGCCAAATGAAATTACTCGGCGGGCCAATTTTGGCCCGCGGGCCAGAGTTTGACACCCATGCTCTAGACCTACACGTTGAATCCGTGACATACATGGCGGACAATAACTGATACAGTCTGCTTTGCCAGTCCAAATGTGTTCACTGTTTTCTGTAGTTTTCCCTCGTCTTCCCTCGACGGCCAGGTAATACAAAGCACACGCTACCTTTTTTATCACATCCACGGCAGCTCGCATTCTCCTCGTCTCTCCTCTGACAAAATGGACAAAGTTTTTCGCTAAGTAGAATCAGAGCTGACCTGGACATTCCAAAGTTCTCTTTCCGTCTGAGAAGTGTTGTATCCCAAATAGCTGCAATCGCTTTCTCTTAAGGTATTCGAGTGTGATTTCCACAAACGTCTGTACATGTAGAAGAAGAAGAAATACGGAATGTTTGGATGACTCGCCTTCATAACCCATCCAGTGGTTAGCTCCGAGTTACGAAACCACTTTATTATGAAGCTGGCTGTGGTGCATTCTTTCTGACGTCACTTCCTGTGTGGGTGTGGTCTTTCTGGCATCACTTCCACTCCAAATTCAGTTTGTAAACGATTAATGAGTCCATACAAAGCTAAATGCCGGAGATTCAAGAAATAGACGGCGCACTTACCAGTGTAAAAAATTGTCCAAGGAGGTGGACCTTAAACGCTGGGTTAGTGTGGCTGAAAGAGCGTTTAGGCTAAATAATTATTCGTTTAGGGGGTTAAACGACTTAGTGTAGAAATGGCATCACTCTGGAGATTCTGGTTTGATCGCCGGGTAAAGTGAAAGGAGGCGCATCCAGTTAATTCTGTGCTTTTTATTTTGAGGGACATGATTTATTGTCGACTTGTCCAGGGTGTCCAGTTGGGCTATAGCACATCCGCTACACCGGGCATGTGATTTTCCGAATGGAGCCGGAAGTCCGTCTTTTTTCATCCATCCATCTATCTTCTTTAGGGGTAGCAGCCTAAGAAGGGATAGCCCAGACTTCCCTCTCCCCAGCCACTTCGTCCAGCTTTTCCCGGGGGATCTCGAGGCGTTCCCAGGCCAGTCAGGAGACATAGTCTTCCCAACGTGTCCTGGGTCTTCCCCGTGGCGTCCTACCGGTCGGATGTGCCCTAAACACCTCCCAAGGGAGGCGTTCGGGTGGCATCCTGACCAGATGCCCTAACCACCTCATCTGGCTCCTCTCGGCGGAGGAAACTCATTTTGGCCGATTGTACTCGTGATCTTGTTCTTTTGGTCATAACCCAAAGCTCATGACCATAGGTGAGGATGGGAACGTAGATCGACCAGTAAATTGAGAGCTTTGCCTTCCGGCTCAGCTCCTTCTGTCAGGCTTGCTCCTGACTGTTTGTTTGTGTTTTAGTTTTTCCTCTGTGTGTTTGTAGTATTTCCTGTCTTTAATTCCTGTGAGCGCTCTTATTTTGTCTGTTTCCTGCCTTTCTCCCTGAGTGCTGTGTCCCCTCAGCTGCGGCTGATTGGCACCTGGCCCCACCTGGGGTCAATCAGCCCAGTCCTATTTAGACCTGTCTTCCCATCCAGTCTATGCTGGATTATTGTGACGTCTGTATTGTCGCTCCTGTCGTGTCGTGTTGTGCCAATGCAGTGTAGCGGTAAGCTATATTTCGGTAGCAGTTTGTAGCTTACTGTCTTTTGTTCCCTGCTTTCAATTTGTCTTTGTACTACACATAACGACTTCTGTTTTCCTGCTCGCTACCCGCTAGCTTCCACGCTAGGCCCTTTTGTTTTCTAGCTCCCATGTTAGCTCTTTTAGTTTGTTATCTGCCTCGTGTGCGCTTTTTGTTGTACCCCTTTTGTTTGGTTTTGTTTTAGTGTTTGATTAAATCAAGTTTTTCTGCAAAATGCCTCCCTCCTTCTCTGCATCTTGGGCTTCGTCACAAACTCACTGTCACAGAATAATCCAGCCAAATTCAAACCCCGCAGAGAATTCTATGGCAGAGAGGCTTAATTTAGCGTTAAAACTAATGGCTAATTTAAAGAAAAGTTTGGCCGCTTTTCAAGCCCTCTCCCACCCACCCCTGTTGTCTGTGGGCCTGTCTGGGGACGTCTTGGATCCGGGCCAGCAGCAGGGGGCGCCACCACCATCCTGTCCGGTGGGCTAGCATTAAGGGGCGCCACCACCATCCTGTCCATTGGGCCAGCAGCAGGGGGCACCACCACCATCCTGTCCGGTGGGCCAGCAGCAGAGGGCGCCACCATCTTCTCCGGTGGGCCAGCAGCAGGGGGCGCCACCATCCTCTCCGGTGAGCCAGCAGCAGGGGGCGCCACCACCATCCTGTCTGGTGGGCCAGCAGAGGGCGCCACCATACTCTTGTCGGCCACAGATGTGGTCGTTTCATGGGCGACCGCCTTGTCAATTGCATCGGCGTCCTATTCGCCGTCGCCACCTGACTCTTGCCCGCTGGGTGCGAAGACAGTTGGCCTGGCGGCCCACCTCCTTGTCCTCCCTTCACCCTCCTGTGACTTTGGACTGTTTTTTTTTTCTAGGGGGGGATGGTTCCTAAAACCCCTGTTATCCATTATGGGAGTGGGGCTACTATCAGGCTTGGTCCTGACAGTTTGTTTGTGTTTTAGTTTTTCCTCTGTGTGTGTGTAGTATTTCCTGTCTTTAGTTCCTGTCAGCGCTCTTATTTTGTCTGTTTCCTGTCTTTCTCCCTGAGTGCTGTGTCCCCTCAGGTGCGGCTGATTGGCACCTGGCCACACCTGGTTTCAATCAGCCCGCTCCTATTTAGACATGTCTTCCCATCCAGTCTGTGCTGGATTATTGTGACTTCTGTATTGTCGCTCCTGTCGTGTCGTGTTGTGTCGTGTTGTGTCATGCCATTGCAGCATAGCGGTAAGCTATATTTTGGTAGCAGTTTGTAGCTTACTGTCTCTTGTTCCCTGCTCTCAATTTGTCTTTGTACTACATGTAACAACTTCTGTTTTCCTGCCTTCTACCCGCTAGCTTCCACACTAGGCCCTTTTGTTTTTGCTAGCTTCCATGCTAAGCTCCTTTTGTTTTCTAGCTCCTATGCTAGCTCTTTTAGTTTGTTATCCGCCCCGTGCGTGCTTTTTGTTGTACCCTTTTTGTTTGATTTTGTCTTAGTGTTTAATTAAATCATGTTTTCCTGCAAATGGATCCACAATAGATCTATACAGCATCCGCATTACTGAAGACGCCACACCGATCTACCATTCGATCTCACGATCCACTCTTCTGTCTTTTTTATCTTTGTAAAGATAAACAAAAATATTTTCCGTTTTTCTTCATTCTTTCCGACATAACAATGTATGTTAAAATCCTGATCCGCCTCTTTGCCATACCTGCCAACAACTACAGTTTTCTCGTAACGAGTATGGTTTTTGATAATCCAATGGTAAAAACTATGGTTTTCCATTAAAAATGATAAACTTAAAAATCAAAGCTCCGTAGCAAAGCAACCTGATCTGTGGTCTTGTGGTTAGAGTGTCCGCCCTGAGATCGGTATTTTGTGAGTTCAAACCTCGGCTGAGTCATACCAAATACCCTAAAATGGGACCAATTACCTCCCTGATTGGCACTCAGCATTAAGGGTTGAATTTGGGGGTTATATCACCAAAACATATTCCTTCGGCGCGGCCATCGCTGCTGCTCACTGTTCCCCTTACCTCCCAGGGGGTTTGATTGATTGATTGATTATTTTATTAGTAGATCGCACAGTACAGTAAATATTCCGTACAATTGACCATTTAATGGTTACACCCGAATACGTTTTTCTACTTGTTTAAGTCGGGGTCCACGTTAATCAATTCATGGTACATATATATATATATATATATATATATATATATATATATATATATATATATATATATTATAGCGCCTTGCATGGCAGCTCCCTCCATCAGTGTGTGAATGTGTGTGTGAATGGGTAAATGTGGAAGTAGTGTCAAAGCGCTTTGAGTACCTTGAAGGTAGAAAAGCGCTATACAAGTGCAACCCATTTATATATATATATATATATATGTATATATATATATATATATATATATATATATATATATATATATATATATATATATACATTATGCTGATATATATATCAGCATAATACAGTCATCACACAAGTTAATCATCATAGTATATAAATTGAATTATTCACAATCTGAGGCATCCAGGAAGCTGGTTGTTGAGAATTTTCCAGAGCTCACGTGGCTTATTTGTGTTTTCCTCTATTTTGTCGTTGATGTAATTTATTTTTTTAAGGATTTAGTCAGGTTGTTTGGCCTGTTTCTTAATTTATTGCGTTGCTTTTTGAGTGTTGAAAGGAGTGATTTGAGGTTATTATTATTGGGTTGTTTATTTACTTCTGTTTTACACTTTTGGTATTCGAAGTATTTTCTGTCTCCGTCTTTTATGACAGCTAATGGGTCTGGATTGATCCATGGTTCAGAGCGGGCTTTGATCCTGACTGTTGTCACGGGAGCCATATCATTTAGTATCGCTAGGAACGCTGTTTTGAAGCGATCCCAAGCATCTTCAACCAGGTTGCTCTAGAGCACAGGGGACCAGTCCCACTCACCTAATTTAAGGTTGACATTATCACTGGAGTATGTTTTAAGTGATCTGGATTGAGCTGTTATGTGGCCATTGGCTTTGGAGTTAGTTATTTTGCGCATGCAGAAGGTTATATAGTGGTCTCTAAGACCACAGATCATGACCCCACTATTTTTTATGTTATGCCAGTCTGATGTGAGGATGAGATCTCAATCATTCAATCAATGTTTATTTATACAGCCCCAAATCACAAATGTCTCAAAGGACTGTACAAACCATTACGACTACGACATCCTCGGAAGAACCCACAAAAGGGCAAGGAAAACTCACACCCAGTGGGCAGGGTGAATTCCCATCCAGTGGGACGCCAGTGATAATGCTGACTATGAGAAACCTTGGAGAGGACCTCAGAAGTGGGCAACCCCCCCCCCCCTCCTCTAGGGGACCGAAAGCAATGGATGTCGAGCGGGTCTAACATGATACTGTGAAAGTTCAATCCATAGTGGCTCCAACACAGCCGCGAGAGTTCAGTTCAAAGCGGACCCAAGACAGCAGCCAGAGTCCCGTCCACAGGAAACCATCTCAAGCGGAGGCGGAGCAGCAGCGTAGAGATGTCCCCAACCGATACACAGGCGAGCGGTCCACCCTGGGTCTCGACTCTGGACAGCCAGTACTTCCTCCATGGTCATCGGACCAGACCCCCTTCACAAGGGAGGGGGGGACATAGGAGAAAAAAGAAAAGAAGCGGCCGATCAACTGGTCTAAAAAGGAGGTCTATTTAAAGGCTACAGTATACAGATGAGTTTTAAGGTGAGACTTAAATGCTTCTACTGAGGTAGCATCTCGAACTGTTACCGGGAGGGCATTCCAGAGTACTGGAGCCCGAACGGAAAATGCTCTATAGCCCGCAGACTTTTTTTGGGCTTTAGGAATCACTAATAAGCCGGAGTCTTTTGAACGCAGATTTCTTGCCGGGACATACGGTACAATACAATCGGCAAGATAGGATGGAGCTAGACCGTGTAGTATTTTATACGTAAGTAGTAAAACCTTAAAGTCACATCTTAAGTGCACAGGAAGCCAGTGCAGGTGAGCCAGTACAGGCGTAATGTGATCAAACTTTTTTGCTCCTGTCAAAAGTCTAGTAGCCGCATTTTGTACCAACTGTAATCTTTTAATGCTAGACATGGGGAGACCCGAAAATAATACGTTACAGTAATCGAGACGAGACGTAACAAACGCATGGATAATGATCTCGGCGTCTTTAGTGGACAAATTTGAGCGAATTTTAGCGATATTACGGCCGTTTTAGTAACGCTTTTAATGTGTGACTCAAAGGAGAGAGTTGGGTCGAAGATAATACCCAGATTTTTTTCCGAGTCCATCCATCCATCCATCCATCCATTTCCTACCACTTATTCCCTTTCGGGGTCGCGGGGGGCGCTGGCGCCTATCTCAGCTACAACGGGCGGAAGGCGGGGTACACCCTGGACAAGTCGCCAACTCATCGCAGGGCCAACACAGATAGACAGACAACATTCACACTCACATTCACACACTAGGGCCAATTTAGTGTTGCCAATCAACCTATCCCCAGGTGCATGTCTTTGGAAGTGGGAGGAAGCCGGAGTACCCGGAGGGAACCCACGCATTCACGGGGAGAACATGCAAACTCCACACAGAAAGATCCCGAGCCTGGATTTGAACCCAGGACTGCAGGACCTTCGTATTGTGAGGCAGACGCACTAACCCCTCTGCCACCGTGAAGCCTTTTTTCCGAGTCAGCTTGTTATATTATTTGGTTGTCAAATGTTAAAGTTGTATTATTAAATAGAGGTCGGTGACTAGCAGGACCGATAATCAGCATTTCCGTTTTTTTGGCGTTAAGTTGCAAAAAATTAGCGGACATCCATTGTTTAATTTCATTAAGACACGTTTCCAACTGACTACAGTCCGGCGTGTTGGTCAGCTTTAGGGGCATGTAGAGTTGGGTGTCATCAGCATATCGGTGAAAGCTAATACCGTATTTGCGTATGACATCACCCAGCGGCACCATGTAGATGCTGAAGAGTGCAGGGCAAAGGACCGAACCCTGGGGAACACCACACGTTACCTTAACAAAGTACGAGGTCATACCGTTATGGGAGACGCACTGTACCCTGTCAGTAAGATAAGAGTTAAACCAAGACAGGGCTAAGTATGACATACCAATTCGTGTTTTGATACGCTCTAATAAAACATTATGATCGACGGTATCGAAAGCAGCGCTAAGATCAAGGAGCAGCAACATAGATGACGCATCAGAATCCATCGTTAGCAATAGATCATTAGTCATTTTTGCGAGGGCTGTCTCAGTAGAGTGATTTGCCCTGAAACCGTATTGAAAGGTTTCACATAGATTGTTAAACGCTAAGTGTTCATTTAGCTGCTCTGCAACAATTTTTTCGAGGATTTTCGAAATAAAGGGAAGGTGAGACACCGGTCGGTAGTTTACCATGAGGTCAGGATCGAGGTTAGGTCTTTTAAGGAGAGAATGAATAACCGCTTTTTTGAATGCTAGGGGAACAGTGCCCGAGGAAAGTGATAAGTTTATAATATTTAGCACTGATGGACCTAATAATACAAAAAGCTCCTTGATAAGTTTCCCAGGAAGTGGGTCAAGTAAACATGTTGTTTGTTTTATTCCATTTACACGTTGTAACAATTCTTATAATGTTATTTCATCAAAACGAGACAAACTATTTTGGAGGGCAGTATCCGCCGTATATACAGTCGTATCTGTGTTAATATAACCCAGTTGTAGCTGAGACACATTGTCTTTAATCTCCTTTCTAATAAGTTAAATGTTCTTATTAAAGAACTTCATAAAGTCATCTGCCGAATGGATGGAGCTACTGGAAGGAGTCCCTTGTTGGGTTAGCGATGCTACTGTACTAAACAAAAATTTTGGATCGTTTTTATTAAGGCGGATGAGATTTGAGTAATAATTAGTTTTAGCTAAGTTAAGCATGCGTTTATAAGTTATTAAACTATCACTCCATGCTTGATGGTGCACCTCAAGTTTAGTCGTGCGCCATTTGCATTCCAGCTTTCTACATAATAATTTCTGAGCTCTAGTTTCTTCAGTAAACCATGGCATACGCCTTTTTGGAGCCTATTTTAACTTCAGCGGTGCTATACTATTAATGGTTTCGCGCAGGGCGTCGTTAAAGTTGTTAGTGAGGTTATCAATAGAGCCCACATACTTTGGGAATGGTGCCATTACCGAGGGCAGTAGGCCAGCAAGAGTCGTCGTTGTGGCAGCATTAATGTTGCGGCTGCTATAGCAGTTATTATTATTATTAGCTTGCCGAACATGAGTCTGAACTTCGAATTTTATAAGGTAATGATCGGACATTACTTTAGTATACAGGAGTATCATAACTTTGGAAACGGTGATACCTCTGACAAGCACTAGGTCTATCGTATTTCCGCTGCGATGCGTCGGTTCATTTATTATTTGTGTAAGACCACAGCTATCAATTATAGTCTGGAGCGCCACGCACGGTGGGTCCAATGGGGTATTCATATGGATATTCAAGTCCCCCATTATAAATATATTATCGGCGTGCGTCACTAGATCAGCAACAAACTCTGAGAATTCACTGATAAAGTCCGAATAGGGCCCTGGGGGGCGGTAGATAACAGCCAGGCACAGAGGCAGCGGTGTGGCAGACTTCATAGAAAGCACCTCAAACTATATGTATTATTTAAGTTAGGACTAAAGTTAAAGTTTTCGTTGTATATTAGTGCGACCCCCCTCCCCTTTTAAGGGGACGGGCAATATGCGCATTCGTATAGTTAGGAGGAGATGCCTCATTTATCGC
This sequence comes from Nerophis ophidion, assembly GCF_033978795.1. Classification (NCBI taxonomy): domain Eukaryota; kingdom Metazoa; phylum Chordata; class Actinopteri; order Syngnathiformes; family Syngnathidae; genus Nerophis; species Nerophis ophidion. The sequence continues at coordinate 36,164,623 of NC_084624.1, read as the reverse complement.
AAAAAAGTCGTCTGGTTTAAGCCAGGTTTCGCTAAGACCGATGACGTTAAGGTTGTTGTCTCTAATGACCTCATTAACTAATAACGTTTTGGGAGACAAATATCTGATGTTTAGAAAGCCCATATTATAGGTAGTGGGCTGTTTTAAGGAGTTGTTGATAAAATGATCTGTAGTAGCAATATTAATAATGTTGCGTTTATTATGCACAGTGCACTTAAAATAATTACGACCATATCTAGGAATTGATATGACGGGAATTTTCAGATTGTCTACTTGGTGCTGCGATAAACTGAACGCATCATAATTTGCCACCTCAGTAGAACGCATGTCTAACTCTGATGTAGTCGTAGTCATAGCAGGAAAACCATTATGTGAGTTGTGTATTATTCTAAGAAAATTGCTATGTGTACAGGGATTATCCAGCCTGGCGCTGGCTAGTTCTAATTTAACTGACTCCATACCCAGGCTAGCAGGCTCTGTAATTGCCTGTGACCGGGCTTGCTCTAGTGCAGTTAGTCAAATGTGGCTCAATGCGAAATCTATGTTCCGAGACAAGAGGATAGCGCCTTCCTGGTTAGGGTGAAGGCCGTCTGTTCTCAGCAAGCCAGGTTTGCCCCAGAAAGAGGGCCAATTATCAATAAACGTAAATCCCTGTTGTCTACAGAAGCTATCCAGCCACTTGTTAAGAGAGACTGATCTGCTATATCTCTTTGCCTCTCCCAGGCAGGGGGCCAGAAACAATTACTCGATGCCTGGACATCGTTCTAGCGAGATTACAAGCCCTGGCTATGTTTCTCTTTGTAATCTCTGATTGTCTCATCCTAACGTCATTGGAGCCAACGTGTATTACTATATTCGCATAACTAGTGGTGCGGTTAGCCTGTCGTACGTGTTTACTTGGCCTGTTGCGAGTTAGCTCCCTAAGATTAGCTTCAATGTCAGGTGCTCTGCCCCCGGGAATACACTTAATTGTGGCTGGTTTGCTAAACTTTATGTTTCGGGTGATGGAGTCCCCTATGACTAAAGTGTGGTGCCCGGTAGACTGGGGTGTAGGACTAGCTAAAGGGCTAAATCTGTTATGCGTCTCAACCGGTACACCGTAGCTTGTAGGCCGCTTAGGGCTGCTACAAGCTGGGCTAGTTAGCTCGCTACAGCTCACGCTAGCAGATGTGTCCGCAACATCTAAAGTTACGAAATTACACTGCTCTAACTGGCGGACACGGCTCTCTAGCAGAGCCAACCTATCCATGAGTAAAGTGCACGAAGCGCAGGAAGCCATACTCACAGAAGCTTTCCGTCGCCGAGTGGAGTGCCAGCTGTCTTCGGGAAGTGGTGGTCGTCTCCGGGCCGCCAACCGCACCGATGATCGGGGTGAAGTCTTCCGTCGTGCCGCCGACCACTGGAACGCAGGTGAGCTTGAGTGGTGATGAACAAGTGAGAGCTGGCGTAGGTGGAGAGCTAATGTTTTTAGCGAAGCTGCGACGATGTCCCGCAGCTATGCTAGCTTCCTTGGCGTCGTTAGCAACAACATTGCTAGGCTTCCCCAGGCGAGACAACATTAACCGGGTGGTTATTGGTCCAGGGTTAAGTTCAGTTTCTCCTGAGAGTAGAAGTAACAGTAAAATTGTAGATATTCGGTCTATCTTACCAGTCAGGGGCTTGTTTCCTCTGTTCCGATCTGCTGTGAGGCATGAGTGGATCACATTACCTCCGAAGCCCAGGTGCTTCGCCGATGAATTACCGTGGAGGTAGACATCGCAGTGATTGTCCATTTCGCGTTCACGACTCTCACTTTCAAGAGTGTATTGTATCCGTGGTGGTTTCAAATGTAAATCCATGATTCACAGTAGAAAAATGAGGAAGTGTGGGATCATCCGAGCGGTTGATTGTATTCCCGAGCGGGAGCGAAAGAAAATGTGACTGCTCATCTCGGCGTCCGGCGTTACGAGTGAGGGTTATGGGTAAAATCCAGAGGATAATCTTACCACACCTAGTGTGTGTGTGACTATCAGTGGTACTTTAACTCTAACTTTTAACTCCACGGGCAGGGGACAACAACGAAAATTCATGATTGGTTGGTTTACTGTGATGAGTCACGATTGGCTGTGATGAGGTGGCGACTTGTCTAGGGTGTACGCCGCCTTCTGCCCGATTGTAGCTGAGATAGGCACCAGCGCCCCCCGTGACCCCAAAGGGAATAAGCGGGAGAAAATGGATGGATGGATGGATGGAGTCACGATTGGTTAAGATTAGAGCAAAACATTACAAACAGGCCAATCAGAGGTAAGATAGGGCGAGTCATCGGAACCAGGAAGGGAAATCACAACAGACATCTAAAATGATGACGAGAGAGTCGGAGAAGAGAAGAGGGAATTTACAAATGGGCGATTTATTTATTTAAAAAAATAGTGGAAGATGGCAGTGGGATTCTCTTCCTTTTAGATTTTTTTTTTTGTGATGTAGACCACGTCCAGGAAACCTACAATGGATCTACTTGGCCACATTTGGACAAATGTATGTGTCTGGATAGAACAATTTCCACAACATTAATTTTAGTTGTTTACCTTGTAAGCCCAAATCCAGACGTGGAATACATATTTGTATTTTAGACCAGTTGATCTGCCGCTTCTTTTCTTTCTCTTATGTCCCCCCCTCCCTTGTGGAGGGGGTCCGGTCCGATGACCATGGATGAAGTACTGGCTGTCCAGAGTCGAGACCCAGGATGGACCGCTCGTCGGGACCCAGGATGGACCGCTCGCCTGTATCGGTTGGGGACATCTCTACGCTGCTGATCCGCCTCCGCTTGAGATGGTTTCCTGTGGACGGGACTCTCGCTGCTGTCTTGGATCCGCTTGAACTAAACTCTTGCGGCTGTGTTGGAGCCACTATGGATTGAACTTTCACAGTATCATGTTAGACCCGCTCGACATCCATTGCTTTCGGTCCCCTATAGGGGGGGGGGTTGCCCACATCTGAGGTCCTCTCCAAGGTTTCTCATAGTCAGCATTGTCACTGGCGTCCCACTGGATGTGAATTCTCCCTGCCCACTGGGTGTGAGTTTTCCTTGCCCTTTTGTGGGTTCTTCCGAGGATGTTGTAGTCGTAATGATTTGTGCAGTCCTTTGAGACATTTGTGATTTGGGGCTATATAAATAAACATTGATTGATTGATTGATTGATTTAAGAAGACACATGATTGATGACTTTTGCGACAGCACTGCCTGTCTACATGCTACATTTAATTTCCGTTGGTGTTTTCAAACAATACATTATTTCAGCTATATATATTTTGACGTTGGATAGTTGAATCATTTTGAAACATAAACAAAATGACTGCAACATATTTGTTATTCCATACTATGAATGACAATTGGCTATTCAGATAAAGCAAGTTAGCTAACAGAATAAACATTGTTTGTACTCTTTATGATTTTTGATAGTTAGAAGCAGTTACAAGTGGAAAGGGAGTCGAAGAGAATGAAATCGGCTATAAAGCAGAAACAAAAAGGAAAATGCAGGCTGGTGCGGTATAGCTCAGTTGGTAGAATGGCCATGAAGGCAACTTGAGGGTTCCAGGTTCGATCCCCGCTTCCGTCATCCTAGTTACTGCTGTTATTTCCTTGGGCAAGACACTTTACTTACCTGCTCCCAGTGCCACCCACACTGGTTTAAATGTAACCTAGATATCGGGTTTCACTATGTCACTAGAGAAATTCGCTATATAAATGTAATCCACTTTACTTCACTCATAAATTTGCCAGAACGAGGCCTGACTATCGCCAGATCCTTGTAGTTCGCTCAGCTCCACACAAAGATTTGGGATCAAGGACAATGCAAAAACTCCTTCTAGATATCAAAAAATAATGAACCAATCAGGATCGTCGGGCGGGATTTCATAGATGTGACGTAGTGCCGAGGCGACTGTTTGCTTCAAACAACAATGGCGGCACAGAGCAAAGAGTCGTGCGCTGATATTGATTCTGCTATTGCAACTGTTTTGTCAAATCTATCAAATATTACTTATTTAAATTAATTAATTAATTATTTTCGTTCTGTCGTTATCCAATATCTGTTTTGGATTAGCGTCACAGGTTGATTTGGATGTGAGTGGTTGAAGTAGCACGTTATTCATGATAACGGACAAGTGGTTTATCCAATCACATACAATGATTTTTTTTCTACAAGGCCCCGCCTTCTGAAATACATTTCCCATTGGGAAGTCCCAGATCCTTTCGTGGAGCTCAGCGAACTACAAGGATCTGGCGAGAGTCAGTTTACATAGTTTACAGTCATCATGGCAAAAATGCCAAAGTACCGTATTTTTTCGGACTATAAGTCGCAGTTCTTTTCATAGTTTGGCCGGGGGTGCGACATATATGTAAAATTATAAACACTTTCCCGTAAAATATCAAATAATAATATTTATGTAATTCGCGGAAGAGACGAAGAAAATGTCTGCAATCGTCACACACATGTCAGCAATCGTCACATACACGTCAACCGATAAGAATTTGGTGGGGGAGCGTCATAGCAGAAGTGCATTGTGGGTCATGGAATGCTAACTGCTATATGCTATATGCTACTGCCGTAGCTATTAAAATGGATCATTTCATCGTTGGCGGTAACTTATAAAAACTGAGAAGGGCTGAACAAAAATGGCACCCAAAAGGAAATCATGTACTGCAGATTACAAACTGGACGTAGTGAAATATGCAGCAAAAAGGATAGGATAGGATAGGATTGATCTTTATTGTCATTGCACAAGTACAACGGAATTTCATTTTCGGCACAATCCCGCTAAGAGCAGACATACGTCACAGGGGGGAACAAGACGAGACCGCCAACGAATAAGCCACTTACGGCGCTCCTTAAAAAGGTGAGAAAAGGGTGACATTGGGAGAGGGGGGGAGTAAAAAAAAATATCAGTCTAAGGCTAGACCCCCAGGAGGGGTCCAGACTGAGTCCAAGGAAAAAAAACCTCCATAGCAAAGCACATATACATATTACAACATACATCTCGAGATATCTAAAGACAGAGGGAAGGTAGTTCAAGGTCATGGTGGTAGGCCGCAGCTCTCAGGCGCTAACCGTCCATTCATCACCCCTATGGGATTTGCGTCGAGGGCGTTGGGTTGGAGTGGTTGGGTGTGTATGTGTGGCGTATATTTTTGTGGTGTGTGTGTGTGTGTGTGTGTGTGTAAGCCTGTAGTGTGTCTCTGTTCCACGGCCTTTGATGTATTGCAGTCGCTAGTCCAAAGTCAACAACAACAAGTGTGCGTCCATGAAAGACAAGAAGGGAGTTTGTTGTGTCTTTGCTGCGCTGTCCTTCGGGAGAGTCTCGAAGCCAGGGAAACAATCCAAGTTAGAATGATTTCGTATGCTGGTGAAAATAAAATTAGCTTTTCACCCTAAATGGTCTATGACTGGTCCAAAAAATGACAAGAGGAAGCGGCACATTCCTTTGGAGTTGTTTAGAAGCGACATCAAGGAAGAAGATTTAATCGGATTTATCGATTAGAAGTGACAGATTGTTTGGTAAATGTATAGCATGTTCTATATGTTATTGTTATTTGAATGACTCTTACCATAATATGTTACGTTAACATACCAGGCACCTTCTCAGTTGGTAATTTATGTGTCATATAACGTACACTTATTCAGCCTGTGGTTCATTATTCTTTATTTGTTTTAAATTGCCTTTCAAATGTCTATTCTTGGTGTTGGGTTTTATCAAATAAATTTCCCCCAAAAATGCGACTTATACTCTAGTGCGACGTATACCGTATTTCCTTGAATTGCCGCAGGGCATATAGTATGCGCCTGCCTTGAATTACTGCCGGGTCAAACTCGCTTCGCAAAATAATTAGCGAATGCTTAGTGACACTTCCCCTGTCATCATTTTCAAAATGGAGGAGGCTGATTTCAATTTGAAATCGCATAAAGTGAAGAACATTAAGAGCTATTCAATGGGATTTAAGGTCCAAACTTACATCACACTCAAATTTTTACTACATGCCTTTGGTAAGGGCCGGAGTGAAAAGAGGTTTTAAAATAATTAGCGCATGCTTACTTTTACCGCATGCCTTTGGTAAGCGCAGGAGTGAGAAGAGGTTTTAAATTAATTAGCGCCCCGGCGGCAATTCAAGGAAATACGGTACATGTTTTTTTCCTTCTTTATTATGAATTTTCGGCCGGTGTGACGTATACTCCGGAGCGATTTATAATCTGAAAAATACGGTAATATGTTGACCCAAACCCCAGTCTTATCTTCAGTCTTTTTCATTAAAGGGGAACATTATCACCAAACCTATGCAAGCGTCAATATATACCTTGATGTTGCAGAAAAAAGACCATGTATTTTTTTAACCGATTTCCGAACTCTCAATGGGTGAATTTTGGCGAATTAAACGCCTTTCTGTTTATCGGTCTTGTAGCGATGATGTCAGAACGTGACGTCACCGAGGTAATAGAGCCGCCATTTTCAACACATTACAAACACGGGGTCTCAGCTCTGTTATTTTCCGTTTTTTCGACTATTTTTTGGAACCTTGGAGACATCATGCCTCGTCGGTGTGTTGTCGGAGGGTGTAACAACACTGACAGGGAGGGATTCAAGTTGCACCACTGGCAAGAAATCTGCCGCCAGACCCCCATTGAATGTGCCGGAGTTTCTGCACATTTTACTGGCGGTGCTACGACAGACATGGCACAGAGATGTATGGATAACCTGCAGATGCATTTGCAACGAGAAAGTCAACGAAATCACAAAGGTGAGTTTTGTTGATGTTATTGACTTATGTGCTAATCAGACATATTTGGTCGCGGCGTGACTGCCAGCTAATCGATGCTAACATGATATGCTAATCGATGCTAACTAGCTATTTACGCTAGCTGTATGTACATTTGAAACTAGATACCCACATTTAATGCGAAACAAACACTTATCAATCGACAGATTTAAGTTGCTCCAGTGTCACAAGATGCGAAAGTCCTGATCGTTTGGTCCGCACATTTTACCGGCGATGCTAATAAGGCAGCCATGCTACGGGCCACTTCATTAGGTACACCCATGCTATGGCCGAATAGCGTCGATAGCTATTCGCTCAATAGCTTCAGTTTCTTCTTCCATTTCGTTTTCGCTATCTGCCTCCATACTCCGACCATCTGTTTCAATACATGCGTAATCTGTTCAATCGCTTAAACCGCTGAAATTCGAGTCTGAATCCGAGCTAATGTCGCTGTATCTTGCTGTGCTAGTCGCCATTGTTTGTCTACATTGGCAGCACTGTATGACGTCACAGGGAAATGGACAGTCGCATCGCAAATAGCGAAAATCAAGCACTTTAAAGCTTTTTTTAAGGATATTCCATCCATTTCCCACCGCTTATTCCCTTTCGGGGTCGCGGGGAGGGATATTCCGGGAGATGTAAAATTTTGAAAAAAACTTCGAAAAATAACACAAGCCACTGGGAACTGATTTTTATTGTTTTTAACCCTTTTAAAATTGTGATAATGTTCCTCTTTAAGTTCAAATCCCTTGCCTGACCGAGAGGGACAAGCGGTAGTGGTCTTCCGTGCCATTGTGGTCCTTTTTTGCACCTTTACAGACAATTTCTCTCACACCCTCAAGGAGTCATGCAGTGTTGGTAATCAGCTGGTGTAAATCCACTACGCAAAACTCCTTTAATCACCTTCCATCATTTGTGAAGGCGCTGACACGTAGACAATGGCAGCATACGAGTCCCCGGGGGACGCTTGATCCAGCTGTAGCGTGATGTGTTTAATCATTGCCTGCTTCATCTTATGCTCTTTAAAAGCTTAGACGGGTGCAGCAGGGCTGGCTCTCTCCCTGACTTGATTTAGCATGTTTGAACTTGTCCTTTGTCACGTAAGTACATGTGGCAACCAAACATTCACAAGTGCAAGCTCTCCAGTCCTTGTCTCCAAGCATCCGCGGTGTCATTAAATAAGATGCATATGGCTCCAGCTGCATTTGCATTTCTCTACATCTTTCTTTCACTCCCCGTCTGAAAAATGGGTGCCAATCAGACGGTTATTGTCTAGGAGAGACATTGAGTTGTGCTTCAAAATGACACATGTTGAGTAATGTGTTATTTGTTTTATGCGTACGGTTGCAGTCCATTCCAGATATGTATGCTTTTTTTTAAGGATAAAGAATAGAACGATTTGACAGCAAAATATTAAAACCAAATATATTTGAATTCACATTTGAGTGTACAAGTAGGAATGGGTACCTTATAGGGTTGTACGGTATACCGGTATTAGTATATTATCGCGATACTTGCGGATCATATTCGGTACTATAATGCCTCTAAAAAGTATAAGTACCCCCCGGCCCCTTCTGTCGCCACATCGTGACATTGCTGGTTTACAAGCAGACAAGCATGTTTGGCAGCACACAATCACAGAGTACTTACAAGCAGACACAGTGTGTAGACAGAAAAGGGAGAACGAACGCATTTTGGCTTGAAAACTAACGATAACGGTGACACTTTAACACTAAAACGCCATCAGGAAGAGGTGCTTTAAGACAGTGGTCCCCAACCTTTTTGTATCCGCGGACCGGTCAACGCTTAATAATTTGTCCCGCGGCCCGGGTGGGGGGGCTAGGGGGGGAATATTTTATTTTTTTATTTTTTTTTGTCATTGAACAAGGGACGTTTTTGTCATGAAAAAGGGAGGTTTTTGTGGTTGGTGCACTAATTGTAAGTGTATATTGTGTTTTTTATGTTGATTTAATAATAAAATAAAATAAAATAAAAAAAAAAAATATATATATATATATTTTTTTTTAAATAAAAATGAATAAAAAAAAATTCTGCGGCCCGGTACCAATCGGGCCACGGCCCGGTACCAAGCCGCGGCCCGGTGGTTGGGGACCACTGCTTTAAGACATGGTTAGCTAGCTAGCGGCTAAAGTCTATTCAGTGTTCTAGCTACTACTAAATCACTAATCCTCGCCTCCATGGCGACTAATAAAGTACGTTTCTTACAAGTATCATCCCTGCAGGACGAGGATTAGCTAAAGATGCTTCACGACACACCGCAGCTCACCAGTGTCACAATGTAAACAAACGCCATTGGTGGTTCTACACCGAACATCCACTGTAATGATACCAAGTACAGAAGCGTATCAAGTCGATACTACTATGATTATGTCAATATTTTTTGGCATCACAAAATCTTTGTTGTTTTTTTAAAATCTATATTATGTTCTGTGTGGAGTTTGCATGTTCTTCCCGTGACTGCCACCTCCCACCTCCAAAGACATGCACCTGGGGATAAGTCGATTGGCAACACTAAATTGGCCCTGGTGTGTGAATGTGGCCCTGGTATGAGGAGGCGACTTGTACAGGGTGTACTGCGCCTTCCGCCCGAATGCAGCTGAGATAGGCTCCAGCACCCACTGCGACCCCAAAAAGGACAAGCGGTAGGAAATGGATGGATGGATGTTTATAAACTCAGAAAATATGTCCCTGGACACATGAGGACTTTAGATATGACCAATATATGATCCTGTAATTACTTGGTATCGGACTGATACCAAAATTTGTGGTATCATCCAAAACTAATGTAAAGCATCGAAACAAGAGAAGAATAAATGATTATTACATTTGAACAGAAGTGTAGATAGAACATGTTAACAAAGAAAGTAAGGACATATTAACAGTAAATTAACAAGTAGATTAATAAATCTTTTTCTACCACTTGTCCTTAATAATTGTGACAAAATAATAGAATGGAAAATGACACAATATTCAAGATTCAAGATTCAAGATTTTTTTCTTGTCATATGCACAGTTAAACAGACAGTTTGCCGTACAATGAAAATCTTACTTTGCAAGTCCACCCTTCAACAAGTCACACGGTACTTAGCTAAAAATAAAATAAAAAGTAAAAATAAAAATGTTATATAAAAGGCACAGTAAGTAACATAACATTATTGCACATTCTGATTGACAGTCAACAGTATAAATATGGAGGTGACCTTGGGTCACAGCAGCAGTTAAAAGTTTCTTTAGTGAGGTGGAAAGTGTCTACAGTGATGGTTCTCAGTTCGGGGGTGACAAAAGACAGTAACTGACTGGGGCCGGTTTGTGAGAAAGTTCAGGACCCAATCACAGAGAGCTGGTGACAGACCAACAGTGAGGAGTTTAGCAGTGAGGTTTTGTGGAATGACCGTGTTAAAAGCAGAGCTGTAGTCAATGAATGATAGCCTGGCATAGGTGTCCTTGCCCTCCAAGTGGGTGAGAGTGGTGTGGATGGCGGCGTTGACTGCATCCACACCACCCTAACCCACTTGGAGGGCAAGGACACCTATGCCAGAATGGAAAATGACACAATATGTTACTGCATATGTCAGCAGACTAATTAGGAGCCTTTGTTTACTTACTTTCTAATAAAAGATAAGTTGTCTAGTATGTTCACTATTTTATTTAAGCAAAAAATTGAAATAAATAACATATGTTTAATGTATCCTAAGATTTTTTTGCTAAAACAAAGCAAATAATGCAATTTTACTGTGGTCCCTTTATTTCATACTTGCCAACCCATCCCCAATTTTCCGGGAGACTCACGAATTTCAGTGCCTCTCCCGAAAATCTCCCGGTACAACCATTCTCCCGTATTTATCACGATTACCAGTCGGACCTGAGTGAGGACAGCCTGTCGTCACGTCCACTTTTTCTCCATACAAACAGCATGCCGGCTCAGTCATGTTAGAAAATCAATGGCTTTTGGAGAGTGCACAACTGCACACACAACAAGAAGGAGACTATTATATATGTCTCTGTTATCCATAGGTTTAACTATAACCCATAAAGTAGGCAGGCACGGAGCTATTTCTCAGCGTGTGTTTATTCCAGCCAGCACTGACACACAACATACCGATTCCCATCATGCATTGCTTCAAAACTACGGCAAGTAGTAATGTCCAAAAAAAGATAGTGACAGAGAATAGAACGAGGATCGACAATTCAACCCTAAACTCACTCCTTTCCAGCAAATATAATGTCCCAGATGCTGTCCATACCTATAATCCTTCAAAGGCTGTGCTACTGGCTGGAAAGTAGGGGTGTGGGAAAAAATTGATTCAAATTCAATGGCGATTCTCAGGTTGTGGGATTCAAAATGTATTCTCATTTTTAAAAAATCTTTTTTTTTTAATTATTATTATTACTATTTTTTTTTTTTATCAATCCAACAAAACAATACACAGCAATACCATACCATTGCGATCCAATTCGAAAACCAAACCTGACCCAGCAACACTCAGAATTGCAATAAACAGAGCAATTGAGAGGAAACACAAACACAACACAGAACAAACCAAAAATTGTGAAACAAAAATGAATATTATCAACGACAGTATCAATATTAGTTATAATTTCAGCATAGCAGTGATTAAAAATCCCTCATTGACATTATCATTAGACATTTATAAAAAAAAAAAAAAAGAACCATAGTGTCACAGTGGCTTACACTTGCATCACATCTCAAAAGCTTGACAACACACTGTGTCCAATATTTTCACAAAGATAAAATAAGTCATATTTTTGGTTCGTTTAATAATTAAAACAAATTTACATTACGTTATTGCAATCAGTTGATAAAATATTGTCCTTTGTAATTATAAAAGCGTTTTACAAAAATATACTACTCTGCTTGCATGTCAGCAGACTGGCGTAGATCCTGCTGAAATTCTATGTATTAAATGAATACATAATCCTTTTAAATCAGGAAAAAAATCGTTTTTGAATCGAGAATCGTGTTGAATTGAAAAAAAAATTGATTTTGAATAGAATCGTCACCCCAAGAATTGATATTGAATCGAATCATGGGACACCCAAAGATTCGCAGCACTACTGCAAAGCATTGCACTTTCAAAGACAACAATGAGTAGAGAGGACTGTTATATGTGTAAATAAAGTCAAATATAAATAAATATATTCATAGCTAGACTTCCCTGAAATTAAGGTATATATATATATATATATACATATATATATATATATATATATATATATATATGATATTAATGTAACAAGAAATACTTTATTTTCAGGGAATTCTAGCTATAAATATACTCCTCCCCCCTCAACCACGCCCCCCGGCCCTCCCACCTCAAAACCCCCCAATCTCCCGAATTCGGAGGTCTCGAGGTTGGCAAGTATGCTTTATTTAGAAAGGTATCGACAAGTACCAGAAATTATCGAAATACATTTTGTAGAGATGGCTGAAAATGGCTTTTTTGCCGATATTTGATATTCCGATATTGTCCAGCTCTTAATTACCGTGTGGTGGGCGTGGCCTGCAGACCTGAAGCAAAGCGGGGTGTGGCAGAACCGGCTTCAAGATTAGCGACAGGTGCGTAGATGACACAGCTGAGAGTGTTTGTCTAATCACCTGTTGCTCTGTTAAAGGCAGCGGTTGGGAAGGAGAAGGGGAGTTGTTGATGGCAGCGAGAGTGAGAGCAGAGGCGGAAGAAACACCATTCATGTGGTCACTGGCAAGATTGACAGACAGTTGCTGAAAAGCATTAAAAGAACATTAATTGCAAAATAAAACATCGTTCGCAAATATGACCGAGGGTGTCATGTCTGTCATTGGTGGTCCAAGGGACCCTGAGGATTAACACCTCCACATACCGATTCCGATATCAACCGACACCGATATATACAGTCGTGGAATTAATATTATTATGCCTAATTCTGTTGTGATGCCCCGCTGGATACATTAAACAATGTAACTGTCAGAACATGGACTTTGGTGCAGCTTGCTTCGAGGAATTTTTTCCCGTGATGCAAACGGACAGGACCGGACAAGGCTAGCAGCTGAATACATGATTTAATCTCTACTCAGAAAAGTACAAACAAAAAGCGCACAAGGCGGAGACACAAACCTATGGAAACAAAAACTAGCTCTTAGACAGACTATGGACATGAAACCAAAAAAAAAAAAACACTTACTGTGACATGAAATGAGCAGCATGAACTATGATATAAAGAGCTATGGCATAAACAGAGCACAAACAGAGTAATCAGAGTAATGTCGCCAGTTCGTTTACCTGGCAACTACAGGCTTGAATAGTAATGACATGATAAACAAAAGGTTTGTGACTTCAAACAAATGAGGCAGGTGAAACTAATGAGTCGTCATGGAATCTAAAACAAACCAGGGTGCGCAAAAACAGGAACTATCCATCCATCCATTTCCTACCGCTTATTCCCTTTGGGGTCGCGGGGGGCGCAGGAACTAATGGAGTCAAAAACAAACAGAACATAACTAAACAGAATCCAGACCACAATACATGACGGTAACAAGGTTTTGCAAAATTAATCAACTCAAGTTATGAATGCAAATGCTAACAGGGCACTGCCATATTTATCATTGAAATCACAAAGTGCATTATTTTCTTTATCATGCCCCAAAACAGCAGCTTGGAATTTGGGACATGCTCTCTCTGAGAAAGCATGAGGAGATTGAGGTGGGCGGGTGTAGGGGTAGTGCAGGGTTAGGGTGGGGGGCGGGGTGGTTGGGGGTAGCGGGGGGTATGTGTATTGTAGCGTCCCGGAAGAGTTAGTGCTGCAAGGGTCTCTGGGTATTTGTTCTGTTGTGTTTATGTTGTGTTACGATGCGGATGTCCTCTCGAAATGTGTTTGTCATTCTTGCTTGGTGTGGGTTCACAGTTTGGGGTATATTTGTAACTGTGTTAAACTTGTTTGTACGGCCACCCTCAGTGTGACCTGTATAGCTGTTGACCAGGTATGCCTTGCATACACTTGGGTGTGTGAAAAGCCGTAGATATTATGTGACTTTAAGGTTTATAGGCGCTCTGTACTTCTCCCTACATCCGTGTACACAGCGGCCTTTTAAAAAGTCATAAATGTTACTTTTTGAAACCGATACCGATAATTATGAAACCGATACCGATAATTTCCGATTTTACATTTCAAAGCATGTAGCGGCCTGCCGATATTATCGGACATTCCTAGCATTTTGGTACCGGTACTCGTACCGGTACTAAAATATTGGTATCGGGACAACAGTAGTACCTTATTTGGTACTTTCATAGGCACCAACCAAATTCTGGCAGTACTCCCAGGTACAGTTTTACGTAAAGTCAAATAGTACCATATTTGCACTTTTATTGCAAGTGGTGTCCCGTCCTGTTGCAGACTGTGCACCAGCCTGTGCATCCGAGGGACAAACTGGGGTATTTGTAGCAGACTGTCTTGAAGTATTGTTGCAGACGCCCATGGGAACAAAGCAAGCATTCCTGATAGAAAGCGCTCAAAAGGAAGACCCCACTTTTGAGAAAGCAGCTGACACATTAAGGATATTTGACTATTATAAAATCAGACTCTTTTTCAATCTACAAAATAAAATGAAAAAAATAGAGGTGCCATTTTCTACCGCTTGTCCCTTTTGGGGTCACGGGAGCCTATCTCAGCTGCATTCGGGCGGTAGGTGACGTACACCCTGGACAAGTCGCCACCTCATCACAGGGCCACATTCACACTCACATTCACACACTAGGGCCAATTTAGTGTTGCCAATGTGGTGGAATGGTCCAAATCTTAAACAGCAAACAAAGTGGTTTTAGTACAAAAGTTTTATTTACCCATATTCAAAAGTACAAGTTGGATTGAATTGCCAATGCAAACAAACAGCATCCTCCGAATGATCCAGAATCAAGCAAGATCATGCAAATCATATCAAATATTGGTCTACTGGCTTTTTATATGTTTCCCTCATGTGTCAAGGTCTCGTTGTTTTGCAACTGCTTGCTCCACAACAACCATGGATCCCTTAGTCATAACAAACAATCAAAACATTTTGTACAATGGTTAGAGCGACCACAAATTCAACTTTCCCCTACATATGCTCTTCCATTGATTCAGAGGCTTTTAGATAGACTTTCTTTTTGGACTAAAACAGACACAAAATATGGTATTAAAGGTCTAAAATTCCACTACACCAATCAACCTATCCCCAGGTGCATGTCTTTGGAGGTGGGAAGAAGCCGGAGTACCCGGAGAGAACCCACGCAGTCACGGGGAGAACATGCACACAGAAAGATCCCAAGCCCGGGATTGAACTCAGGATTGCTCAGGACCTTCTTATTGTGAGGCAGATGCACTAACCCCTGTACCACCGTGCTGCCCTAATGTTCATGTTAGAAGTGAAGTTAAAAATGCCATACGTCATTAGGTCCATGCATTTTGGCTTGAGTTTGCATGCAGTTTTGGATGATTTTGTTTGCATGGTTTTGCACACTGTGGCGACAATGTGACATTTTAGCAAGTTTGTAAATTGGTAAATTTTTAGGGGCCTTAAGGCAAAGGACGAGGGCGGTCGCGACTTTTGCCGCATTTGCCGTGGTTAAATTAGAGCTCTGATAAAAAAATACTCCAGTACAGAAAGCACATATACAAACTCATCCGGTTCAAATCTGCAGCAGAGGGAAATGGTTATCGGGAGTGCGCGCAGGTGCAACTGCAACACAAAGCAGACAGGCGGCTGCCAAATAATGACACAATGTTTCCCTTTTGTGAATGACTTGACTAAACTACATCCTGTGTGCTTATTATATGTTAATTGAATGCAGAAGTAAACACAGAGCTTATATTGGAGATTTTAGGTGCATCTAATACTTGTTTTTTTGCTGATATCAGACCGATACCCACATCAGTTCGGGACACAGATGCTCCCTGGTGGTTGTATTATGAATGGCGTTCACCATGAATTGATTAACGTGGACCCCGACTTAAACAAGTTGAAAAACTTATTCGGGTGTTACCATTTAGTGGTAAATTTTATGGAATATGTAGTGTACTGTGCAACCTACTAATAAAAGTTTCAATCAATCAATTAGTCAATCAATCCAAGTCTTGGCTAGTAAATGGTAAATGTTGTTTTATTCTTATTGTGATATTTTTCAGTTTTATTTCCATTTGTACCCCCATTATTTACTTTTTACTTTTTAAATTTGATCTCAATTATGTACGCTGCTGGAATTAAAAAAATCCTGAGGGAACTCTCTTGAAATGAATCAATAGAGTGTGCAATGGCTATGAGTTGTTTTTTCCCTCAGCCTCAGTCTGGACCCCTCCTCCAGGGGCTTAGGCTTGGACCGATTTTTTTCCCCCCCCTCCCCCTCGATGTTTACCTGTATCTAACCTTTTTTTGTAAGGGGCGCTGGAAGTTGGCAGACCCATCAGCGATCCTGTTCTGTCTCCCTGTAATGTTTGTTTGATCTTGAATGGGATTGTGTTGAAAATGTTAATTTCCCCTCGGGGATTAAAAAGTATTTCTGATTACGTTCTATCTATCTATCTATCTATCTATCTATCTATCTATCTATCTATCTATCTATCTATCTATCTATCTATCTATCTATCTATCTATCTACAGTTGTGATCAAAATTATTCAACCCCCACACAATTTTGGTGTTTTAGCAAGTTGGACATTTATTCCATGTTTTGTTTATAGTCATATCAAATAAAGATGTGTCAAATAGACAAATGCAACTTAAATTGTAACACTGTATTTTACAAAATACCTAAAAAGGAAAATTTTCTTTACATCTCATTGACAAAATGATTCAACCCCCTAGTTACATGCATCTTTAGTACTTAGTAGAACACCCTTTGGCAGTAATTACATCCTTCAAACGTGATACATAACCGGACACAGGTTTCTTGCAACAATCTACAGGTATTTTAGCCCATTCCTCTTGGGCAAAGGCCTCCAGTTCATTCATATTCTTGGGCTTGCTTGCTGCAACTGCCTTCTTCAAGTCCCACCACAGGTTTTTCTTTAGGATTTAGGTCTGGCGACTGTGAAGACCACTCCAGAGTCTTCCAGCCCTTCTTCTGCAACCACTCTGATGTTGATTTTGAGATATGCTTGGTATCATTGTCCTGTTGGAAGGTCCAACGTCTCCCAAGCCTCAGCTTCGTCACTGACTTCATGACATTTGCAGCTAATATATCCTGGTAGGAAATATAATTCATAATGCCTTGAACGCGCTGGAGATCCCCGGTACCCGAGGCAGAGAAACAGCCCCAG
The DNA here is from genome assembly GCF_033978795.1 of Nerophis ophidion. NCBI lineage: Eukaryota > Metazoa > Chordata > Actinopteri > Syngnathiformes > Syngnathidae > Nerophis > Nerophis ophidion. The sequence goes on along the minus strand of NC_084624.1, from coordinate 36,147,529 downwards.
AGCATGATTGACCCCCCACCATGCTTAACAGTAGGAAAGGTGTTCTTCTCTTTGTAAGCTTCATTTTTTTCTCCTCCAGACATAACGTTGATTCATAGTCCCAAAGAGTTCCAGTTTTGTCTCATCACTCCATAGAACAGTTTCCCAAAACCTTTGGGGTTTGTCCAGATGATTTTTGGCATACTGGAGTCTATTTTCTTGCGCCTGGTAGTCAGAAGTGGGGTGCGCCTGGGAGTTCCGGCATGGAGGCCTTCATCTCGTAGTGCGCGCCTTATTGTCTGGGACGAAACCTCTGTTCCCCCCTCTGCAATGTCCTGTTGTAGTTCCTCAGCTGTTACCCGGGGGTTTTTCACCACTGTACGCTTCAAATACCGGACAGCAGTTGCACACAGCATCCTCTTTCTACCACGCCCAGGTAGTGTTTCCACTATGCCTTTAGCTTTAAACTTGTGAATTATGCTCCCAACTGTGTCTCATTTCTGTGTAATGTCTTTGCTATTTTCTTATATTCATATCCTTTCTTATGAAGAGAAATTACAGTACCTCCTCTCTTGACTTCTTTGACCACTCCCTGGACTTCACCATGTTGCAAATACACCATTGACCATCTACAGTACAAAAAAAAAAACTGAGCGTCACAGTCTTTATCAATCAGTTTAATTGTTGCTCGTTATGGTTTTAATCACATCTACAGGTGTTTTCAACACCTGATTTAAAAGACCTTATTCGAATTCTGTTCTTAAGAGTTATGATCTTCAAGGGGTTGAATAATTTTGTCAATGAGATATTAAGAGAAATGACACTGTTTGGTATGTTACAAAATATAATGTTGTAATTCAAGTTGCATTTGTCTGTTTAATGCATCTTTATTTGATATGACTATAAACAAAATACGGAATAAATGTTCAACTTGCTAAAACACCAAAATTGTGTGGGGGTTAAATAATTTTGATCACAACTCTATCTATCTATCTATCTGTCTGTCTGTCTGTCTGTCTGTCTGTCTGTCTGTCCGTCCGTCCGTCCGTCCGTCCGTCCGTCCGTCCGTCCGTCCGTCCGTCCGTCCGTCCGTCCGTCCGTCTGTCCGTCCGTCCGTCCATCCATCTAAATGGGTTATACTTGTACAGCACTTTTCTACCTTCAAGGTACTCAAAGCACTTTGACACTATTTCCACATTCACCCATTCAAGGTGGGGAAAGTGTCTTGCTCAAGGACACAACGGACGTGACTAAGTTGGTAGAAGCTGGGGATCGAACCAGGAACCCTCGGGTTGCTGGCCCGGTCACTCTCCCAACGGCGCCACGCCGTCCCCATATTGTATTATTGTAGACCAATATTGTAGAGACTCATACGGATGATGTTGTCTATGTTGAAGGTAGAAATTCTACATATTGTGACATTTTTACTGGTGACTATGTTCATATTTTTGTCTTGTACAGCGCCTGCATAAATATCTGAGTATATTCTTGACTGCTGCATCCTGGCTTTAAGACTAACAATAGCTCATCCTTCCATTTGCCCCTTTGGTGTGTGTCAGACCCAGAGACGAACATTTCATGCAGAAATGCGTGCATGTCCCGCAGCCAAGCACTGGGAAATAACACTCAGGGATGTTTTAATGCAGGTAGAATTACAAAAGAAAATTAGTGGCTTCCTAGATTGAATTGAAAAGCCAATGTAAATTCCTTTTCATGTCTTCAAGCTTATATAAATATTAAATGTGCAGAGTGGTGTAAGAGGTTTATGCATTTTTAAAGCTCCCTGTGTCCTTTTTTTTGGTGTATTTATAGTTCTTTAAGTCGGCATGAAATGCACATGGAGTTTATAGACCTTTGAAAACATTCCTTGCCTCCTCTTTTTTTTTTTCCCCGCTTCTGCCGTGTGATCTAGTGTCTGTCAAGCCTCAGGCCAGACAAAGCGCTCCTTATCAGCGCCGCAAAGTCGAGACTTGGTTCGGTCAACTGTGCCCTTTTTCTGCACAGCAGAGCCTGGCTGGAGCTAATTATTCGGTGATCCCCCCAAAAAGATAAAAGTTACTTCAGCGGCGACGTCCTCTTGTCAATGTAATGGCGGGGGACCTACGTGGTCAACTCCAAGTGAATGTTGCTATTGATTCCCTTACCTGGATTAATAACATCTGAGTCATTTAAGTGCAGCAGTGTGTATCAGGTGGATGGCTTTCGCCATGTTTCAAATGGGAAATGAGCATTGTGTGGGTCGTCTCGTTGTAGAAAATATGAAACTGAAATAGTTGTGACCTTGATTTCCCTCTTACCCCAATGCCCTTTATTAACTGTGACTCAATTTCTTTGCTGTACCCTTGTTGCCTTTTTAGGTGCAAGAGCTTGACTGCCCAGTACAGATTGTATATAAATTACAAAAATACATAAAAAACGTTACGATTGCACGGGGAGCTAAAGAAAAAGCTAACAGGAAAACTTAGCATCGAATCAGGAATCAAAGAGTACACCCACGTAACTTGTTCCATAGCGCAAACAAGACAGCCAGACTGAGTGTGGCGAAAAGCAGGAATACATAACTCTTTGATTAGTGCCCAGGAGCAAGTGAGCGTCCCAAACACTAATCAGAGGCAGGTGGAAATAATCAGCACCCATGGCAACCAAGAAAACACAAACAACTAAGGGAATTTTTTAACTAAACAAAGCACTACTCGAACAAAATATCATCTTAGCTTTTGAGTTACACATGACAAAGCAAACAATTGTTAGTTTAATATACGTCATAAGTGGTTTATTTTCCTGAGGGAACTCTCCTAAAGGAATCAATAAAGTATTTATCTATCTATTTATCTATCTATCTGTCTATCTATCCATCTATCTATCTATCTATCTATCTATCTATCTATCTATCTGTCTGTCTGTCTGTCTGTCTGTCTGTCTGTCTGTCTGTCTGTCTGTATCTATCTATCTATCTATCTATCTATCTATCTATCCATCTATCTATCTATCTATCTATCTATCTATCTATCTATCTATCCATCCATCTATCTAATGAAGTTATATAATTTTCAGAGGATGCCAAGGACAAATAAAACAAGTACCTGAAAATGGCCCCCATGCCGCACTTTAGACACCACTTCTCGCCCAAATTCTGCTGGGATAGCCTCCAGTTCAAATGTGACTGCCAGAAAAGAAATACCTGAATGTAACGCCTCTCAAAGTGTGTCCAATGTTGGAAAAAGTATGTACATCTTTGGCCAAGTGGCAACTACTTGTACTTCCAAAATATTGATTATTCATTTAATAAGTGTACAGTATAGTGTTGTAACGATACCAATATGTTGGTACCGGTATACAGTAGGTACTAAAATTATTTCGGTACTATTCGGTACTTTTCTAAATAAAGGGGAGCACACAAAAAAAATCATTATTGGCTTTATTTTAACAAAAATCTTAGGGTATATTAAACACATGTTTCTTATTGCAGTTAAGCCTTTAACTAAATTAGTTTACATACGAGACAACTTGTCTTTTAGTAGTAAGAAAACAAACAAAGGCTCCTAATTAGTCTAAATAGGTATGAAGTAATATATTGTGTCATTTATCATTATGTAATTTTGTCAACATTATTAGGGACAAGTGGTAGAAAATAAATGATTAATTACTTGTTCTTTTACTGTTAATATCTGCTTACTTTCTCGTTTAACATGTTCTGTCTACACTTCTGTTACAATGTAATAATCACTTATTCTTCTGTTGTTTGGATACTTTACATTAGTTTTGAATGATACCACAAATTTGGGTATCAATCCGATACCAAGTAATTATAGGATCATACATTGGTCATATTTGAGGTCCTCATGTGTCCAGGAACATTTTTCCTGAGTTCTTAAACGTAATATACTTTTTAAAAAAAATGAAAAAAGATGTTGTGATGCCAAAAAATATTGACTTAATCATAGTAGTTGCCTGAGGAAACTCTCCTGAAGGAATCAATGAAGTACTGTCTATCTAGATACATGCCTGTACTTGGTATCATTACAGTGGATATCAGGTGTAGGTCCACCAATGGCGTTTGTTTACATTCTGATGCCGGTGAGCTAGGGTGTGTAGTGAAGCATGTTTAGCTATTCCACGTCCTGCCGTGATATCGTTACGTGTAAGAAATGTACTATAGTTGTCGTCATGGAGACCAGGATTAGTTATTTAGAAGTCGCTTAAACACTGCCGACTGCGGATGGACATTAGCCGCTAGCTAGCTAGCCATTTCTTAAAGCACCTCTTCCTAAGGACGTTTCAATGTTACCGTATAACTTCACCTTTATCGTTTTTACGCTAAAATGCATCCGTTCTCCCTTTTCTGTCAACACACTGTGTCTGTTTGTAAGTACTCTGTGATTGTGTGCCGCCGAACATGCTTGTCTGCTCGTAAAAGCAGCAATATCACGACATGACCTCGACGCGGAAGTTAGAAGCAAATAGAGCTTAGCATAGCATACGGAAAATCTCCACACTGATGATAACATACGGCACCCCGGACGTAACTTGACATAAGAAAAACAATGCAAGTGTGCACGATACCATGAGCCTAAAAAAGACATAATTAGAGCGGTAGCAGGTGGAACCACTAATCATGAAACGGAATGAGGTGTAATACGCTCAACGCTCCGAGCAACAGGAAAACATAACCAAGGGAGGCTCAGGAGCACTGGCAACATAAACAAACCATGAACATAAACAGACCTGATCTGTTATGACAGATCATGACACTGTAACTAATACAATTATGAAATCCGGATCTCATGGAGTACTCATAACTTTAAATAGGGACATAGTTTCTGCAAAGCCACTGCAGTGGAGCACACACACAGTAAGAGAGGTGTGTGGGTGCATTGTGGTCTGTGTGACGGCTAACATTATTTTTTTTAATACACACAAGTTAAGTCTGATTTTAGTGTTGATGATGTGCATTTATTAGACATATAGAATAAAGGTTATGGTGAGTATAAATATGGTTGTTTATTTCAACTATTTTCTCTGAAACACACATTGAGGATATAAAGCACAGGTATCAAACTCAAGGCCCGGGGGCCAGATCTGGTCCGCCACATTATCTTGTGTGGCCCGCAAAAGCCTGGAATTGATATGCGTTAATAAAATGCTTACTCTTTTCTTACTATATATATTTCTTCTTTCCTTTTGACATTAAAAATTATGTTCTGCATGTAATTGCATACTTTTAAAATGTAATATTATCAAAATCAAATTATTATATTATGTAATCCAAAAATATTTTTTATTAAAATAAAGACCAATTCTGTACTTAAATATCTGCTTCACTTATGATATAAAACAAATCATCCATCAAATTGTAGACTGTAAAATTGAAAATTGACAATAGATTTTACGGTTAAATTATACTAATTGAGTTTTTCACCGTTATTACTGTTTTTTTTTCCATATACAGAAAGACACTAAAAGATTAAAAGATTTTACGGTTAAAAAAAAAAAAATTAAACTGGCAGCTCTGTTGCTTGAATTTTACAGCTAAAAACAGTGGTGTTGTTTTTCCATTCCGTTCCATTTATTAATATTTTGTACATACTGTAAAAAAAAAAACTCTGCTTTTACTGTATGATTCTGGTGACTGAGCTGCCAGTTTTTGAAGTAGAATGTATTCTTTTTTTGCAGCTTATGTAAAAAATATAATATTAATGTATTGTGTACATATATATGTATATATATATATATACATATATATATGTGTGTGTGTGTGTGTGTGTGTGTGTATGTATGTATGTATGTATATATATATATATATATATATATATATATATATATGTGTGTGTGTGTGTGTGTATGTATGTATGTATGTATGTATGTATGTATGTATATATATATATATATATATATATATATATATATATATATATATATATATATATATATATATATATGTATATTCATATATGTATGTATATTCATATATTACTCATTGTTAAAAACGGCCCTCTGAGGGCAACCATAAATGCGATGTGGCCCTCAATGAAAACGAGTTTGACACCCCTTCTATAAAGTGTTTTATCCGATTGCTCGATTATTCGAGTGGATTCGGTAGATTATTCGATTTCTAAAATAATCAATAGCTGTCAGTCATTTGAAAGTAAGTAGTTATATTCCACTCATTCCACATCATTTTGTCTGACTACACCAAACGATTTCTTAAGTTAACTTCGATACATCAACAGCCTGTAAAAAAACAGCAATGCCAACACAACAGATTACAAATAAAACCCATATTACAATGACTTTCCTTTAAACCTTTGTACTTCAGCACACAATCAAACATTTGCCATGTGTTTTATTTTTATGTTATTTAAAAAAAAGTGGGGAAAAAAGTCCGCCCGGAGTTCCTTAAGGCTCTGGATGCTGTGGGGCTGTCTTGGTTGACAAGACTTTGCAGCATCGCGTGGACATCGGGGGCGGTACCTCTGGATTGGCAGACCGGGGTGGTGGTTCCTCTCTTTAAGAAGGGGGACCGGAGGGTGTGTTCCAACTATCGTGGGATCACACTCCTCAGCCTTCCCGGTAAGGTTTATTCAGGTGTACTGGAGAGGAGGCTACGCCGGATAGTCGAACCTCGGATTCAGGAGGAACAGTGTGGTTTTCGTCCTGGTCGTGGAACTGTGGACCAGCTCTATACTCTCGGCAGGGTTCTTGAGGGTGCATGGGAGTTTGCCCAACCAGTCTACATGTGCTTTGTGGACTTGGAGAAGGCATTCGACCGTGTCCCTCGGGAAGTCCTGTGGGGAGTGCTCAGAGAGTATGGGGTATCGGACTGTCTTATTGTGGCGGTCCGATCCCTGTACGATCAGTGCCAGAGCTTGGTCCGCATTGCCGGCAGTAAGTCGAACACATTTCCAGTGAGGGTTGGACTCCGCCAAGGCTGTCCTTTGTCACCGATTCTGTTCCTAACTTTTATGGACATAATTTCTAGGCGCAGTCAAGGCGTTGAGGGGTTCCGGTTTGGTAGCCGCAGGATTAGGTCTCTGCTTTTTGCAGATGATGTGGTCCTGATGGCTTCATCTGACCGGGATCTTCAGCTCTCGCTGGATCGGTTCGCAGCCGAGTGTGAAGCAACCGCAATGAGAATCAGCACCTCCAAGTCCGAGTCCATGGTTCTCGCCCGGAAAAGGGTGGAATGCCATCCCCGGGTTGGGGAGGAGACCCTGCCCCAAGTGGAGGAGTTCAAGTACCTATTAGTCTTGTTCACGAGTGAGGGAAGAGTGGATCGTGAGATCGACAGGCGGATCGGTGCGGCGTCTTCAGTAACGTGGACGTTGTACCGATCCGTTGTGGTGAAGAAGGAGCTGAGCCGGAAGGCAAAGCTCTCAATTTACCAGTCGATCTACGTTCCCATCCTCACCTATGGTCATGAGCTTTGGGTCATGACCGAAAGGATAAGATCACGGGTACAAGCGGCCGAAATGAGTTTCCTCCGCCGTGTGGCGGGGCTCTCCCTTACAGATAGGGTGAGAAGCTCTGCCATCCGGGAGGAACACAAAGTAAAGCCGCTGCTCCTTCACATCGAGAGGAGCCAGATGAGGTGGTTTGGGCATCTGGTCAGGATGCCACCCGAACGCCTCCCTAGGGAGGTGTTTAGGGCACGTCCAACCGGTAGGAGGCCACGGGGAAGACCCAGGACACGTTGGGAAGACTATGTCTCCCGGCTGGCCTGGGAACGCCTCAGGATCCCCCGGGAAGAGCTAGACGAAGTGGCTGGAGAGAGGGAAGTCTGGGTTTCCCTGCTTAGGCTGTTTCCCCCGCGACCCGACCTCGGATAAGCGGAAGATGATGGATGGATGGATGGATGGGGAAAAAAGTCAGTAGTTGATAAAGTAAGTCCTTTTTTCTGTTTTGCGATCTATTTTGTTCAAATCTTAATTGTGTCTGGCCAAATAACATTTGCAGTGCCATCTCAGCATTTTTTCCTATTAAAGATGTCAGAGTTTGTTTGTGACGAACCCCAAGATGCAGAGACGGAGGCAGGCATGGAGTGAGAAAACATGATTTAATTTAAATACTAAGACAAAAACAAACAAAGGGTACAAACAAAAAGCGCGCACGTGGGCGGATAACAAACAAAAAGTAATTAGCGTGGAAGCTAGCAGGTATCGAGCAGGAAACAGAAGTCGTACATGTAATATGAAAACAAGCTTGGAAGCAGGGAACAAAAACAGTAGGCTACAAACATCTAACGAATTATATCTTATCGCTACGCTGCAACGACACGACACGACAGGTAGCAACGACAAGAGCGACAAGAAGTGACATCGGCAAGATAATAATCCAGCACTGACTGGAGGACAAAAGCAGGTACAAATAGGAGCGGGCTGATTTACACCAGGTTGGCCGGGTACCAATCAGCCGCAGGTGAGGGGAAAACAGTGCACAGGGGAAAAAAACAGGAAACAGACAAAATAAGAGCGCTGATAGGAACTAAAAACAGGAAATACTAAACACGGAAGAAAAACTAAAACACGAACAAACTGTCAGTGGCAAGCCTAACAAAAGATACACTCATTTACTGCTGTTAATTGGTTTCGGACATGACCCTGATGAATTATTTCTGTGTAGCAAGAATCATTAATTATATATCATACATTTTTGTACTTAGTGCATATAAACTGTTTATGTTGCGATCTGCTGCTCAGATCTTCACATGTTTGTTTTTTCCTTCTCAGTCTGACCCGTTTATTTCCTGTTTTTGTCCATCACTATGGTTACACATCAGTTCACCTGCTGCTCACGCCCCGCACACCTGCTACAGATAATCACCGTCACTTTATAAGCCGTCCTCTTTTGTTTGTTCAGCCTGGGTTCATAATTTGCTTTCACGCAACAAGTTACGCCTGCACTCTGTCATCGTATGTATATTCTCGCTAGCTTTTCACGCTCAGCCATTTGTTTATTCCAGCTCTCATGCTGTATGTTTTGTTTTTCTCTTTAATGTGTCTATGTGCCAGTTTAGTTCTCATTTTTGTATATCCTAGCTTTTATGCTAGCGTCCTTTGTTTGTTTTATTCTACTAGCTCTAGCATTTTTGTTATATAGCTCTTTTTGTTATTTAAATAAATTGTAAATATCTTACCTTTGCTGTGTTCACTTGACGCATCCTCGAGGGAATCGAACCCGGCATCACAATGCCGAACCGGCGTAACAGTTTAAACTTTTTAAATATGTTTTTCAGACCCCCCCTAGACATAAAATAACACCCTTTTTATATTTTTTCGAGAGGAACGAGAGGTAGAAGATTGTGGCAGTGGCTGAACCAATCAGTGGCCATGATATGTTTGACCTCCTCTTGTCATGATCCGTGGTCCGGATCATGTTTTGTTTGGTTATGTTTTGTTAGTTTTGGACTCCCTTAGTTCCGTATTTGTGCACTTTGGGTGTTTGTTTTGGTTACTATGGCTGTTAATTAGTTTCATCTGTCTCTGATTAGTGCTCGGCACGTTCACCTGTTGTTGAGCACTAATCAGAGAGCTATTTATTCACGATGCTCGCCACAGTCGGTGTGGATTCGCTGTTTGTGGTAAGCAACTATCACGTTGTATCCGGTTCTTGTCTCCGTGCTAAGTATTGTCTTAGCTTCCCGTGCGATCGGCGCGTTTGTTCTTTTGTTTATTTCTGTCTAGTACTGTGTATTATTTATTAAATTATATTTCTACCTTCACGCTGTCGTCCGTAGTGTCCGTGTTGCATCTGGAGGAACGATCCCGCAGCAAGTTGCATCCCCGAATGTGACACCTCTGCCGGCCAATACAACTTTAATATTAATATTGTTAGTTTATTTAGCCATTTGAATGCTTGAGTATTAGGGATGTAACAATATTAATGTCTCACCTTACGATGTTATCACGGTCTATCACTATGTATATCACTGTGCCTTATGTTTTATTACTGGTGGTGGAAATCTTGTCCGCCTCTGCACTTTGTATGCAAAGGCAAACTGTCCATCTTTAACTGCCCGAAGACTTTCTCGATGGATAGTTTTTATATATAAATGTCTTCTTGGGCTTGTCCCCGCTTATCTGTGTTCCGTTGTGTGTAGAGACACCAGTCATTACAGCCTCACAGGATGTCCTCCACATGTTGGTTCCTAGAGCCAACACAGAACTTTGTAAAAACGGCCTTCGGTTATGCAGCTCCCTGGTAGGGTTGGGTATCGTTTGAATTTGAACGATTCCGATTCCGATTTTTTGTTTCGATTCCGATTCCTGACAATTTTCGATTCCGATTCTTTATTTAAAGAAAGAGAAAAAAAAAAAAAGGCAGGGTCAAAAAAAAGTTGGGGATATTTTAAATGAGCTACCAAACCTACAGTCTTTCTGAATGAAATAGTCTGACATTCTCCATCAATTTTAATTCTATTAACTTTTTATGAACTTTACTATAAATTCCTCACAGGGCTGTTTTCAACTAGAATATAAATATCAAATCTATGAACTTGAATATCCATCCATCCATCCATCATCTTCCGCTTATCCGAGGTCGGGTCGCGGGGGCAACAGCCTAAGCAGGGAAACCCAGACTTCCCTCTCCCCAGCCACTTCGTCTATCTCTTTCACAGGGGTACACTTTCATCAAGGGAGCTTTATTTTTGAAAACCTCATGAAAACACATTTACACAAGTGTATGATGCTGCAGGAAACCTCATTAAAACACATTTACACATAATTGTATGATGATGCAGGAAAACACATTTACACATAAGTGTATGATGATGCAGGAAACCTCATGAAAACACATTTACACATAAGTGTATGATGATGCAGGAAAACACATTTACACATAAGTGTATGATGATGCAGGAAACCTCATGAAAACACATTTACACACACAAGTGTATGATGATGCAGGAAAACACATTTACACATAAGTGTATGATGATGCGGGAAAACACATTTACACATAAGTGTATGATGCTGCAGGAAACCTCATGAAAACACATTTACACATAAGTGTATGATGATGCGGGAAAACACATTTACACATAAGTGTATGATGCTGCAGGAAACCTCATGAAAACACATTTACACACACAAGTGTATGATGATGCAGGAAAACACATTTACACATAAGTGTATGATGATGCGGGAAAACACATTTACACACACAAGTGTATGATGCTGCAGGTACTTAAACATTTTACCGTGCTCCCACTGATGGGCTAACCTCCTGCAAAAAAGCAAATAAACAATAAGAAACAATTTGCAAAACCCAGTCCAGATTAGCAGCAGGTACAGTATAAAATCAGAGACAGTTCTTGTTTAGGAAAATGACCATATCCGCCTTCTCAGGCAGGATGCGTGAGCCTTCTGAACAGATAGTGTCTCCTGTCGAAGACGGGACACACATTTATTTGTACTCCATGAACTCGTAAGGTGCTTCATCATGTTCGACGTGCACCCTCCTAAACACGAAACAGTCCTGTCGCACGTGGTACATTTCGCCGATATTTTTTTTTTTTTTAGTAAAATAAAGCCACACTTTCGACCGTCGACGCCCGCTATCCATGCTTGACTGACTCGCTCGGCTACATAGGCTCAGCTATGCTAACACTTCTGGCGGTGGCCGCTTCTTCGTTGGTGTACAGCGGCTTCTTCTTCCGAGTCGGCGGACTTATTTTTTTTCCGTTCGGCGGACTGGGTATCGAAACTAGGAATCGAAATGTAAATTTTTGAACGATTCCGGGAGAATCGGAAAGTTAGTCCCGGTTCCGATCGATACTCGATACCCAAACCTACTCCCTGGTCATGGAGTGACATCCAGAAAGATCTGAGGCTACCAGAATTGACCACTTAGGGGGAGTTTAAGTCCATTTTAAAAGATCGAGAAACCAGTTCTCTTGGGCAATGTACTTGCCTTTAAATTTGATTAATAATTAGTCGTTTTAAATTATTTTTGACTTGTTGTGGCATGACGGCTGTTGTTCTGTTGTATTGTCTTGATGTAATTATTATTGGAACTTTGTTTGTTCTGCCCTCTTTGTCAGGTCACTCTTGAAAAATAGATTTTAATTTCATTGGGCTCCATTCAGCAATTTTGTTTTTAGGCACACATACGAAGTTTTTAAGGAGATTTTGAATTCACCAATCTTTTCTTAGCTGGGATTTGTTCGTAGGTAAGAACAAATTTACGAGTACTCCAAAGCACTCTTAGGGTGATCTATTTGTTCTTAAGTGTGACATGTTCCCTTACTTTTATTGTCTAATGTTACATTAATATAATATATATATATATATATATATATATATATATATATATATATACATATATATATATATATATGTATATAGATAGATAGATATAGACAAGACAGACAGACATATAGCAAAATGAGCAATTTTTAAACATTACACACACACACACACACACACACACACACGCAGACACACACACACACACACACACACACACTCTCTCTTGCTGCGACTGCAAGATGCCGCATATCGTGCCCTGGGGATGGTGCGCATATTTCACGACCATGTTGACCTATTTGCCCGAAGTGACAAATATTCATTTGATCGCTTCGGGGCTACTTCAGCAGTCCCATTTTCTTAAACTTACGTTTTGACATTATGTATTTCCCCCGCGGGATAATAGGAATTTCTCATCTGTATTCTGTTTGTGTTTTCTCCGTGTGTCTGATGTTCTGGTTTTCTGACGGAATTGTGCCCTCATATGGGGAATTAAGGGTGTTTACCTATGCAAATTACGGAATTAAGGGTGTTTACATATACATATTGGGGAAATAAGTGCGTTTTTGTATGCAAATTATGATAGACACACACGCGGTAACCATTTGGCATTCAGCAACTTAAAAACAGCCGGTGGGAACAATTTGGGCGTTTACGAACACATCATGAATTTGAATGGACTCCTCTTAGGAAATAACTTGGGAGGAAAGATGAGGAAAAGTTAGGAACTTATTGCTGAATGGGTCCCCACGGTACAATATTATTTTGGTATATGTAAAAAAAAAAAAAGACATGGTAAAAATTGTATAGTGTGTAAAATGAAGTGGCAGGAATGTTTAGGATAAACACACTTACTGTAATTAAACAGAAAAACAATGCTAACATTTTCTAATCATATTTATTAATGTACTAACATGTATTTTTAAGTGCAATTATTTTGCGTCAACATCCACTGTTTCAAGCAAATATATATATATATATATATAAAACGTACAGTTGATTGTCTTTAAAGTGACAATCTAAGTGTAAGTGTAAAATAATTAATGTTCACTTTCGTTTCTTTCAGTCTTTACTTCATGAGAAGCAGTGTCCTCTAGAATGAACATTTTTTTATATCCGTCTATAAAAATGCTGTTTCTCAGAAACGTTAACTAATTACTTTTAGTAATGTAACTACTCACAAATTGACGTTTAGCTTCGTTGACTTCAAATATCTTTTCTGGGTGACGTATAATGAAGTGGCAATATAAGTACCTGGGAGTTCATTTGAACAGCAGGCTGGACTGGAAGGACAACTTCAATGCTGTTTACAAGAAAGGAATGAGCAGACTCTTTTTCCTGAGGAAGCTTGGGTCCTTTAATGTGTGCAGCAAGCTGTTGGAAATCTTCTATCAGTCTGTTGTGGCCAGTGCCCTGCACTTCGCAGTGGTTTGTTGGGAGAGCAGCACCGGCAAAAAAGACTCAAACCGGATTGATAAACTGATCCGGAAAGCCGGCCAAACTATTGGATCGCAGTTGGAGGCGTTTGTATCAGTTAGGGACAGGAGGACACTGGACAAACTGCTGGCCATCATGGACAATCCTGCCCACCCACTCCACCAGACAATTGAGGGACAGCGGAGTTCATACTCCAACAGGCTCCTTCAGCTTCCTTCCCGCACTGTGCGATTCAAGAATTCCTTCATTCCACACTCCATCGAGCTGTATAATCATTCCCCATACAGCAATAGATAATATCCGTCTACTTGACACCTTCTATGTCAGCTACTTCTCTTTGTTTTTAATGTCTATATTCTATTTTCTGCTGGACTTACTCTCTTTTTTATGCTGGGGCTGCCAAACATACTGTGATAGTGTACATAGCAATTGGTATATATTGTATATATGTTATAGACATATGATATCTGTATATATAATATACTGTACACATATTAAGTATATATTGTATATATTCGCAGAAATTTTATATTTTACATTGCTATACCTAGTCTATTTATACCTGCATTGTCCTTTCCATCCTTACACTTTCCATCATTGTAACTAAGCTACTGTGTTGAACAATTTCCCTTGTGGATCATTAAAGTTTGTCTAAGTCTACGTCTAAGTCTTAATTCTAAACATTTCTTTAAAAAATAAATAAATAAATCTTTGCCATCAATATTTATGGAACAAAAATCTAGCTGTCAACACTGAATATTGTATTGTTGCATTTCTTTTCACAGTTTATGTACTTACATTCATATTTTGTTGAAGTATTATTCAGTAAATATGTTTATAAAGGTTTTTTGAATTTTTGCTATTTTTAGAATATTTAAAAAAATAAATCTCACGTACCCCTTGGCATACCTTCAGGTACCCCCAGGGGTACGCGAACCCCCATTTGAGAACCACTCTACTAGAGTATAAGTCACATTTTTGGGGGAAATGTATTTGATAGTGTTGTGTACCGGGCAAAGGGAAGGAAGCGACACCAAGGCAGAACTGCGGTTTACCAGGTTTATTGAAACCTTGATGAGTGTGTGGGGTGTGTATGCTACCACAAGTGAATGAGTGCGGACGATGTGTAGAATTAACAATATAAGTTTTACCAGGGGTTGTTGTCGGTGCGTGTTGTGTGAATCTTTCGTCTAAACCAAGGGGCAAGACTAAATGGCCGTCAGTAGGGAGGCAGGCAGTCGGGGGCTGGAGAAAGGCAACGATGTCCGAGTCCAAGCAGAGGTCGAGGGTCGAGGGAGGCAAGCATAGATCTGGTTGGAGGTCGTGAGGCAGGACACAATCACTGGCAACAGGAAGACACTGTGGAAGACACAGGGGACATCAAACACGGGAAGAGCATAAAGAAGGCGAGCAAGGAACGAGGGAGGGGTGCCAGATGTGATGCTTACTGTGAAAGATAGGCTACGTTCTGGCAAAGGTCTACTGGGTCCGCTGGCTTTTATGCTGCTCCCTCTTGTCAACTTCAGGTGCTCTGATGCACAATTGTCTGCAGCCTTGTTGCTGCATGGGTGTCCTTGTCTCTTACGTGAATGGGATAAATTATATTATTTGATATTTTAGGGCAATATGTTAATAATTTCATACATAAATCGCTCCAGAGTATAAGTCGCACCACTATAAGAAAACGTATAATCCGAAAAATAAGGTACTTATTAATGCCTTATTCTGCATGGCCTTATTATACAACCAGTAAGCCATTAACTAAGAGTCTTTCCTCAATAACCTCAGAATTATTGCTTATTAGTAACCATAACCCTAACCCTTATATGTTCCCCTAGTGTCCAAATAACTCTAAATCAAAGGCCTACTGAAATGAGATTTTATTATTTAAACGGGGATAGCAGGTCCATTCTATGTGTCATACTTGATCATTTCGCGATATTGCTATATTTTCGCTGAAAGGATTTAGTAGAGAACATCCACGATAAAGTTCGGAACTTTCGGTGCTAAGACAAAAGCTCTGCCTCTACCGGAAGTCGAAGACAATGACGTCTAAAGTGTGATGGCTCCTCACATATTCACATTGTTTCTAATGGGAGCCTCCAACAAAAAGTGCTATTCGGACCGAGAAAACGACAATCTCACCATTAATTTGAGCGAAGATGGAAGGTTCGTGTTCGAGGATAGTAATAGTGACGGACTATAAAAAAAATAAAAAATAAATAAAATAAAATAAAACGCGATTGCATTGGGACTGATTCCGATGTTTTTAGACACATTTAGTAGGATAATTCTGGGAAATCCCTTATCTTTCTATTGTGTTGCTAGTGTTTTAGTGAGTTAAATAGTACCTGATAGTCGGAAGTGCACGTCCACTGGTGTCTTGACGCGCAGTGTCTCAGGGGAGTCGACGGCAGCTCTCCCGTCCAAAGGCACAACCTAGTAACTCACTTCTAGCTGATTTTGAGAAAACAAAGGAAAACCAATCTATCTTGATGCTGTCTTATAAGGATCTACCAAGTCATCAAACGTATAGATGTTTTCTTGAGCTTTCATTTTCTTGCCGATTGAGCCATGGATTGAATCTGCTCTCATGAACGTGTGCCCTTTCTCCAGATATTTTATCACAATCTCGAGTGGGCCCATTCTGCGTTTGCACATTGGGCAAGAGCCGTGTACAGCGTCCAGTTTTTTATTTTGACCTCCACAGTTATCTGCCCAAAAGAGTATGCAAGGGGAAGAATCAAGAACAACACATCTAATGAAGGTGCTTGCAACGTCCTGGGCCAATCTTCCAAATATCCCCTCGTGCCATAATATCACATAATCAGGTTGACCGTCGGCCCCCATTCGTGCAAATGTCTCATTAAAGACAATAAGGCGACTGACAAAGAAGCTTCGATTGGTCCCTTGAGATACTAGGTTTGGGGTGTCTTGATGTGCAGTGTCTCAGGGGAGTCGACGACAGCTGTATGGGCGGCACAAGCTCAGCTTTTTTCCGGTAAGAACTGACTTTTTAACCACAATTTTCTCACCGAAACCTGTTGGTTGACATTCCGTCGTGTTTCATGTTCGCTTGACCGCGCTCTGATCCATAGTAAATTTTCACCTCCAGGAATTTCAAACAAGGAATCACCGTGTGTTTGTGTGGCTAAAGGCTAAAGCTTCCCAACTCCATCTTGCTACTTTGACTTCTCCAATATTAATTGAACAAATCGCAAAAGATTCAGCAACACAGTTTTCCAAAATACTGTGTAATTATGCCGTTAAAGCAGAAGACATTTAGCTGTGTGTGTGTGCAGCGCTCATACTTCCTAAAAACCTGGGACATCTTGCGTACACGTCATCAATATACGACGTTTTCAAGACGAAACTCCCGGGAAATTTGAAATTGCAATTTAGTAAACTAAAAAGGCCGTATTGGCATGTGTTGCAATGTTAATATTTCCATCCATCCATCCATTTGCTACCGCTTATTCCCTTTTGGGGTCGCGGGGGGCGCTGGCGCCTATCTCAGCTACAATCGGGCGGAAGGCGGGGTACACCCTGTGTTAATATTTCATCATTGATATATAAACTATCAGACTGCGTGGTCGGTAGTAGTGGGTTTCAGTAGGCCTTTAAGTCTTTGTTATTTAGAATATGTTTCTTATACTAAGGTGTTACCAATATTTTTTTTATCAGGAAGGCCTTGCTTTACAGCGTTACAGCAGAAAAAAAATCGCTAGCGACAGCCGACTAAAAGACCGCCAAGCTAAACTAACCCTATCGCTAAAAGTCGCATTCAACCAACATTCTTTTTAAAAGCTGAAAATCCATAGAGGAGCTTTTATGCTTGCATGTACACTTGTATCGATTTTCTTACATTTCAATACACAGAACATTTTTAGTCGACTGGCTGCATCTTCTGTAAAGCCATTCTCCTTGAGTGTGTGTGTGTGTGTGTGTGTGTGTGTGTGTGTGTGTGTGTGTGTGTGTGTGTGTGCGTTTGTCAAAGTGACATATGGGGACATTTTTATGAAATTTCACCTTACATATGAGGACCTGTTGAAATATGAGGACATTTTCCATGTCCCCATATTTCCCGCAATGCTATCGTGTTCTAGACCCTCCCAGCATGTTCCCAGACCAAAAATCTCTAAAGTCTTCATTTGTCAAATTTTCAGAAAAAGTGTGTGAAAGTGTGTGTAATTTTTTGGGTCACTTTCGATTTTGCCCCTAGTGGCCATCTTTGCTATTATGACACACACACACACACACTTGTCCTCATATGTCATATGTCCTCATATGTCGTGTGGGGCAGAAACTCACACACTCCAACATTTGAAAAACATATAATCATTACAGCAATAAACATACTTTTGAAATCTAAATCAAATAACACATTTTCAACTGATCTGATGATCTCAACCTTTTTTATGTTAGTTTTATCTATTCATTTGGTTTATCTGGAGAGGATTTGGGCTAGACAATCAATAATAAAGGGATTATGGTGATGATTTAATCGGTTTGATTCAGTATTTTACTGTATTGGGCTTTTTTCTATTCTGTTGTCTAAAATACAATGCCGCACAATAATTACTTTGAATGTGCCTGAAAAAAAACCTTCAACCTTGATTGAGACAAAGGCGATAATTCAAATGGAATTCAAACTACATACAGTATTTAATATTTTCAAATGGTTACAATAGCACATGATATTGGTATTTTTATCTTTGGGACAAATTTTGGATTCAATTGGGGATTGTTTTTGGAGGTATTCACTTCACATTGTATTCAAGATGGTTACTTCCGCCCACTGTGAAGAGTCTCGGCGTCTGATTGGTCCAATTTTCAGTTAGGCGCCGCCTGATTGGCCGTTGGATGATGTCTGGCTTAACAGATGGCTAAATCACTAGTTAATTATTTTCCTCATGGAAGTTATACAGCTCACGTATCACACTTAATATTGAATATATATAAAAAGGGTTTTCCAAAAGGACCACTTATAATCGAAATACAAAACTTCACACACGATTTTGAGCACAACAGAGCGCTCAGTGAACAGCACTTCCGGGACCTGCATCACCAGAGGGGGACATCTATCTTGGCCACAAACCATCTTTGACAGTCTTCGGCAGCATGGTTGAATCAGGTGAGCATAAAATGGAGTTTAACGTAATTAAATAGACCAATGTTTTTTAACATAGGAAAATAGTTCATTGTAAACAACAGTTAAATGTTTGTTGTTATTAATTGCAATCAGATTTGATTTTATGAGGTCAAATTAAGCATTTCTGTTCTGGGCCAAGGCCAAGGCATTTAAATTTTTTTTTTTAAAGTTGCATGGAAGATTATAAGTAGCAGTGATTGTCACACACTAGGTGTGGTGAAATTATTCTCTGCATTTGACCCATCACCCTTGATCTATGCTAGTAAACCTTTTCTTAATTTTAAACAAGACAGACTAGAGTTCTTCAAATTGTTTATACTTTTTCTCAAATACAAATATTTCAAGCTGATAAGCACTGTGGAGTAGGCATGTTACTGATATTGTTACATTAGTTCTTTGTTTGAGAAGCTTCATGTCTGCACTGATCCTAAATTTAACAGTTTTTGAAGGGTTTGGTTCTTTGTTTTATTTCTGTGTCACTGACTTTTTTCATTTTTATGTGTGGATTTGTTAGGCGCATCAACACATGATATAGACATCGTGCCCAAAAGAAGAGCGAGACGTAATCCTGAGGCTGAAGCTACCGAGTATATTTGATCTGGATGTGACAAGTCTTGTTTTAAGGCCCAGTGGATCAATGATTGGAAAGGTATGTCTTGTTATGTATCATATCAATGGTAACTGTATCAACATCTCATTTGGATCATTTCCTTACTGTCTAATAGAGGTTGTATTATATGGCTTTAATTAGAAGTGTTTGGAATAACAGCGTTCCACGTCCCAAGAGCTAGCTTCTGTAGCCGAGGATCGGACCGCCAAGTGCCCTGCCTTCGGCTGCCGCCCAGTTCACAATGCACCCGACCTCTATGGCCCCTCGGAGTCTTGTTCACGAGTGGGGGAAGAGTGGATCGTGAGATCGACAGGCGGATCGGTGTGGGGTCTTCGGTAATGCGGACGTTGTATCGATCCGTTGTGGTGAAGAAGGAGCTGAGCCGGAAGGCAAAGCTCTCAATTTACCGGTCGATCTACGTTCCCATCCTCACCTATGGTCATGAGCTTTGGGTCATGACCGAAAGGATAAGATCACGGGTACAAGCGGCCCAAATGAGTTTCCTCCACCGGGTAGGGGTGCTCTCCCTTAGAGATAGGGTGAGAAGCTCTGCCATCCGGGAGGAACTCAAAGTAAAGCCGCTGCTCCTCCACATGGAGAGGAGCCAGATGAGGTGGTTCGGGCATCTGGTCAGGATGCCACCCGAACGCCTCCCTAGGGAGGTGTTTAGGGCACGTCCAACCGGTAGGAGGCCACGGGGAAGACCCAGGACACGTTGGGAAGACTATGTCTCCCGGCTGGCCTGGGAACGCCTCGGGATCCCCCGGGAAGAGCTAGACGAAGTGGCTGGGGAGAGGGAAGTCTGGGCTTCCCTGCTTAGGCTGCTGCCACCGCGACCCCACCTCGGAAAAGCGGAAGATGATGGATGGATGGATGGATGGTATAACAGCGGTATATGAAAACGATGTTACTAATGCTGTTACTTTTACCGGTAACGAGTAAGCTAATAACTTTTATGTACGCTACAACGCTGTTACGATGCGTTTTATGTAATGTGGCATGCTACTTTTGATGTGATTGTATGTCAACAAGACAGCGTTAGAAGCACAGAAGGGTTAGTGCAGGTAATATCTTTTTACTAATGAAAGCAACCCCCGGAAGTAATTACGAACACGATATCAAATAGAAAGAGGCCTCATCCACACACAAACAAAAACATTCAACAGAACTATCTTAACTGCCACTGCTAAGCTAAAAAATACAGCTGAACTATTCTGCGATGTCTGGGCGCTGAAGTCCCACGTCACTTGGCAAAAGGCACAGCTTTTTAAAGGCACACACACACTCTGCTCTCATGAAATGTCTCTCAACTGCATATGCTAGATATTTAAAACTTTTCTTTTTCAAGTAACACATTAATTACAAAACCCGTTTCCATATGAGTTGGGAAATTGTGTTAGATGTAAATCCAAACGGAATAATTTTTTTTACAAATAATAATTAACTTAGAATTTCATGGCTGCAATACGTGCCAAAGTAGTTGGGAAAGGGCATGTTCACCACTGTGTTACATCACCTTTTCTTTCAACAACACTCAATAACCGTTTGGGAACTGAGGAAACTAATTGTTGAAGCTTGGAAGGTGGAATTCTTTCCCATTCTTGTTTTATGTAGAGCTTCAGTCTCCTCTGTCGTATTTTACGCTTCATAATGCACCACACATTTTTGATAGGACTGCAGGCCGGCCAGGAAAGTACCTGCACTCTTTTTTTATGAAGCTGAACACGTGCTGAATGTGGCTTGGCATTGTCTTGCTGAAATAAGCAGGGGCGTACATGAAAAAGTCGGCGCTTAAATGGCAGCAAATGTTGTTCCAAACAGATGGGTAACTTACAGATGTGTAAGTTACCCATGCCTTGGGCACTAATGCACCCCCATACCATCACAGATGCTGGCTTTTGAACTTTGCGTCGATAACATTCTGGATGGTTCGCTTCCCCTTTGGTCCGGATGAAACGGTGTCCAATATTTCCAAAAATAATTTGAAATGTGGGCTCGTCAGACCACAGAACACCTTTCCACTTTGCATCAGCCCATCTTAGATGATCTCGGGCCCAGAGAAGCCGGCGGCGTTTCTGGAGGTTGATAATTGGCTTTCGCTTTGCATAATAGAGCTTTAACTTGCACTTACAGATATAGCAACACACTGTATTTAGTGACAGTGGTTTTCTGAAGTGTTCCTGAACTCATGTGGTGATATCCTTTAGAGATTGATGTCGGTTTTTGATACAGTGCCGTCTGAGGGATCGAAGGTCACAGTTATTCAATGTTGGTTTCCAGACATGCCGCTTACGTGGAGTGATTTCTCCGGATTCTCTGAACGTTTTGATGATATCATGGAGCGTAGATGTTGAAATCCCTAAATTTCTTGCAATTGCACTTTGAGAAAGGTTGTTCTTAAACTGTTTGACTATTTGCTCACACAGTTGTGGACAAAGGGGTGTACCTCGCCCCATCCTTTCCTGTTAAAGACTGAGCATTTTTTGGGAAGCTGTTTTTATAGCCAATCATGGCACCCACCTGTTCCAAATTAGCCTTCACACCTGTGGGATGTCCCAAATAAGTGTTTGATGAGCATTTCTTAACTTTATCAGTATTTATTGCCACCTTTCCCAACTTGTTTGTTGCGTGTTGCTGGCATCAATTTCTAAAGTTAATGATTATTTGCACCAAAAAAATGTTTATCAGTTTGAACATCAAATATCAATCAATCAATCAATGTTTACTTATATAGCCCTAAATCACTAGTGTCTCAAAGGGCTGCACAAACCACTACGACATCCTCGGTAGGCCCACATAAGGGCAAGGAAAACTCACACCCAGTGGGACGTCGGTGACAATGATGACTATGAGAACCTTAGAGAGGAGGAAAGCAATGGATGTCGAGCGGGTCTAACATGATACTGTGAAAGTTCAATCCACAATGGATCCAACACAGTCGCAAGAGTCTAGTCCAAAGCGGATCCAACACAGCAGCGAGAGTCCCGTTCACAGCGGAGCCAGCAGGAAACCATCCCAAGCGGAGGCGGATCAGCATCGCAGAGATGTCCCCAGCCGATACACAAGCAAACATATGTTGTCTTTGTAGCATATTCAACTGAATATGGGTTGAAAATGATTTGCAAATCATTGTATTCTGTTTATATTTACATCTAACACAATTTCCCAACTCATATGGAAACGGGGTTTGTACTTAATTTAATAATTATTTACATTTATGAAAGAGTAATTCTGTTTGTAATAGAATTTTTAGTCAAGTAATGACTATTATTATTGCTTTTTAAAACAGATATTCCAAACATTGTTAATTGATAAACTGTTTTATCAGGATATCAATCAATCAATCAATGTTTACTTATATAGCCCTAAATCACTAGTGTCTCAAAGGGCTGCACAAACCACCACGACATCCTCGGTAGGCCCACATAAGGGCAAGGAAAACTCACACCCAGTGGGACATCGGTGACAATAATGATCCAGTGGGACGTCTGTGACAATAATGATTATGAGAACCTTAGAGAGGAGGAAAGGAATGGATGTCGAGCGGGTCTAACATGATACTGTGAAAGTTCAATCCACAATGGATCCAACACAGTCGCGAGAGTCCAGTCCAAAGCGGGTCCAACTCAGCAGCGAGAGTCCCGTTCACAGCGGAGCCAGCAGGAAACCATCCCAAGCGGAGGCGGATCAGCAGCGCAGAGATGTCGAGGCGGATCAGCAGCGCAGAGATGTCCCCAGCCGATACACAGGCAAGCAGTACATGGCCACCGGATCGGACCGGACCCCCTCCACAGGGGAGAGTGGGACATAGAAGAAAAAAAAAAGAAACAGCAGATCAACTGGTCTAAAAAGGGAGTCTATTTAAAGGCTACAGTATACAAATGAGTTTTAAGGTGAGACTTAAATGCTTCTACTGAGGTGGCATCTCGAACTGTTACCGGGAGGGCATTCCAGAGTACTGGAGCCCGAACGGAAAACGCTCTATAGCCCGCAGACTTTTTTTGGGCTTTGGGAATCACTAACAAGCCGGAGTCCTTTGAACGCAGATTTCTTGCCGGGACATATGGTGCAATACAATCGGCAAGATAGGATGGAGCTAGACCGTGTAGTATTTTATACGTAAGTAGTAAAACCTTAAAGTCACATCTTAAGTGCACAGGAAGCCAGTGCAGGTGAGCCAGTACAGGCGTAATGTGATCAAACTTTCTTGTTCTTGTCAAAAGTCTAGCAGCCGCATTTTGTACCAACTGTAATCTTTTAATGCTAGACATGGGGAGACCCGAAAATAATACGTTACAGTAGTCGAGGCGAGACGTAACAAACGCATGGATAATGATCTCAGCGTCTTTAGTGGACAGAATGGAGCGAATTTTAGCGATATTACGGAGATGAAAGAAGGCCGTTTTAGTAACGCTTTTAAAGTGTGCCTCAAAGGAGAGAGTTGGGTCGAAGATAATACCCAGATTCTTTACCGTGTCGCCTTGTTTAATTGTTTGGTTGTCAAATGTTAGAGTTGTATTATTAAATAGAGTTCGGTGTCTAGCAGGACCGATAATCAGCATTTCCGTTTTTTTGGCGTTGAGTTGCAAAAAGTTAGCGGACATCCATTGTTTAATTTCATTAAGACACGCCTCCAGCTGACTACAATCCGGCGTGTTGGTCAGCTTTAGGGGCATGTAGAGTTGGGTGTCATCAGCATAACAGTGAAAGCTAACACCGTATTTGCGTATGATGTCACCTAGCGGCAGCATGTAGATGCTGAAGAGTGCAGGGCCAAGGACCGAACCCTGGGGAACTCCACACGTTACCTTAACGTAGTCCGAGGTCACATTGTTATGGGAGACACACTGCATCCTATCAGTAAGATAAGAGTTAAACCAAGACAGGGCTAAGTCTGACATACCAATTCGTGTTTTGATACGTTCTAATGAAATATTATGATCGACGGTATCGAAAGCAGCGCTAAGATCGAGGAGCAGCAACATAGATGACGCATCAGAATCCATTGTTAGCAATAGATCATTAGTCATTTTTGCGAGGGCTGTCTCCGTCGAGTGATTTGCCCTGAAACCGGATTGAAAGGTTTCACATAGATTGTTAGACGCTAAGTGTTCATTTAACTGCTCCGCAACAATTTTTTCGAGGATTTTTGAAATAAAGGGAAGGTGAGACACCGGTCGGTAGTTTACCATGAGGTCAGGATCGAGGTTAGGTCTTTTAAGAAGAGGATGAATAACCGCTTTTTTGAATGCTAGGGGAACAGTGCCCGAGGAAAGTGATAAGTTTATAATATTTAGCACTGATGGACCTAATAATACAAAGAGCTCCTTGATCAGTTTCCCAGGAAGAGGGTCAAGTAAACATGTTGTTTGTTTTATTCCATTTACACGTTGTAACAATTCCTCTAATGTTATTTCCTCAAAACGAGAGAAACTATTTTGGAGGGCAGTATCCGCCGTATATACAATCGTGTCAGTGTTAATAGAACCCCGTTGTAGCTGGGACGCATTGTCTTTAATCTCCTTTCTAATGACTTCAATTTTCTTACTAAAGAATTGCATAAAGTCATCAGCTGAGTGGGTGGAGCTACTGGAAGGAGTCCCTTGTTGGGTTAGCGATGCTACCGTACTAAACAAAAATTTAGGATCGTTTTTATTACAGTGGATGAGATTTGAGTAATAATTAGCTTTAGCTAAGGTAAGCATGCGTTTATAAGTTATTAAACCATCACTAAATGCTTGATGGTGCACCTCAAGTTTAGTCGTGCGCCATTTGCGTTCCAGCTTTCTGCATAATAATTTCTGAGCTCTAGTTTCTTCTGTAAACCACGGGGTGCGCTTTTTTGGAGCCTTTTTTAACTTTAGCGGTGCTATGTTATCAATGGTTTCGCGCAGGGCGTCGTTAAAGTTGTTAGTGAGGTTATCAATAGAGCCCACATACTTTGGGAATGGTGCCATTACCGAGGGCAGTAGGTCAGCAAGAGTTGTCGTTGTGGCCGTATTAATGTTGCGGCTGCTATAGCAGTTATTATTATTATTAGTTTGACGAACATGCGTCTGAACCTCGAATTTTATAAGGTAATGATCGGACAATACTTTAGTATACGGGAGTATCGTAACTTTGGAAGCGGTGATACCCCTGACAAGCACTAGGTCTATCGTATTACCGTTGCGATGCGTGGGTTCATTTATTATTTGTGTGAGACCACAGCTATCAATTATAGTCTGGAGCGCTACGCACGGTGGGTCCGATGGGGTATTCATATGGATATTAAAGTCCCCCATTATGATTATATTATCGGCGTGTGTCACTAGATCAGCAACGAACTCTGAGAATTCATTGATAAAGTCCGAACAGGGCCCTGGGGGGCGGTAGATAACAGCCAGGTGTAGAGGCAGCGGTGTGACAGACCTCATAGTAAGCACCTCAAACGATTTATATTTATTATTTATGTTAGGACTAAGGTTAAAGTTTTCGTTGTATATTAGTGCGACCCCCCCACCCCTTTTAAGCGGACGGGCAATATGCGCATGTGTAAAGTTAGGAGGACATGCCTCATTTAGCGCAAAAAAGTCGTTTGGTTTAAGCCAGGTTTCACTGAGACCGATGACGTTAAGATTGTTGTCTCTGATGATATCATTAACTAACAACGTTTTGGGAGACAATGATCTTATGTTTAAAAAACCTATATTATAGGTAGTGGGCTGTTTTAGGGAATTTTTGATCAAATTATCCGTAGTAGCAATATTAATAATGTTGTGTTTATTATGCCCAGTGCATTCAGTATAATTACGACCATATCTAGGAATTGATACGACGGGAATGTTCCGATTGTTTGATTGTTGCTTTGATAAACTGCACGCATCATGGTTAGCCTCCTCAGTAACGGGGATTTTCCGATTGTTTGTTTGTTGCTTTGATAAACTGCACGCATCATAGTTAGCCACCTCAGTAAAACACATGTCCAACTCTGAAACACTCAAAGCAGAAAAAAACTTGTTCTAATTTAACTGACTCCTTACCCAGACCAGTAGTCTCGCATCCTTTATTTAAATCCGTCTTCAGGGTGGAGGGGAGTGGTGTTCTGTGGGGATTAGCCTTCTGCTTTGTTTTTAGCCCCGCTCGACATCCGCGTTTCCGATCACACCGCTGGCGTCTGCTCCGTAGACGGCCCCCGCTGCTACAAGACTCCGCTGCTTCACGGGCCGCTGGATGTAGCCGCCGACGTATCCCCATGCTAGTTAGCATGTTTAGCACTCCCGCGTCTATCAGTCCAAAACGGCCCGATATGTCCATATCCAGAAGTGTCTGGCGGTCGTACGTGATCACGGAGTGACCACGATGCGAGGCAGCCATGAAGTCTGCAGAACTGTCCGGCATTTCCGCCAAATGTTCCATCTTTAGCAAGAGCACCGCAGTGTCGCAGCCCGTCCGGGCGCCGCCATCTTGCGGAATGTGGTGTATTTGCTCTTGCATCAATTTAAAAAGGTTCTTTTGTGGTCGAGTACCGAGGGAAGTTCATCTCAAGACATGAGCGGGACAAGAGACAGAAACCCTCTATAAATATCTTTACTATTTATCTGGCATTATATGCTCATAATGTTAACAACAAAAAGTGCTGATAATGTTATAATGAATAAGTTCTAACATTATTTTTATGTGTTTTGTTGCAGACACCAACTGTTGATGTTCTATCTCAACATTCTCCAGATTCATGTGACCGATAAACCGACTTCATCCCTCCAACAGGTTATTACTTGACTATTTTACTATCCATCCATCCATCCATTTTCTACTACCTGTCCCTTTTTTGGGTTGGCGGGGTGTGCTTGAGCCTATCTGAGCTGCATTCGGGCGGAAGGCGGAGTACACCCTGGACAAGTCGCCACCTCATTACACGGCCAACACAAATAGACAACATTTACACTCACATTCACACACTAGGGCCAATTTAGTGTTGCCAATCAACCTATCCCCAGGTGCATGTCTTTGGAGGTAAGATGAAGCCGGAGTACCCGGAGGGAACCCACGCAGTCACGGGGAGAACATGCAAACTCCACACAGAAAGATCACGAGCCCAGGATTTAACTCAGGACTACTCAGGACCTTCGATTTGTGACGCACATGCACTTACCCCTGTTCCACCGTGCTGCCCTATATCTGCTAAAAACTTGACATAACCTATACTTCAAAAGACATTTAATCCTTTTAACCTCTCACAGATCAGTTTATATGACAACATTTTTTAAGCGTACATCCATGTTAGTCTGTGGAATTTACAACTCATGTTTAGCAAAACAGGAGATGTTACAGGTCAGCAACATGAATTCTATATGTGATCACTTGTCATGTACTCATATTGTTTGAACTAAAAAAGACTTCAGTGTGTTTCATATAAGGTCCTCATATTTTTCTGAACCACATTAGTGTGTGTTACAATGTTTAATTCAAAGCTTTAAAATGAGTGTTTCAATCCAGGTCCTCATATTTTCTGAACCACATTTTAGTGAATGTTACATTCTTAAATAATAGTCTAAGAGCTAAAACGCTATAATAATCTTTACTGTTTATGTAGAATTATATGCTCAGAATATTATCAACCAAAAGTGGTTGTTAATGTTATAATTAATTAGTTCTGACATTATATTTTTGTGTTTTGTTGCAGACACCAACTGTTGGGGTTCTATCTCAACATTCTCCAGATTCAGATGTGAGCGATAAACCGACTTCATCCCTCCAACAGGTTATTACAAGTCTATTTTTACTATATCTGCTCTAAATGTGACCCAACCTATATTTTGAAAGACATTTATTAATTTTAATCTCTCACAGATCAGTTTATATGACAACATTTTCGTAAGAGTACATCCATGTTAGTCAGTAAGGAGTTTGGAACTCATGTTTAGCAAAACAGGAGATGTTACAAGTCAACAACATACATTCTACATGTGACCCCTCGTCATGTCCTTATATTGTTTGAACCAAGAAAGACTTAGGTGTGTTTCATATAAGGTCCTCATATTTTCTAAACCAGATTAGTGTGTGTTACAATGTTAATGTCCAAGCTTTAAAATGTGTGTCTCAATTCAGGTCCTCATATTTTCTGAACCAGATTTTAGTGTGTTTTATATTCTTAATTAATTGTCTAAGAGCTGAAACTCTGTAATAATCTCTACTATTTATCTGGCATTGTATGCTCAGAGTTTTATCCACAAAAAGTGCTGATAATGTTATAATTAATTAGTTCTGACATTATATTTTTGTGTTTTGTTGCAGAAACCAACTGTTGAGGTTCCATCTCAACATTCTCCAGATTCAGATGTGAGCCATTAACTGACTTCATCCCTCCAACAGGTTATTACATGTCTATTTTTACTATATCTGCTCTAAATTTGACCCAACCTATATTTTGAAAGACATTTATTTATTTTAATCTCTCACAGATCAGTTTATATGACAACTTTTTCGCAAGGGTACATCCATGTTAGTCATTAGAAAGTTTAGAACTCATGTTTAGCAAAACAGGAGATGTTACAAGTCAACAACATAAATTCTACATGTGAGCACTCGTCATGTCCTTATATTGTTTGAAGCAAGAAAGACTTAGGTGTGTTTCATATAAGGTCCTCATATTTTCTGAACCAGAAAATGTGTGTTACAATGTTAATGTCAAAGCTTTAAAATGAGTGTCTCAATTCAGGTCCTCATATTTTCTGAACCAGATTTTTGTGTGTGTTACATTCTTAATGAATTGTCTAAGAGCTGAAACTCTGTAATAATCTTTACCCTTTATCTGGCATTGTATGCTCAGATTTTTATCAACAAAAAGTTGTGAGAATGTTATAATTAATTAGTTATGACATTATATTTTTGTGTTTTGTTGCAGAAACCAACTGTTGAGGTTCTATCTCAACATTATCTAGATTCAGATGACAGCCATAAACCGACTTCATCCCTCCAACAGGTTATTACATGTCTATTTTTACTATATCTGCTCTAAATTTGACCCAACCTATATTTTGAAAGACATTTATTAATTTTAATCTCTCACAGATCAGTTTATATGACAACATTTTCGTAAGGGTACATCCATGTTAGTCAGTAGGGAGTTTGGAACTCATGTTTAGCAAAACAGGAGATGTTACAAGTCAACAACATAAATTCTACATGTGAGCACTCGTCATGTCCTCATATTGTTTGAACCAAGAAAGTGTGTTTCATATAAGGTCCTCATATTTTCTGAACCAGATTAGTGTGTGTTAAAATGTTAATGTCAAAGCTTTAAAATGAGTGTTTCAATTCAGAAAATGCAGTGCCTCTTGTTTACAGCCGGTTTTTGCAGCGCTGTTTTCATTGATCAAAGTATTTTTTCGGTGGTCGTGTTTTTGGTACATAACTTGTAAATAGTGCGCAAATAATAGGCTATATTTATATAAATACATTCAAACCCCGTTTCCATATGAGTTGGGAAATTGTGTTAGATGTACATATAAACAGGATACAATGATTTGCAAATAATTTTCAACCCCAATTCTGTTGAATATGCTACAAAGACAACATATTTGATGTTAAAACTGCTAAACATTTTTTTTGCAAAGAATTTAGGGATTTTACCATCTACGGTCCGTAAAATTATCAAAAGGTTCAGAGAATCTGGAGAAATCACTGCACGTAAGCGATGTACTGCATTAAAAACCGACATCAGTGTGTAAAAGATATCACCACATGGGCTCAGAAATACTTCAGAAAACCACTGTCAGTTACTACAGTTGGTCGCTACATCTGTAAATGCAAGTTAAAACTCTACTATGCAAAGCAAATGCCATTTATCAACATGACAGAGGAACGCCGCGGGCTTCGCTGGGCCCGAGCTCATCTAGGATGGACTGATGCAAAGTGGAAAAGTGTTCTGTGGTCTGACGAGTCCACATTTCAAATTATATATGGAAATTGTGGACGTGGTGTTCTCCGGAACAAAGAGGAAAATAACCATCCGGCGCAAAGTTCAAAAGCCAGCATGTGTGATGGTATGGGGGTGTATTAGTGCCCAAAGCATGGGTAACTTACACATCTGAGAAGGCACCATTAATGCTGAATGGTCCATACAGGTTTTGGAGCAACATATGTTGTCATCCAAGCAACATTATCATGGACGCCCCTGCTTATTTCAGCAAAACAATGCCAAGCCACGTGTTACAACAGCGTGTCTTCGTAGTAAAAGAGTGCGGGTACTTTCCTGGCCCGCCTGCAGTCCAGACATGTCTCCCATCGAAAATGTGTAGCGCATTATGAAGCGTAAAACACGACAACTTAAGCTTTACATCAAGCAAGAATGGTAAAGAATTCCACTTTCAAAGCTTCAACAATTAGTTTCCTCAGTTCCCAAACGTTTATTGAGTGTTGTTAAAAGAAAATGTGATGTAACACAGTGGTGAACATGCCCTTTCCCAACTACTTTGGCACGTGTTGCAGCCATGAAATTCAAAGTTAATTATTATTTGCAAAAAAAAAAAAGTTTGAGTTTGAACATCAAATATTTTGTCTTTGTAATGCTTTCAATTGAATATGGGTTGAAAAGGATTTGCAAATCATTGTATTCAGTTTATATTTACATCTAACACAATTTCCCAACTTTTATGGAAACGGGGTTTGTATATATATTAGTGCTGGGCAATGATTAAAATTTTTAATCGAAGTTAATCGCACTATTTCTCTTATTAATCGCGATTAACTGCATTGTATACGCAAAGCCCAATAATGAATTCAAAAGTAGTGTGTAGTGCACCTTTATTGGAACATTCTCCCACATGAACAAAAGCGCCAAAACATTTGTTGTGCAAACACAATTTAAATCAGTCCTTGTTAAACAGTAGCAGTTAAATAGCAAATTTTATGAAAATCAACTCAAAAAATGTAAATACAAACATTTAAGCTTATTGCCACTGCCAGGGTATTTAAGTTATCTTGTTTGTTATGGAAAATAAATATAATCTACATACAAATCTCTGAGCCACAATCATAACATCTGAACAGGCAATTTCTGAGGTAACAGCAGAAACATTTTTTTTTTTATCAGGGATCTTATGTTTAAAAAACTTATATTATAGGTAGTGCGCTGTTTTAGGGAATTTTTGATCAAATTATCCGTAGTAGCAATATTAATAATGTTGTGTTTATTCTGCGTAGTGGACTTAAAATAATTATGACCATATCTGTTTGCTTGGTGCTTTTATAAACTGAACGCATATACATGGTACTATAGTTTAATGTTATGAGCCAGGGGAAAAAAGAACTACCCTACCCAGCATGCAACAGGAGTGACGAGCATGCGCGGTAGCCCGGGATAGGTTGTGTCGCCATGACGGCATCTTGTATGTTGTGATATGCACGCTCTGAAAGCAAATGTTAAGAACTCAGCCAACACTCCTCGTCTGCATTATTGATAAATAGACGGACAACACATATACTCCGCTGCTTCACAAAGCACAATATGTTAAATGTTTACTTTTACAGTTTTCTAATTCTTCCTTTCAGATTGACAGCAGGACAAATCGCTGGAAGTGGGTATGTCTCAAGCTTCTTCCACTTGGTCCACTCCAAAGCGGGGTAAATAAATAATCCACATCATTTACTAGAATATTATATTACGTTTTGCACCTTTTCACTGTGTTATAGTCATTTTTCCTTCAGTAAGAAATTGTATTTTGTCTCCTTTATGACAGCTGCAAAGGGGAAGAAGTGGAAGCAGTTGAATGACACATGTTGCATTTTGTAACTGGCAACAAAGTACCAGGTAAAAAAGATTGTGAAGCCTCCCTCCATAAAGAACTAGTAGCTCTACAGGACAGAGATTGGCTTGCCATCAAGTACTACATCCATAACAGAATTATATTAAAAAAAGGGGAAAAAAATGTTTTCCCACATCTACTGTGGTAGTTTGAGTATGTTACCAGCAATTAAAAAAGCAAAATAAACAGCAAGCGTTTTGTATTTATTCCAGATAATTCTTAGCGACAAAATCCACAAAAACAATTCAGTTACACTTAGTCGACAATTACATTTTTACCCATGTTTCTTTTAAACTCTTCTTGGTTTTAGATTACAGTAGCATGGGATTGGGATTTTTTAAAATGACAACACATCAACTAAACCAACTCAGGTGGTTTTGTTAAGTCTCTGATGTCATTAGCCTCATATGTCACATGAACCTGAAATCTTTAACACTCTGTGACGTCATGGTCATCATATGTCACATAAACTTGAAATCTTAAACACTCTGTGACGTCATGGTCATCATATGTCAATTAAACTTGAAATCTTAAACACTCTGTGATGTCATGGTCATCATATGTCACATGAACCTGAAATCTTAAACACTCTGTGACGTCATGGTCGTCATATGTCACATAAACTTGAAATCTTTAACACTCTGGTCTTCATATGGCACCTAAACCTGACAAGTCCTCATATGTACCATAAAAATCAGGTTCAGAAAAAAACAAAAGAGTTGCAAAAATCTCAATAGACCACTGTGTTTCTAAAATTCTGGTTCACTAACCGTCTGATTCCCAGGCCTGCAGGACCATTGGAAAGGCATGTCCCCATATGTCACGTTTTTGTCATAAGTCCTCATATGTCACCCAAACACGTATGTGTGTGTGTGTGTGTGTGTGTGTGTGTGTGTGTGTGTGTGTGTGTGTGTGTGTGTGTGTGAGACTGGGTCAGTGGGTTTGGTGAGTGTGTATTGCAAACCTTTCACCCACCATTGCACACCAAGTTTCCCATGAGATTTAATCAGCTCCAGCAGACGCCTACCCCATAGCACCTCACACTAACCCCTCGCCACCATGCTACTCAGCCCCCACATTGGAAATGACACAAGTAGGTGGGCAGTACTTTCTAGACCAAATAATGGAAATGCCAATTTCATTGAATAATATTATAATTTGATTTGGAATGCATTTCTGTGAAATTTAAACATTTGTTGTTCTTCTGTTTTTGGAGGCTGTCATCGCACGAAATAGGCGGTCGTAGTTTTGAAAGCAGAGTTGTTTTATTCTCTTTTTGCATGAACAAATACAAAAACCTGCAACGGCCGGTATACAATTGTCTTAATGCCTTTCAATTAGGGGTCCCCAAACTAGGGGATATGGCCCGCCAGCATCCAAAATCCGGCCAGCAGTAAGTCTCAGTTTTTTTAATTTATTGTCCTTTCTAATCTATTTTCTACCGCTTGTTACTCTCAGGGTCTCCTAGCCGCTCAGGCGAACCATATTGTCAAAAAATGCATTTTCCCATCGATAACATGACATCATTGCACTCGCGCTGCAGTGTCGGGCGAGCATGCGGCGAGTGCAAACTCATTTAGTCCATTAGTGCATGAGGAATATATACATACAGTATATATTTATGTATATGTATGTATGTATATATATATATATATATATATATATGTATATATATATATATAAGTATGTATATATATATGTAAATATATATACATAAATATATATGTATGTATGTATATATATATGTATGTACAGTATATATATATATGTACAAATGTATATATGTATGAAAAGTTGTCGTCTTAACAAGCTGTTTTATTCACAACCATACAGCTAATCCAAATGCTAACTGCTAGCCTCAGACCCATACACAGAACATCGTAACATGAAGACGTGCGGCAACTTATACATATCGCAACGTAAATGGCACAGAACAGCTACATTTCAAAAAGAGAGGTTAAACAAAAGTAGTGAACCAAAGGACAAAATAATAAATAAATAACGTGTTAACGTCTGACAAGCAGAAATGCACATAACCTTGTTTGTTACAGTAGAAGTCTATTGCTTCAGCACCTGCAATGAGCAAACACGTCCAAAAGACGGCGCCATAGGACAAACAATAACTGACCTTTCCGTTTATGTTACAATATGCGCATGTTAAAGTAAAGTATTCTGATTTAAGGTGTGACGCATGAAAATGCATGTCATAATCAGATATTTCTTTTCAGAGTCCATGTACACAGTAGCATTCTTATTCGAATGAGGATCAAATTAAATACATTTTACCCATGCACACGTGGCTATTGCTTGGCAAGGAAAGACATAATTCACCATATATCCCCTTTAAGACATCTTGATATAAGCAGTGGTAAACTTATTTTTACACTTTTGTGACCTTTAGAGTTTTTTAGAGTTGTTCAACCTTTTTTGAGCCAAAGCACATTTTTCGCGTTGAAAAAATCCGGAGACACACCACTAGCAGAAATCATTATAAAAACAAAACTCAGTTGACAGTAAAAAAAATTGTTGTCGCAATTGTTGGATATGACATCCGAAAGGGACAATCGGTAGAAACATGGATGGATGGATGGACTTTAAACCATTACCAACCATGCATCACTTTAGCTCTTGTCTCAAAGTAGGTGTACTGTCACGACCTGTCACATCACGCCGGGACTTATTTTGAGTTTTTTGCTGTTTTCCTGTGTGTAGTGTTTTAGTTCTTGTCTGGCGCTCCTATTTTGGTGGCTTTTTCTCTTTTTTTGATATTTTCCTGTAGCAGTTTCATGTCTTCCTTTGAGCGATATTTCCCGCATCTACTTTGTTTTAGCAAATCAAGAATATCTCAGTTGTTTTTATCCTTCTTTGTGGGGACAATGTTGATTGTCATGTCATGGTCGGATGTATATTGTGAACGCCGTCTTTGGTCCACAGTAAGTTTTTGCTGTCGTCCAGCATTTTGTTTTTGTTTAATTTGTAGCCAGTTCAGTTTTAGTTTTGTTCTGTATAGCCTTCCTTAAGCTTCAATGCCTTTTCTTAGAGGCACTTTCCTTTTGTTTATTTTTGGTTTAAGCATTAGATGCCTTTTTACCTTCACACTGCCTCCTGCTGTTTCCGACATCTACAAAGCAATTAGCTACCTTCTTCCACCTACTGATACGTAAGAGTATTACACGGTTACTCTGCCGAACTCTCGACAGCACCGGCACTCAACAACAACACATAATTTGCATACTATACGTAATTTGCTGGTTTGCAAAAAAATATTTTTAACCCATATTGGTGAAATTAGATCATCGCCACGGCACACCAGACTGTATCTGTGTTTGAAAAACACTGCTTTAGAGGTTGCTTCAAAATGGTTTGTCAATATCATAATGGTTTTAATCAGTGGTGTGCCGTAAGGGCCAGTAAGGCCTTCTCTGCTGGCCTAACATAACCAGAAATCATGATCATAATTAAAGATAAAATTCATTTTTAATTTACTTTACCTAAATATCTAAAAGTAATCATATACTCTTCATGTCATAATATGCTCCTTCCAGCGCTGTTGTTTTTATTTTAGAGTTGTTATCCAATCAGAATTCAGCTCGCTTATGATGCCATCCTGTACGAAATCTGCCCGGGGCTTTCAGAATCAACAATGCAGGAATCTTTACACTCTAAGTGAAAGGGCACATACAGTTGACAGACAATTGTGATAGTCAATTAGATCACGAGTTGTTGTCAGTAAGGCCTTCTATCTGGCCTCATGCTGAACGTGACATTTACGTGCCCTGTGATTGGATACTCACCAGAACCGTTAGTGGATGATATTGAGAACACATAGAGTTCACAGACAGTTGTGATAGCCAATTAGATCACAAGTTGTTGACAGTAGCCTACCTAGGTAGCCTGATGTCAACTCATTCGTCTCACTTGTCATTCCAAAGTGAGTATATAATAACAAGTTGTAACTTAGCGGGAAGCAGGAACTGTTGATCCACAAGGAAGGAGAACAAAACTTTGATTAGGTGGCAGATATATTTTGTGATGTTATGAGCTGGGTAACATAAGTACTCCATTACCCAGCATGCCACCGTAGTAAAGAGCATGCGTAGAACCCCTGTTTAGGTAGTTGAATGTAGCCATGGACGGCAGCTGGATGGTATTGACGAGCACGCTGTGGAGTAAACTTTAAGAACACAGCCCACACGCCTTGTCTGCAGAACAACACATATATTAGCAAAGCCATTTTCAAGAAGGATATTTAAAGAGAAACTACATCCTGTGAGATGATGTCGGCGATGACGTGGAAATTTTAATTTTGACGGTACCACATAAGATTTGTTATAATTGCTGATGGGGGTTTACCGTATTTTTCGGAGTATTAGTCGCTCCGGAGCATAAGTCGCACCTCCCAAAAATGCATAATAAAGAAGGAAAAAAACATATATATATATATATGGGTTGTACTTGTATAGCGCTTTTCTACCTTCAAGGTACTCAAAGCGCTTTGACACTACTTCCACATTTACCCATCCACACACACATTCACACACTGATAGAGGGAGCTGCCATGCAAGGCGCTAACCAGCACCCATCAGGAGCAAGGGTGAAGTGTCTTGCTCAGGACACAACGGACGTGACGAGGTTGGTACTAGGTGGGGATTGAACCAGGGACCTTCGGGTTGCGCGCGGCCATTCTCCCAACGCTCTCCCAATGCGCCACGCCGCCCCTTATAAGTCGCACTGGAATATAAGTCGCATTGTTTGGGGAAATTTATTTGATAAAACCCAACACCAAGAATAGGCATTTGAAAGGAAATTTAAAATAAATAAATAAAGAATAGTGAATAACAGGCTGAAATAAGTGTACGTTATGTGACGCATAAATAACCAACTGAGAAGGTGCCTGGTATGTTAAAGTAACACATTATGGTAAGAGTCATTCAAATAACTATAACATATAGAACATGCTATACGTTTATCAAACAATCTGTCACTCCTAATTGCTAAATCCGAAGAAATCTTATACGTCTAGTCTCTTACGTGAATGAGCTAAAAAATATTATTTGATGTTTTACGGTAATGTGTTAATAATTTCACACATAAGTCGCTCCTGAGTATAAGTCGCACCCCCGGTGAAAAAAACTGCGACTTATAGTCCGAAAAATACGATATTTATTTTTAAATGTTCCAGAAAATAACCTGTTGTGTACACTGTTGATGTGCTTTAATAGCTAGTAGTAAGTAAATGTGTTTCTGTACAGTATTTCTCCAGCAATGGTCATGTGGTGACATAAATGATGGTATTTTGAGAGGTAATCATTAAAGTTGGACATCACTAAAGGCATAGGTGGGAAACGCACGGCCCGCCACTGGTTTTAATAAAACAAAGTCTTCTTCCAAGATTAAGTTGTTTTTATTTTTAATTTTTTTACTCAGATCAATATTTTGCTCAAAGGAGATTTATGGATCAATTTTGCAAACTGCTCTTTGCATAACAATCCCCCAAAAATTATTCTACATGACGCAAAAATTGCAACTACTGGTAATCAAGGTATCGCTGGCCCCTCTCTTAAAGGCCTACTGAAATGAGATTTTCTTATTCAAACGGGGATAGCAGGTCCATTCTATGTGTCATACTTGATCATTTCGCGATATTGCCATATTTTTGCTGAAATGATCTAGTAGAGAACATCCACGATAAAGTTCGCAACTTTCGGTGGTAAAAGAAAAACCCTGCCTCTACCGGAAGTCGCAGACGATGACGTCACATGTTTGATGGCTCCTCACATATTCACATTGTTTTTAATGGGAGCCTCCAACAAAAAGTGCTGATCGGACCGAGAAAACAACAATTTTCCCATTTATTTGAGCGAGGATAAAAGGTTCGTGTTTGAAGACGTTGATAGCGACGGACAAGAAAAAAAAAGTAAAAAAAAAAGTAAAAAAAAAAAAAAAAAACGCGATTGCATTGGGACAAATTCCGATGTTTTTAGAAACATTTAGTAGGATAATTCTGGGAAATCCCTTATCTTTCTAGTGTTTTAGTGAGTTAAACAGTACCTGATAGTCAGAAGTGCACGTCCACTGGTGTCTTGACGCGCAGTGTCTCAGGGGAGTCGACGGCAGCTCTCCCGTCCAAAGGCACAACCTAATAACTCACGTCTAGCTGATTTTGAGAAAACAAAGGAAAACCAATCTATCTTGATGCTGTCTTACAAGGATCTACCAAGTCATCAAACGTATAGATGTTTTCTTGAGCTTTCATTTTCTTGCCGATTGAACCATCGATTGAATCTGCTCTCATGAACGTGTGTCCTTTCTCCAGATATTTTATCACAATCTCGAGTGAGCCCATTCTGCGTTTGCACATTGGGCAAGAGCCGTGTACAGCGTCCAGTTTTTATTTTGACCTCCACAGTTATCTGCCCAGAAGAGTATGCAAGGGGAAGAATCAAGAACAATACATTTAATGAAGGTGCTTGCAACGTCCTTGGCCAATCTTCCAAATATCCCCTCGTGCCATAATATCACATAATCAGGTTGACCGTTGGCCCCCATTCGTGCAAATGTCTCATTAAAGACAATAAGGCGACTGACAAAGAAGCTTCGATTGGTCCCTTGAGATACTAGGTTTTTCTGTTGTATCTACGCGGTTATGTGGTAGTTGCTAGGTCCTGCCATGCGCGTAACGGCTTACTTACGGAACAAATTACAATATCGCATACACTAATGTAAAGCATATCACTTAGGAACTCCAAAATTATTATCAGCTCAGTTTTGACCAAAATTGAGTTACTGGGTTTTGCCTTTGGACGGGAGAGCTATGGACGGCACAAGCTCAGCTTTTCTCCGGTAAGAAGCGACTTTTTAACCACAATTTTCTCACCGAAACCTGCTGGTTGACATTCCGTCGTGTTTCATGTTCACTTGATCCATAGTAAATTTTCACCTCCAGGAATTTTAAACAAGGAATCACCGTGTGTTTGTGATGCTAAAGGCTAAAGCTTCCCAACTCCATCCTGCTACTTTGACTTCTCCCATATTAATTGAGCAAATTGCAAAAGATTCAGCATCACAGATCTCCAAAATACCGTGTAAATATGCAGTTAAAGCAGACGACATTTAGCTGTGTGTGTGCGTAGCGCTCATACTTCCTAAAAACCCGTGACGTCTTGCGTACACGTCATCACACAACGTTTTCAAGACGAAACTCCCGGGAAATCTAAAATTGCAATTTAGTAAACTAAAAAGGCCGTATTGGCATGTGTTGCAATGTTAATATTTCATCATTGATATATAAACTATCAGACTGCGTGGTCGGTAGTAGTGGGTTTCAGTAGGCCTTTAAAAGCTACTACAATGCCTTCAGTTAGATCGCATGTTAATATATTTTAGGGTCAAATGGTTGATGTCAGTATGTCGTTGTAGTGCCACATTCAAACGATCATTACATGTGCATACAGAAGCAGCAAGCGCAGGATGTTTATGGAAGGTGACAGCCAGTGCATGCGTCTTCGTCGCACAATATGCTCTCATTATCCCAACACGCGATTCCATGTTTGGTTTATTGACTTCCCCTGGGGTCTTCTGACTCATTCATGTCTCTCACCAACTGATTGCGGTAAAAGCTGCAAAGACTCTTGACAGCGAACATGGGCCCAGAACTTGTCAACATGTCGTATTGGGTCTAACAGTTGTGTTTATTTCCCTATTGGCGCATAAAGACAAAGTGGACAGTTCTGTAAGACTAAAAGATGAGTCACAGACTTCATGGGCCGTGGTCAGACTTGTAAATTATAATGTAAAAGTCACGGCTGCGGGCGAGAGCCCAGAGTTTAAATAGCGCTTGACGAAAATGAAATGTGGCGTGACAATGGTCAGATGCACTTCCTGAGTGTACTCAGCTTCCAAAATGAGAGGCGCCGCTCTTAAAATCGGCAAAATCTTAAACATCCACAGAAGGGGAGATTTTCACACTTCTACATGTCAGGTCCATTTGCCAGGAATTAATTATTTATTTATTTTTTTTGTCAGTTCACTCCCAACTCAGTGGCAGTTTAGGAGAACTGACTAATAAATGTAGTTCCACATAAGAGTGTAATTTTTAGTCACTCAAATGAACACATTTAAACGTTAAGTGCAGAAGAATGAGTATTAGAAAGTCACAAAGAACCCATACTACCACCAGTTTACAGAGGACGTATAAAAAAGCAAGATTTGCTACATTACTTGAAACTAATTCGAGAGATCTGCTAATTGTTAGCTACAGACATGTGAGCTGTGAGTAGGGCTGGGCGATATGCACGAAAAAGTATATCTCGATATACTTTTACTTAAACTCGATATTCGATATATATATCGATATATTTTTCAGGGAAAATATACACATGAAGATTTTTTTTTGGGAGCAAAATTCAGTGAAACTAAAGTGAATGACAACCGTACTGTAAACAGTCAGTGGCACTGTTATAAACCCAGTTAGTCAAGATGGGGATTAAAAGCACAACAAATACATTGTTTAAGCAGCACAGCATAGAAAAATATTCTTTCTACGTAAAATAATTAACATAATTGTGCAAAAAATACCCAAACTCGATACTTGGCAACTCGAGAACAGTTTTGATTTGGGCTTACATGGTAAAAAACTCACATGAATGTTTTATCCAGACTCATACATTTGTCCAAATGTGGCCAAGTAGACGCATTGTTGGTTTTCTGGACGTGGTCTACATCGCTAAAAGAAAGCATTAAAGAATAGAATCCCTTTGCCATCTTCCACTGGTTTTTTAATGTATAAATCACACGCTTCTACGACTCTCTCGTCGTCATTTGGGATGTCTGTTGTGATCTCCCTTCCTGGGTCGATGACCCGCCCTATCTTGTCTATGATCGACCTAATCTCAACCAATTGTGACTAATTATAGTAAACAAATACAAACCCCGTTTCCATATGAGTTGGGAAATTGTGTTAGATGTAAATATAAACGGAATACAATGATTTGCAAATCATAACCTCGCGCAACCAGCTCAGGCTTCTTCCTCCCCAGCGAGGTGACATTCCACGTCCCAAGAGCTCTCTTCTTTAGCTGAGGATTGGATCGGCAAGTGCCCTGCCTTCGTGCCCTGCCTTCGTGCCCCCCGGCCTCTATGCCCCCTCCTATGCGCGGTGAGCCCATTAGACGGGGGACCCACGTTACCTTTTCGGGCTGTGCCCTGCCTGGACTCTTGGGGACAGGCCCGGCCACAAAGTGCTCGCCATCAAGCCCCACCTTTGGGCCTACTCCACAGTAGGGCCCGGGGACCCGCGTCTGGGTTAGGGAAATTGGGGTACATGAATTTGACTTTCCATAGAGGTCTTCGAGCTGCTCTTTGTCTGGTCCCTCACCTAAGACCTGTTGGTTTTGGGAGATCCTACCAGGGGGCTTAGAAGCCCCCGGACCACATACGTCTTAGGATGGGGGGGGGGGGTCAGCAACCCGTGGTTCTCGAGCCGCATGCGGCTTTTTAGTGCCGCCCTAGTCGCTCCCTACCTGGACTCTTGGGGACAGGCTCGGCCACAAAGTGCTCGCCATCAAGCCCCACCTTTGGGCCTACTCCACAGTAGGGCCCGAGGACCCGCATCTGGGTTAGGGAAATTGGGGTACATGAATTTGACTTTCCATAGAGGTCTTCGAGCTGCTCTTTGTCTGGTCCCTCACCTAAGACCTGTTGGGTTTGGGAGATCCTACCAGGGGGCTTAGAAGCCCCCGGACAACATACGTCTTAGGATGGGGGTCAGCAAACCGCGGTTCTTGAGCCGCATGCAGCTTCTTAGTGCCGCCCTAGTGGCTCCCTGGAGCATTTTTAAAAAAGGATTGAATATGGAAAAAGATGGGTGAAAATTACAAACAATTGCAACAGTTTTTTTTACATGTAAAATCTTCTTCTCCTTATTTGTCTCATTATGTCCACTAAACGTTTTTTGCTGTGTGTGAATGCACAAAAGTGAGCTTTTTTTGATGTTATTGACTTGTTGGAGTGGTAATCAGGCATATTTGGTCAGTGCATGACTGCAAGCCAATCAATGCTAACATGCTATTTAGGCTAACCGTATGTACATATTGCATCATTATGTCTCATTTGTAGGCATATTTAAGCTTATTTAATATCCTTTACTTGTATCCTCTTTGTATATAATTTAGTTTTGCATGTCTCATGACACATTATCTGTATGTAATATGGGCTGCATTTTCAGGTAGTTGTTTGTGTGCCATGTTGTTCCAGACCACCGCAAACATTACCTAGCTTGCCAAAGATTGTAATAAATCCATTAAAAGAAGGCAGCCTGTCGTTTCCTTTAACTTGGGCACACACATCTATGCCATTAAAATCCATTAATTTCCAGGAGTTATCTCACCTTCTGAGTAGCCTCTGATTTACTAATGGTTTCTAATGTTGTAAAAATGTGTAGAATAAATATTACATTTCAACATTTCTGTCAACAAAGATTTGCTTCAGCCTGCGACACATAGTCATTTTGATAGTAGGCTATTATAGCTAATATAGACACATCGTGTTTTGTCTTCATTATAACACTTATACAAGACTTTTCATCTTTTGTGGCTCCAGACAAGATTTGTTTTTTGTATTTTTGGTCCAATGTGACTCTTTCAAAATGTTGGGTTGCCGACCTCCCTCCTAGGATCATGATGAGGAGATGATGTAATGAGCATCTATGAGAGATATGTGATTGACCATCAGAAACGCCAATCAAACCCAACATTTCCTCCGATCCGTTTTACAAAGTTTAACATGTAATTGTGA
The DNA here is from genome assembly GCF_033978795.1 of Nerophis ophidion. Classification (NCBI taxonomy): domain Eukaryota; kingdom Metazoa; phylum Chordata; class Actinopteri; order Syngnathiformes; family Syngnathidae; genus Nerophis; species Nerophis ophidion. The sequence continues at coordinate 36,104,524 of NC_084624.1, read as the reverse complement.
CAAATATAGATATAGATACATTTTGTTTATGTTTTCTCTAAAGCTTATATTGGTAGCATACGCTAGCACTATGATTAATGGGTCTCTTTTATCTGTTTTATATTATCTGAAGCGGACTTTATAAAGCCACTTTTTTGTTTAAATACCAGAATACTTTTAAAGCTGATTCTATGAAAACATTGTGTTCGTAATCAATCATTACTACTTTTGCGGACGTTCACCTACCGCAGTCAGGCCGATAACCAATTAACAACGATAAACAAGTGATCACTGTGTAGTTTATTACGCTGCACTGTGTGCTTTATAAGTAGCAATTAGTTACACAGTAAAGCACGACATCATTGCTGCTTTTAAATTTGCCGGAATTGTTCCCAAAACATAAATATCTGCAGAAATCGACATTGCAGTAATTTACACATTTCTTATCCAATTGCCAAATAGTTAATTAGGTTTTGTTGGTTCACTCACAACTCACTGAGCCATTTTACTGCCAATCATAACTCTTTTCACTCCTCTTGTTATTTTTATTATCCTTCCCAGAAATTGAAATGTAGAATGCGGCAAGCGTCCAATTATCTGCTGACGACCTTTGTCACCCTCTCTTGAATCCGCCCCTTCCTCCAAAACAACCTATTCTTAGCAAAGGGGGACTTGGGTGGGGGTGGGGGGGTTACGCTTTCCACAACATTGCTCTGTTGTCTTTTCCGCTTCTGCAAAAAGAAGAATTAGAAAGCTCGGGGTGGCAGTGATGATGGGGGGCGAGATAGATTTTGGAAGACAGTGGTTTCAAGCAGTGTTTTTTTGGTTAAATTGGCTGTGAGTATTCACAGTAAAGTGAAAGGAGGATGTCAGCAATGTTTTAATCAAATGTTTCACTAGTCCGGTAATAACCAGCTTCTGGAGGAAGCTCTTTTTTTTTTTTAATTGTTTGTCCGCTTCACACAGGCGATTGATTTGCAGCAAGGAAACCAACAGTCCTTTGGGACCGCTCAGGCACCAATTTCAGGAAACTAAAAGGGTTGAAGTGGATGGATAGATTGACATACAGTCGTCTTCAAAAGTTTACAGACACTTGTAAAGAACATAATGTCATGGCTGTCTTGAGTTTCCAATAATTTCTACAACTATTATTTTAAAGCTCAATTTTTGTTTCATCTGATTACAAAACTTTTCTCCAAAGGTCTTATCTTTGTCCAAGTCATGTCAGATGAAACAAAAATTGAGCTGTATGGCCACAATACCCAGCAATATGTTTGGAGGAGAAAAGGTGAGGCCTTTAATCCCACGAAAACGATGCCCACCGTCAAGCATGGTGGTGGTAGTATTATGCTCCGGGCTAGTTTTGCTGCCAATGGAACTGGTGCATTACAGAGAGTAAATGGGAGAATGAAAAAGGAAGATTACCTCCAAATTTTTCAGAACAAGCTAAAATCATCAGCCCGGAGGTTGGGTCTTGGGCGCAGTTAGGCGTCCTAACAGGACAATGACCCCAAACACACGTCAAACGTGGTAAGGCAATGGCTAAATCAACCTAGAATGAAGGTTTGGAATGGCCTTCCCATGACAATGCTGAAGAAACAAATCAATGTCAGAAAACCAACACATTCAGCTGAACTGTACCAATTTTTTCAAGAGAAATGGTAAAAAAATTCAACCAAAAGCTTGCCAGAAGCTTGTGGATGGCTACCAAAAGCGCCTTATTGCAGTGAAACTTGCCAAGGGACATGTAAGCAAATATTAACATTGCTGTATGTATACTTTTGACCCAGCAGATTTGGTCACATTTTCAGTAGACCCATAATCAATTCATAAAAGAACCAAACTTCATGAATGTTTTTTGTGACCAACAAGTCTGTGGTCCATTCACTCTATCACAAAAAACAAGAGTTGTAGAAATGATTGTAAATTCAAGACAGCCGTGACATTATGTTCTTTACAAGTGTATGTAAACTTTTGAACCACGACTGTGTGTTTAACAGATGTGTCAAGGATGCATTTTATTACTTTTCTCATGCGTATTGTTCTTTTCTTATTTTTTAAATGCATGCCCTTAGAATAGCCTTACAGTTTTTAAAATTTTTATAGCTCATGTGTATTACCTATCCTGTGTTCCTAGTTTGTGAACCTATTGAACTACAAATGTGACTTTATGGCACATGACTGCAGACACAGCTTTGTTTTCAACTGGTGTGGTCCATACAGTAGGAAGAGGATTCATATGGCCTCATTCGTTTTGGTTTACTTGACACATGAACCGTGACAAATTTGGGGGTTAAACCACTGGTTCTCAAATGGGGTTACGTGAGATTTTTCCAAAATATTCTAAAAATGGCAACAATTCAAAAAATCTTTATAAATATATTTATTGAATAATACTTCAACGAAATATGAATGTAAGTTCATAAACTGTGAAAAGAAATGCAACAATGCAATATTAAGTGTTGACAGCTAGATTTTTCGTGGACATGTTCCATTAAATATTGATGTTAAATATTTCTTTTTTTGTGAAGAAATTTTTAGAATTAAGTTCATGAATCCAGATGGTTCTCTAATACAATCCCCAAAGAGGGCACTTTAAGTTGATGATTACTTCTATGTGTGGAAATCTTTATTTATAATTGAATCACTTGTTTATTTTTCAATAAGTTTTTAGTTATTTTTACATCTTTTTTTCCAAATAGTTCAAGAAAGACCACTACAAATGAGTAATATTTTGCACTGTTATACAATTTAATAAATCAGAAACTATTGACACAATGCTGTATTTGACTTCTTTATCCCTCTTTTTCAACCAAAAATGCTTTGCTCTGATTAGGGGGTACTTGAATTAAAAAAGGGGTACATCACAGGGGGTACATCACTGAAAAAAGGTTGGCAACCACTGGGTTAAACTATCTACTTTAACCACCAGATGAGTGTTGAATATCTCAAAATGTGTTTTGCGGAAACTCCAACTTTGACCACAGCGCCAGTTGCTATGTAGATTGACGCTTTCTATCATTTTTAGCGAACAGCATTCGAAAAATGATCAACACTACTTTTCCTCTCGTGTGAGATTTACCCAAGAACGAGGCCTTATGAATCCCTTCCTTACTGCATCAGTGCATGGAATGTGTCTCTTCTTGCCGGGTTGGTGCAGCAGTTTGACAGCCACCCGCCTTCTCGTTTGACAGTCACAGGAGGTAAGTGTGACTCAGATAACGATGTGGCTCTGACTAAACAAACAACAACACATAACAGAAGTGAGCGCAGAATGTGCATGAAAATGATACTTTCAGTTTTGATGTGGAATGCAGGTTATTTTTATGTAGGGGAACGTGAACTCTGTCAATTCTAAGACTGTCAGATAAGTAAAAACGATCTTATTGTATGCTTTATAGAAAAATCTTCAGTGCCCCTTTTGGAAAACGTTCTCACTAATGTATTTAATAAAAAACAAAAAAAAACAACAATATTTACACTGCCATTGCTTTATGTTGTATAAGTATATTTATATATATCAATCCATCAATCAAATTATATTTATATAGCCCTTAATCACAAGTGTCTCAAAGGGCTGTACAAGCCAAAACGACATCACATCAGATCCTACATCAGGGAAAGAAAAAACTCAACCTAATGGGATACAATGAGGGGAGGGGACCGCAGATGTGGGACCCCCCCCACCCACACCCCCCCAACTGATGCACCCCCGGTCCCGACTTTGAACATCTGTGGTCACCTAATAACCTCTAATAACCCTCAGGCGAGGGGGGCAGAGCAGAAAAGAAATGGCAGATCAACTGGTCTATTTACAGACAACAGTTTACAAATTAGTTTTAAGATGGGACTTAAATGCTGGGCAGCACGGTGGAAGAGGGGTTAGTGCGTCTGCCTCACAATACGAAGGTCCTGAGTAGTCCTGCGTTCTATCCCAGGCTTGGGATCTTTCTGTGTGGAGTTTGCATGTTCTCCCCGTGACTGCGTGGGTTCCCTCCGGGTACTCTGGCATACTCCCACTTCCAAAGACATGCACCTGGGGATAGGTTGATTGGCAACACTAAATTGGCCCTAGTGTGTGAATGTGAGTGTGAATGTTGTCTGTCTATCTGTGTTGGCCCTGCGATGAGGTGGCGACTTGTCCAGGGTGTACCCCGCCCTCCGCCCGATTGTAGCTGAGATAGGCCCCAGCGCCCCCCGCGATCCCAAAGGTAATAAGCTATAGAAACGGATGGATGGATGGATGGACTTAAATGCTTCTACTGAAGTAGCATCTCTAACTGTTACCGGGAGGGCATTCCAGAGTACTGGAGCCCAAATAGAAAACACTTTATAGCCCGTAGATTTTCCTTGGGCTCTGGGAATCACTAATAAGCCGGAGTTCTTAGAATGCAGATTTCTTGGTACAATTCAATCAGCAAGATAGGACTGAGCCAGACCATTTAGTATTTTATACGTAAATAGTAAAACCTTAAAGTCACATCTTAAATCCATTGTGGACTCCATCCGTTTCCTGGGCACCACCATCACCCAGGACCTCAAGTGGGAGCCGACCATCAGCTCCCTCATCAAGAAGGCCCAGCAGAGGATGTACTTCCTGCGGCAACTGAAAAAACTAAAAGTGCCGACTGAGATGCTGGTGCAGTTCTACTCAGCCATCATCGAGTCCATCCTCACCTCCTCCTCCGTGTGGTTCCCTGGCGCCACAGTCCGGGACAAGCATCGATTGCAGCGCATAGTACGTGCTGCTGAGAAGGTGATTGGCGGAAATTTTCCACACCTCCAGGACCTGTTCTCCTCCAGGACCAGGAGACGTGTGGGTCGGATCACAGCTGACTCTTCTCACCCTGGACACAAAATATTCTCCCCTCTTCCCTCAGGCAGGAGACTACGGTCCATCCAGACCCACACCTCCCGCCATCTAAACAGTTTTTCCCCCTCGGCCATCAGACACGTGAACAATAACAGGATCTGATAGCTCAGTTACAGCTCATGTTATTTTACTCCGTGTTATGTGTCTTTTATGTTGCACGATTGCGGCAAGTAAAATTCCTAGTTTGTGAAACCGTTCTCAAACAATGGCAATAAAAACTTTTCTGATTCCGATTTGGATTCTGAAGAAGCCAGTGCAGTTGAGCCAGTATAGGCTTCATATCATCAAACTTTATTGTTCTTTTCCAAAGGAGGACCTATTGTGAAAAAGTAACTTTTCTTACCTATTGGTACCTTCATACTTCCTCCAAACAAGCCAGGGGAATTGCCCTGTTTGCGACGTTTTTTTCATTGGTGACGTTTTTCCCATTTGTGATATATACAGTATATATGGTATCTCCGTATATAGTAAAGTTTTACCCAAAGAGCTTTGTACAAGTCGGCCATTGTAGTCCGACATTGTAGTCAATAAGTTCCTTCTTTTTCTCCATCCTCTTGTTCTGGGTCATGCATCCTCTGCTGTTGCCATTTTTTATATACAGAAGCATGTGGTTCTAACTTATTTCTGTCTGTAGACTCGATATGGAAGTGCTAAAAATTACAACATGGCTGACAGGGAGAATATGCATGAGTAAGACCACCAACAAAAACGGCACACTCTGAAGATACGTTCAGGAAGGGGTTTAAAGATGGTTAAGGAAACATAATCTATGCAACACTTTGACCACCATTACTTATGTAGACCCGTGTTTCTTAAAGGGCCGCCAAAAAAGTCTGTTTGTCAGCTGTGGTCCGTATGGGCCGTAGTCGTAAACTCAGCTGGAATACGCTTTTCCACCACTGTCAGAAATGGAAATCTCAAGCAAACAGAATAAGTCTGGAGCTAAAGTCACAGAGAAGTTTCTAAAGTGCCAAAAGTGATGAAGCAGTACTTTCATTTGCACTTTAATTTTATTTACAGTTTATTTCCATTTATTTCGATGGTTCCATTCAAAAACTCCTCCATTCCGGACTCCATCCAGCTGTATAATCACTCGCCATACAGCAATAGATGATATCTGTCTATTACCTGACTGATTCTATGTTAGCTACCTCTCTTTGTTAAAGTTAAAGTACCAATGATTGTCACACACACACTGGGTGTGAGGTGAGGGGAGCAGTGAGCAGCAGCGGACACTTATTTTTAAACAGACTTCTTCTCTGTACATGCTGTCAAAAATGTAAAGACTGATCGCAAAGTTCCTGTCCTGTCTTCACAATAAAAATGTTGTTTCATCCTGCATGCGCTACCAAAATAAGTGTCTTTCGAAAACCAGCGCCTACTGTATAGCAGTGTTGTGTTAACCTTTTTTGGGCCAAGGCACATTTTTTGCGTGGAAAAAATCCGGAGGCACGCCGCAAGCAGAAATCATCAAAAAAAAGAAACTCAGTTGACAGTAAAAAGTCGTTGTCGCAATTGTTGGACATGACATTAAACCATAACCAAGCATGCATCACTATAGCTCTTGTCTCAAAGTAGGTGTACTGTCACCACCTTATTTTGATTTTTTTGCTGTTTTCCTGTGTGTAGTGTTTTAGTTCTTGTCTTGCGCTCCTACTTTGGTGGCTTTTTCTCCTTTTTTGGTACATTTCTGTAGCAGTTTCATGTCTTCCTTTGAGCGATACTTTTCTGCATCTACTTTGTTTTAGCAATCAAGAATATTTTTGTTGTTTTTATCCTTCTTTGTGGGAATCCCTTTGATTGTCCTGTCATGTTAGGATGTACATTGTGGACACCGTCTTTGCTCCGCAGTAAGTCTTTGCTGTCGTCCAGCATTCTTTTTTTATTTACTTTTTAGCCATTTCAGTTTTAGTTTCGTTCTGCATAGCCTTTTCTAAGCTTCAATGCCTTTTCTTAAGGGCACTCACCTGTTGTTTATTTTTGGTTTAAGCATTAGATACCTATTGACTTGCACGCTGCCTCAGACATCTACGAAGCAATTAGCTACCGGCTGCCACCTACTGATATGGAAGAGTATTACATGGTTATTCTGCCGAGCTCTAGACAGCACCGACACTCAACAACAACACATCATTTGCAGACTACTGGTTACTACTGGTTTGCCAAAAATATTTTTAACCCAAATAGGTGAAATTAGATAATCTCCCACGGCACACCAGACTATATGCAGTGGTTGAAAAACACTGCTGCATAGGGCTGCAACGATTAGTCGACTTTGTCGAGAATAAAATTTGTCGCCAACAATTGTGTTTGCCGACAATAGTCGTGACGTCATTATTTTTCATGATGGAAGTGGGTCACTCGCAAAAAGAAAGCCGGTGATAACATGTGAAGTTTGAGAATATTTCCTCTTATTCTTGTTGAAAACATGGAATACCTTGCTCATTTTGTAAAGCGGACCTTGTTTTTATGGCGGTACAGCTGTGATACGCAAACAGTTAAAGCGGATGCACGATGACGGACATTTGGAGGGAGGAAGCGGCCTCAACCTCGGTAAGAGTGTTTGCTTCACCCTTGCTAGCTAGCTATCAAGTGAGACAAAGTTGTATGAAAAATAACTCTCATTCTAGCCAAAGTCAGCCAGCTAAACTTTGTCTACATCAATTCAAGTAAATTTTAAAGCAGCGTCAATTTATAATGGCGGGAAAAAAAAAGACAAAACACAAAACAACACACGCACACACACACACACACACACACACACACACACACACACAGAGGGAGAAAGAGAGAGACAAAAAGGCACCAACGTGGAGGTTATTGTAAGATTAAACTACAATCTATTGAATAACTAACATTTTAAGAATTAATCAATGATACAATTCTACACATTGAGTCTGTTAAGGTGCTGAAACTGGGGTGCTGGAGCCTATCCCAGCTGCCACCTCATCGCAGGGCCAACACAGATAGACGGACAACATTCACGCTCACATTCACACACTACGGCCAATTTTAGTTTTGCCAATCAACCTATCCCATGCAGCATGCAAACTCCACACAGAAAAAAGTTGAGTCCGGGGATCGAACCCAGGACCTTCTGATAGTGACGCACATGTACCAATTCGTGTTCCACTGTGCTGTCCATATATACAGTATGTGTATCTATCTATCTATCTATCTATCTATCTATCTATCTATCTATCTATCTATCTATCTATCTATCTATCTATGTATCTATCTATCTATCTATCTATCTATCTATCTATCTATCTATCTATCTATCTATCTATCTACCTACCTACCTACCTACCTACCCACCTATCTATCCATCCATCCATCCATCCATCCATCCATCCATCCATCCATCCATCCATCTATCTATCTATCTATCTATCTATCTATCTATCTATCTATCTATCTATCTATCTATCTATCTATCTATCTATCTATCTATCTATCTATCTATCTATCTATCTATCTATCTATCTATCTCAATCAATCAATCAATGTTTATTTATATAGCCCCAAATCACAAATGTCTCAAAGGACTGCACAAATCATTACGACTACAACATCCTAGGAAGAACCCACAAAAGGGCAAGGAAAACTCACACCCAGTGGGCAGGGAGAATTCACATCCAGTGGGACGCCAGTGACAATGCTGACTATGAGAAACGTTGGAGAGGACCTCAGATGTGGGCAACCCCCCCTCTCTAGGGGACCGAAAGCAATGGATGTCGAGCGGGTCTAACATGATACTGTGAAAGTTCAATCCATAGTGGCTCCAACACAGCCGCGAGAGTTCAGTTCAAGCGGATCCAAGACAGCAGCGAGAGTCCCGTCCACAGGAAACCATCTCAAGCGGATCAGCAGCGTAGAGACGTCCCCAACCGATACAGGCCAGCGGTCCATCCTGGGTCCCGACGAGCGGTCCATCCTGGGTCTCGACTCTGGACAGCCAGTACTTCATCCATGGTCATCGGACCGGACCCCCTCCACAAGGGAGGGGGGGACATAGGAGAAAGAAAAGAAGCGGCAGATCAACTGGTCTAAAAAGGAGGTCTATTTAAAGGCTAGAGTATACAGATGAGTTTTAAGGTGAGACTTAAATGCTTCTACTGAGGTAGCATCTCGAACTGTTACCGGGAGGGCATTCCAGAGTACTGGAGCCCGAACGGAAAACGCTCTATAGCCCGCAGACTTTTTTGGGGCTCTAGGAATCACTAATAAGCCGTAGTCTTTTGAACGCAGATTTCTTGCCCGGACATACGGTACAATACAATCGGCAAGATAGGCTGGAGCTAGACCGTGTAGTATTTTATACGTAAGTAGTAAAACCTTAAAGTCACATCTTAAGTGCACAGGAAGCCAGTGCAGGTGAGCCAGTACAGGCGTAATATGATCAAACTTTCTTGTTCTTGTCAAAAGTCTAGCAGCCGCATTTTGTACCAACTGTAATCTTTTAATGCTAGACATGGGGAGACCCGAAAATAATACGTTACAGTAATCGAGACGAGACGTAACAAACGCATGGATAATGATCTCGGCGTCTTTAGTGGACAAAATGGAGCGAATTTTAGCGATATTACGGAGATGAAAGAAGGCCGTTTTAGTAACGCTTTTAATGTGTGACTCAAAGGAGAGAGTTGGGTCGAAGATAATACCCAGATTTTTTACAGAGTCACCTTGTTTTATTATTTGGTTGTCAAATGTTAAAGTTGTATTATTAAATAGAGGTCGGTGTCTAGCAGGACCGATAATCAGCATTTCCGTTTTTTTGGCATTAAGTTGCAAAAAGTTAGCGGACATCCATTGTTTAATTTCATTAAGACACGCCTCCAGCTGACTACAATCCGGCGTGTTGGTCAGCTTTAGGGGCATGTAGAGTTGAGTGTCATCAGCATAACAGTTAAAGCTAATACCGTATTTGCGTATGACGTCACCCAGCGGCAGCATGTAGATGCTGAAGAGTACAGGGCCAAGGACCGAACCCTGGGGAACTCCACACGTTACCTTAACATAGTCCGAGGTCACACTGTTATGGGAGACGCACTGCATCCTATCAGTAAGATGAGTTAAACCATGACAGGGCTGAGTCTGACATACCAATTTGTGTTTTGATACGCTCTAATAAAATATTATGATCGACGGTATCGAAAGCAGCGCTAAGATCGAGGAGCAGCAACATAGATGACGCATCAGAGTCCATCGCAATAGATCATTAGTCAATTTTGCGAGGGCTGTCTCAGTCTATCTATCTATCTATCTATCTATCTATCTGTCTATCTGTCTATTATCATGATCCGCTACTTGAATCATGTCATGTTCTGGTTTAGTTCTGTTTTTGTATCACATCTGGTTAGTTTGTCTTCCTTAGTTCCTGGTGGCACTTCCTGTTTGTTCCATTCCCTTAGCAACGCATTTGTGTCACCTGCCTTCTCTTTATCACGCGCACCTGCTTTTTAATTATTCCCTGTATTTAAGCCTGCCCTTTTTGTTCCTTCGGTCTCGCAGTGTAATTTGCTTTCCATGCAACAGGTGATGTCGCTATTCCGCATTGTGGTAAAGTACCTTTGAACTCGTAAGCTTCCACGCTATTTGTATGTTTATTTTCCTAGCTCACATGCTAGCGTTCTTAGTTCTGTCTAGCTCACATGCTAGTTCTGTTGGTTTTTGTCTCTAAAGCCTTTTGTGCAAGTTTTCTCTTTCTCTTTTTAATCAATGATACAATTCTACACATTGAGTCTATTAAAGTGCTGAAACTGGGGTGCTGGAGCCTATCCCAGCTGTCACCTCATCGCAGGGCCAACACAGATAGACAGACAACATTCACGCTCACATTCACACACTACGGCCAATTTTAGTGTTGCCAATCTAGTCTGTTTTGTAGTTTAATAAATCATCATTCTTACTTTCACGCTGTCTTCCATTCCGCTTGCATCAACGAGAGAACACACCCGCACACCACGATGCCAGCCAAGCGTCACATCTATCTGTCTATCTGTCTGTCTGTCTGTCTGTCTGTACTGTATGTCTGTCTGTCTGTCTTTCTAGATAGATAAATAGAGTATATATCTATATCTGTGTATATATGTATATACACATATAGATACACACATATATATATATATATATATATATATATATATATATATACATATATATATATATATATATATATATATGTATATATATATATACACATGCATATTAGGGGTGTGGGAAAAAAACGATTCGGATTTGAATCTCGATTCTCATTTTTAAAAAATCGATTTTTTTAAATTTATTTTTTGATCTTTTTTTTTTTTTTTAATCAATCCAAAAAAACAATACGCAGCAATACCATTACAATGCAATCCAATTCCAAAACCAAACCTGACCCAGCAACACTCAGAACTGCAATTAACAGAGCAATTGAGGAGACACAAACACGACACAGAACAAACCAATAGTAGTAAAACAAAATCTAATATTATCAGCAACTATATCAATCTTAGTTATAATTTCAGGATAGTAGTGATTAAAAATCCCTCATTGACTTTATCATCAGACATTTATAGAAAAAACTAAAAGAACAATAGTGTCACAGTGGCTTACACTTGCCTCGCATCTCATAAGCTTGACAACACACTGTGTCCAATGTTTTCACAAAGATAATATAAGCCATATTTTTGGTTCGTTTAATAGTTAAAACAAATTTACATTATTGCAATTAGTTGATAAAACATTGTCCTTTACAATTATAAAAGCTTTTTAAAAAAAAATCTACTATTCTGCTAGCATGTCAGCAGACTGGGATAGATCCTGCTGAAATCCAATGTATTGAGTGAATACAGAATCGTTTTGAATTAAAAAAAATATCGTTTTTGAATCGAGAATCGCGTTGAATTGAAAAAATCGATTTATAATCGAATCACGCCTCCAATAATTGATATTGAATCGAATCGTGGGACACCCAAAGATTTGCAGCCCTAATTCATATATATATATATATATATATATATATATATATATTCCTTAATTGTTTCCAAACAGTGTCTGTAACAAGTTAGCAAAACGACTGATCAAGCAAAACTTAAAGTCCGGAAAATAAGCACGCCTGCTGTAGACAATCTTCATCAAGTGTTTTCTCTGCATATTGCAAAAAACAGTATCCCGTCTTTTTTAAAATTTAAGCTCTTCGACTCACACCTTTGCTATAGAAAATTTGTCTCAAAATTAATTTGGAGGTAGAGTCAGCGTAAGGATGGGCTGCACGAAATATTATCTTTAAAAGTTGAGGGCCACCTAATATAAAATGGTTTCACTGCTGTAGAGCCTTAAAAACAGAAGAAGTCGGATGTTTTTAGAGGATTCGTAGCTTGCATTTTTGCAGGACCAGTTCCCTAAAGACAGCCTCAGCATTGTCCGGGTTTTGAGGACTGGGCTGTTCAGGGGCCAGCAACTTTAGTTTGGTTTGGTTTGTGGTTATTGTTTTCGCAATTTGATTTTATTTATTCATTTTATTCTATCAACAATATATTCGTATTACCTATGCTATTTATATCTTAATAGGTGTATGTCCTATTCTAATAGGTATACTATTGTTCTTGTGCCATTGGGCTAAATCAGAGACCTTCGATACTAAATTTTGTGCCGTGTCACATACTATTTCATGTGTGCTGTTATGACAATAATGTCCCAAAGATCAACTGGTCGATTGCGATCAACGGGTTGGAAAAAAAACTTGTCCATCCCGGTACTTTTTGAAAATTAGAAGCTGTTGCCGTAATAGTGGCTTCCTCTAATAGGTTACGAGCTGTTCATGTTCTAGTCAATTAGATGTATACGTTGTTTTTGCAGAGTTGTTTCGAGTGCTTCAGCTGCCATATTGGCTCCAATCAACATGGGCCAGTGGAAGCCTGGGAAACCGCCATTGTGGCATGTGAGTTCTAAAAGGGTTAGGTCATTGAAGTCTAACGCATTATGACGTGAGCTTCAAGTTTTCGGGATGAGTTTTGCCAACTCGAAGGCTTCTGAGTCGTTTGTGTTTTTAGCTTTTTTCTTTTCTTCTTCCAGTTGGATAGTTAGTAGACAAAACATGAGAGGAATATGTTTTGCCCACAATTTGAAATGGCAAGAATTGTCAGTGGCGGTTTACATTTTTTAACATAACTGAAAAACAGACATAGACATATCTTTTTGTGGACTGTTGGGTGCTTGACAACGAAGGCCAGAAAGCGGCAATACATTATTGCCTCATTTTGTGGTAAATAAAAATAAATATATCCATCCATCCATTTTCTACCGCTTACCAATATAGATGCACTGCCCTGCTTGGAAAATGCCCATAGAAAGTGGTAGATGATTTTGCATGTTTGAAATCATACCTAAACCCCACAGGTAGGAGCATAAAAACATAAATGTGCAGTAAATGAGAGAGTCTCCAAGGTGATGTCCCGTATAGAACAAAACCCAAAACCAGTGAAGTTGGCACACTGTGTAAATTGTAAATAAAAATAGAATGCAATGATTCGCAAATCCTTTTCAACCTATGTTCAATTAAATACACTACAAAGACAAGCTTCTTAACGTTCAAACTGGAAAACTTTATTTTTAGCTAATTTGGAATTTAAAGCCTGCAAATGCTGGCAAAAGTGGCAAAAAAGACAGTGAAAGTTGAGGAATGCTCATCAAACACTTATTTGGAACATCCCACAGGTGAACAGGCTAATTGGGAACAGGAGGGTGCCATGATTGGGTATAAAAGCAGCTTCCATGAAACGCTCAGTCATTCACAAACAAGGATAAGGCGAGGGTCACCACTTTGTGAACAAATGTGTGAGCAAATTGTCGAACAGTTTAAGAACAACATTTCTCAACAAGCTGTTGCAAGGAATTTAGGGTTATCACCATCTACAGTCTTTAATATTATCGAAAGCTTCAGAGAATCTGGAGAAACTACACTACGTAAGCAACGATATTACGGTACCAAAATTATTTCGATACTTTTCTAAATAAATGGGACCACAAAAAATTGCATCATTGGCTTTTTTTTCAACGAAAAATCTTGAGGTACATTAAGCATATGTTTCTTATTGCACGTTTGTCCTTAAATAAAATAGTAAACATAAAAGACAACTTGGTAAGTAAGCAAACAAAGGCTCCTAATTTAGCTGCTGGCTTACGCAGTAACATATTGTGTCATTTTCCATTCTATTATTTTGTCAAAATGATTAAGGACAAGTGGTAGAAAGTGAATTATTAATATACTTGTTCATTTACTGTTAATATCTGCTTACTTTGTCTTTTAACATGTTCTAGCTACACTTCTGTTAAAAAGTAATAATCACTTATTCTTCTGTTGTTTGGATACTTTACATTAGTTTTGAATGATACCACACATTTGGGTATCAATCCGAAACCAAGTAGATACAGGATCATATGGTCATCATTTAAGTCCTCGTATATCAAGGGACATATTTCCTGAGTTTTTAAACATAATATACATTTTAAATAAACAAAAGAAGATGTTGTGATGCCAATAAATATCGACATAATCCTAGCAGTATCGACTACATATGCTCCTGTACTTGGTATTTTAACAGTGAATATCAGGTGTAGATCCACCCATGGTGTTTGTTTACATTGTGATGCCGGTGAGCCAAGGTGTGTAGTGAAACATGTTTAGCTATTACTTGTCCTGCGACGATGATATTTGTAAGAAACCTACTTTATTTGTCGCCATGGAGGCGAGGATTAGTGATTTAGAAGTAGCTACAACACTGCCGACTCTGGCTGGACTTTAGCCGCTAGTTAGCCATGTCTTAAAGCACCTCTTCCTGAGGGTGTTTCAGTTTTATAACTTCACCTTCATCATTAGTTTTTAAGCCAAAATGCATCCATTCTCCCTTTTCTATTTACACACTGTGTCTGCTTGTAAGTACTCTGTGATTGTGCGCTGCCGAACATGCTTGTTTGCTCATAAACCAGCAATGACACGACGAGAGGGACGCAGGGTGATGGGGGACCGGTACTTTTCAGAGGCTAACACTGGTATACCGTACAACCCTGGTCTGATGTTATTCATTTAACTTGTCCAAACATTTAAATAACATGAATGTCTCAATTTTTTTCTACTGGTTTACTCAGAGTCCTCTGAGTCACACTTGCCTCCTGTGACTGTCAAATTGAGAAGGCGGTTGGCTGTCAAAATTCCTGCACACATTGAAATGAACCTCATGATCTGAACCTGCTCAGAACAAATGAGTGGGCAGAAAGCCACATTAAGCCCACCACTCAACAGAGAATATGTATCCGTTCATCCATTTTCTACACTGTTTACCTTCTCGAGGGCGGGTAAGCTGGAGCCGATCGCAACTGATGTTGGGCAAGAGGTCGGGTACACCTGAGACTGGTTGCCAGCCATTTGCATTAATATAGACAAACAACAATTTGAACTCACATTCACACCTATGAACAATTTGGAAATTAGATATGTAAAAAAAAAACTGGCTTCACCACACACTTTGGCCGAGAGTTGGTGGGCGGCCCCGGGTGGAGTCGGCTCTCTTGGTTGCTTTATTGGGTCTGCTCCTGTCTCTGGCCATGCTCCCCCTGTCCCAACAGGCAATGGCCTGGTACACCACTGAGGCCACCACAGTGTATATATTTTGTTTTTTGTTTTGTTGTTGTTGTTTTACTTTTGTGGCTGTGTGTAGAAGCGGCTGGTTGCATCAGCTCTGATCTTTTAATATCTGTAATGTCCTTTGTGTTCTTTGATGTTTCCCTCTTACATACATGTTCATGTACTTTGAATGTTTAATCGACTGTATTTATTTTATTCACATGTGAATAATGCTGTATAATAGACTGTATTTATATTACTCACATGTGAATAATGCTGTATAATGAACTGTATTTATTCTATTCACATGTGAATAATGCTCTATAATAGACTGTATTTATATTATTCACATGTAAGAAATACCTAAGTGTTTATTGTCTATTTTAAGCAATATGTGGTGCTGAATTTCCCCCAGGGAACAATAAAGTACTTTCTTTTTTATTCTAGTTTATGTTTATGTGTGTTATGGCTATGAGGTTTTTTTCCCTTGGCCTCAGTCTGGACCCCCTCTCCAGAGGCCCAGGCTTAGACTGATTTTTGCCCATGATATGTCAATCGACTACAGACAATGGAGCTGAAAGTTTGATCATTTTGTTTTTCTTTATCGCCTCGGTTAACCTAAATAATGATGCAGTCTCATGATGTCACACACGATGAGGGTTCCAAAATGAGTTTGACTTTTTAGGCATTTTTTTTCTCCAGAAAATGTAGTTTGACCTCCAACGTTTAAGTCAGTGGTTCTCAAATGGGGGTACGCGTACCCCTGGGGGTACTTGAAGGTATGCCAAGGGGTATGTGAGATTTTTTTTTTTTAATATTCTAAAAATAGCAATAATTCATAAATCCTTTATAAATATATTTATTGAATAATACTTCAACAAAATATGAACTTTAAGTTCATAAACTGTGAAAAGAAATGCAACAATGCAATATTCAGTGTTGACAGCTAAATTTTTTTTGGACATGTTCCATAAATATTGATGTTAAAGATGTCTTTTTTTTAGTAAAGAAATGTTTAGAATGAAGTTCAGGAATCCAGATGGATCTCTATTACAATCCCCAAAGAGGGCACTTTAAGTTGATGATTACTTCTATGTGTGGAAATCTTTATTTATAATTTAATTACTTGTTTATTTTTTAACAAGTTTTTAGTTATTTTTATATCTTTTTTTCCAAATAATTCAAGAAAGGCCACTACAAATGAGCAATATTTTGCACTGTTATGCAATTTAATAAATCAGAAACTGATGACATAGTGCTGTATTTTACTTCTTTATCAGTTTTTTTCAACCAAAAATGCTTTGCTCTGATTATTGGGTACTTGGATTAAAAAAATGTTCACAAGGGGTACATCACTGAAAAAAGGGTGAGAACCACTGGTTCAGGTCGTTTAAGTTTTGACGTCCGACTGTGTGTGTGCGATGGGTTCATCTCACCCAGTAATCTTATAACACGTTTGCAGTTGCATGTTTTCGAGTGGTGAGAAAGTAAGGACAGCAGAGGCGGTGAAAGATGTTGGCAGCCAGCAAACGAGCTGACAATTGCGCTCCATCTCTACACCAGTAGGACACCAAGGTGTCCCAAGATGGCACGAGAAAGGACTTATGACAAGCGGTGTGAGAAGAATAACTGGAGTACTGCTTTATTATGCGTAATGTGCAGATGGTTAGTCAGACGTGCATTTTCCATGCACCAGTGCCAGGGAATTAGTTGTGCGTCAGTGGAAGAGCTCCCGCTCCTCCCTTCCTCTGTTTCAACACCATCACTGCATGTTTCACAAATGTGGTGTGATATTCGCCTGCAGAGTCCCGCAACTCCGGGAAGCACAGTGCTAAAATTAGAATCTAGACTTTGAAGTTCAGTTTTCTCTCAGTTTCCATGTGGAGTGGAGTTGTTCGGAGCACAGGAATGAGCGTTTCAACACTTGACTTGTGGGCTCTTTGGATCGTTCAGACCAACTGGAGGATTTGTGGCTTGACGCGATGCAATCCTCCTGCTGGCACTGTCAGTGTCTTGGCAGGAGATGTCACTATGGGAGATGATTATTCCACAGTGGCAGATCACTTCACTCACAATGACGCTAGAAGTCGGACCCTTCAGACCTCCTACTAGGATGAGTGCAATGGAACACCATTTGAGGTTTCTGCTCAGGTAGTAGGTATCAGTGGACTACGACGTGGTTGACAACGACCTGTGCAATTGCCCCCACAAACATATCTGAGTGCACTACTTTTTTGACTATAGGTACAGTAACAGTTACAACCAAATAATCTTAATTACAAACCCCGTTTCCATATGAGTTGGGAAATTGTGTTAGATGTAAATATAAACGGAATACAATGATTTGCAAATCATTTTTTTGTGTGCAAATAATCATTAACTTTAGAATTTGATGCCAGGGTTAAAGTTGAGGAATGCTCATTAAACATTTATTTGGAACATCCCACAGGTGTGCAGGCTAATTGGGAACAGGTGGGTGCCATGATTGGGTATAAAAACAGCTTCCCAAAAAATGCTCAGTCTTTCACAAGAAAGGATGGGGCGATGTACACCCCTTTGTCTACAACTGCGTGAGCAAATAGTCAAACAGTTTGAGAACAACATTTCTCAAAGTGCCATTGCAAGAAATTTAGGGATTTCAACATCTACGGTCCATAATATCATCAAAAGGTTCAGAGAATCTAGAGAAATCACTCCACGTAAGCGGCATGGTCGGCAACCAACATTGAATGACCGTGACTTTCGATCCCTCACACGCCGCTGTATCAAAAACCGACATCAATATCTAGAGGATATCACCACATGGGCTCAGGAACACTTCAGAAAACCACTGTCACTAAATACAGTGTGTCGCTACATCTGTAAGTGCAAGTAAGCGAAAGCCATTTATCAACAACATCCAGAAACGCCGCCGGCTTGTCTGGGCCTGAGATCATCTAAGATGGACTGATGCAAAGTGGAAAAGTGTTCTGTGGTCTGACGAGTCCACATTTCAAATTGTTTTTGGAAATATTCGACATTGTGTCTATCAGACCAAAGGGGAAGCGAACCATCCAGACTGTTATCGACGCAAAGTTCAAAAGCCAGCATCTGTGATGGTATGGGGGTGCATTAGTGCCCAAGGCATGGCTAATTTACACATCTGTGAAGGCACCATTAATGCGGAAATGTACATGCAGGTTTTGGAACAACATATGCTGCCATCTAAGCGCCGTCTTTTTCATGGACTCCCCACGTGTTACAACAGCGTGGCTTCGTAAAAAAAGAGTGCAGGTACTTTCCTGGCCCGCCTGCTGTCCTGAACTGTCTCCCATCGAAAATGTGCTGTATTCATTAGATTAGATTAGATAGTACTTTATTTATTCCGTCAGGAGAGTTCCTTCAGGAAAATTACAATTTTCAGCACAATCCCATTCAAGATCAGACAAACATTAAAGGGAGACAGAACAGGATCGCTGATGGGTCTGCCGGCTTCCAGCGCCCCTTACAAAAAAAGATGAGATACAGATAAACAAGGGGTGGGGAGAAAAAAATAGAAGATAAAATAAAAAAATGGTCTTAGCCTGGGCCCTGGAGAGGGGGTGCAGACTGAGGCCAAGGGAAAAAAACAACAACTCATAGCCATAGTACACATCCCTCTTACATGTGTGTAAGAGGGAAACATCAAACATCAAAGAACACATAGGACATTAAAGACATTAAAGCAGCAGATACAACCAGACACTTCTACATACAGCTATGAATAAAAAGTAAAATAAACATATCCACTGTGGTGGCCTCTGCGGTGTTCTACGCCATCATTACGATGATCTCAAAATTAGCACAACTCTGTTGTTTGCTAACAATCTTTGAAACACGTTTTTTCGGGCAGCTGGGCATCTGTTTGGTTGCATGTTTCCAGGTCAGTGGTGACAGGAAAATAAGCTCTGACTCACTTGGGGAGAAATTGTTTGGTTTGCATGTATAGATTTCTTGAGACCCCTAATATAAGATGACCTGACTGTCTTAAAAATACTTTCTTGCAGTTTATTCAAGATGGTATAATATCAGTCGGGATGGTAGGATATTTAAGTGTTATGGACTCCACTTTCCATACCAATGTGGTTTCGAAACCAAATAATGCTGTCCATAGCTCAAGTTTCCATACCTGACTTTGTTCTTCTGTATACAGCAAACTGATTAGATTAGATAGTACTTTATTTATTCCGTCAGGAGAGTTCCTTCAGGAAAATTACAATTTTCAGCACAATCCCATTCAAGATCAGACAAACATTACAGGGAGACAGAACAGGATCGCAGACGGGTCTGCCGGCTTCCAGCGCCCCTTACAAAAAAGATGACATACAGGTAAACAGGGGGGGGATGGGAGAAAAGAATAGAAGATTAAAATAAAATAAAAAAAAAATAAAAATCGGTCTTAGCCTGGGCCCTGGAGTGGGGGTGCAGACTGAGGCCAAGGGAAAAAAAACAAAAACAAAACAAAAAAACAACAACTCATAGCCATAGTACACATCCCTCTTACATGTGTGTAAGAGGGATGAATCTGAATCAATCAACTGAATCAATCTACAATGATTGTTGATTCAATTTGGTGTTTACAGAAGAAAAAAAGTATTCAATTCAATTGAAACAACGGTGGGGCCGTGTATCTCAGTTGGTAGAGAGATCGTGCCAGCAACTTGAGGGTTTCGGGTTCGATCCCCGCTCCCGCCATCCTAGTCACTGCCGTTGTGTCCTTGGGCAAGCCACTTTACCCACCTGCTCCCAGTGCCACCCACACTGGTTTAAATGTAGCTTAGATATTGGGTTTCACTATGTAAAGTGCTTTGAGTCACTAGTGAAAAGTGCTATATAAATATAATTCACCTCTCAACATTATTAATCCCTCAAGGGGCAATTCATTTTGAGCAGCAGGTTGTCATGGTTCATAAAGTTTGTACTTGGCCCACAATACAAAAATAGTCAAATACATAAACAGTACAACAATACAACTCTCTGAAGATTTTTAAAGTTTAAAGTCTGAGTGCAGAGGGTACAAATTATTTGGAAAAGAGATTTGTTGTGTACACATAAGAATGGCATAACGTGGCCCTGAACGTAACAAAGAGAATTCACCCGTAAAGACATTCCTCGAGGGGGCTAAAATCTTCTTGTCTTTTCAGAGATTTTGCTGGTTGCAGAAGAAGTTTAAGTCTCATCTAATCAGCTAATGTTAGAGCCAGACTTAACAATACTAGTCAGGCTGTTTCGGTCTTTGACTGAAAAACAGTGAAACCAACAAATAGTTGCGCCTCTAATGTGTTACAGCCTTGCATCATCTTGTCTCAATTGCATCAAGCTATCCATCCATACATAAACTAAAATCATCCTCCGGACATATATATATATATATATATATATATATATATATATATATATATATATATATATATATATATATATATATATATATATATATATATATATATATATATATCTATCTTAATTAGATTATCAAGAGAATAGTGCTCGATGCCGTGGTAGAGCGCAATATATGTGTGTTTTGGAAAAATCACAAGACTACTTCATCTCTACAGAACTGTTTCATGAGGAGTTCTCTCAATCGTCAGGAGATTCTCCTGACGATTGAGGAATGAGAATCAGTACCTCCAAGTCCGAGTCCATGGTTCTCGCCCGGAAAAGGGTGGAGTGCCATCTCCGGGTTGGGGAGGAGACCCTGCCTCAAGTAGAGGAGTTCAAGTACCTAGGAGTCTTGTTCACGAGTGGGGGAACAGTGGATCGTGAGTAATGGGTCTTCAGTAATGCGGACGTTGTACCGATCCGTTGTGGTGAAGAAGGAGCTGAGCCGCAAGGCAAAGCTCTCAATTTACCGGTCAATATACGTTCCCATCCTCACCTATGGTCATGAGCTTTGGGTCATGACCGAAAGGATAAGATCACGGGTACAAGCGGCCGAAATGAGTTTCCTCCGTCGGGTGGCGAGGCTCTTCTTTAGAGATAGGGTGAGAAGCTCTGCCATCCGGGAGGAACTCAAAGTAAAGCCGCTGCTCCTCCACATCGAGAGGAGCAGGATGAGGTCAGGATGCCACTCGAACGCCTCCCTAGGGAGGTGTTTAGGGCACGTCCAACCGGTAGGAGGCCACGGGGAAGACCCAGGACACGTTGGGAAGACTATGTCTCCCGGCTGGCCTGGGAATGCCTCGAGATCCCCCGGGAAGAGCTAGACAAAGTGGCTGGGGAGATGGAAATCTGGGCTTCCCTGCTTAGGCTGCTGCCCCTGCGAGCCGACCTCGGATAAGTGGAAGATGATGGATGGATGGATGGATGGGTTTTAATCGCTTTGAGATTGGAATTTTTGAGTCTTGAACATAGGATAAAAGCACAACTTTTACCTGAGTAGACACACTGTTCGGTTTAAAGATTACAGCCAACAGAGCGGTAACCAAAAAAAAAGGAAACTTCCTTTGACCAAAGCAACCTCACGTATTACTTCTTCGCATGAATGCAGGTAGAGGACCATGAATTGATTAACGTGGACCCCGACTTAAACAAATTGAAAAACTTATTCGGGTGTTACCATTTAGTGATCAATTGTACGGAATATGTACTCAACTGTGCAATTTACTAATAAAAGTATCAATCAATCAATCAAAGGACAATGTGGACTGATCAAAGGTGTCAAGGTTTCATGGGGAAAAAGAGAATATATGCAACGCCTTTTGTCAACCTGCAAAAAATCTGCTATCCATGTTCCTCACTTAAACCATGCTAGGGCCCCAATCAGTCGACTGCTTCAGCTCCTGATTTATGCTGTGTTCTGTGCTACGAGGTTCACAAGTGAAATAAATGGTTATTGTCTTTCTGCC
Source organism: Nerophis ophidion (assembly GCF_033978795.1). Classification (NCBI taxonomy): domain Eukaryota; kingdom Metazoa; phylum Chordata; class Actinopteri; order Syngnathiformes; family Syngnathidae; genus Nerophis; species Nerophis ophidion. The sequence goes on along the minus strand of NC_084624.1, from coordinate 36,082,200 downwards.
TGCAGCTTCCTACAAAAAAATCCTAATACAGGAAATACATTTGCTGAAAAAAGTCCATTATTTCAGGTTAGGGTTTGCAGGGTATTTATCTTAATGGATAGTTTTCTGTCTAAGTAGGCTGCCAGTTTTGTGCATGAACCAATTGACCTTTTGAAAAAACATTTTTGGGCAATATTGTTATTTAATTGTTGGACAAGTAAATGGAGTGAAGTTCTCTGTAATGATGAAATTGTTTCATTTAGACTTGAGACTTACATTTATTGTCATTTAAATTAAAACCTAACAGTACAGATAAGAACGAAATTTAGTTGCATTAGCTCATTGTAGTGCAGGATGAAAGAGCAAAAAGGTGCAGATATAAATAAATAGATTACTGTACAGATAAATATATTGCACTTTTGCATATGCATCCACATGTATGGATGTATGTTATATTGTCTTTATATTCCTGTGAGTTAATCCGTTTTTGGGGGGTAATTGAGGGGATTATTATGATGTGTTCAAGAGTTTTAGGGCTGTCAAAATTAAATTAATCCATCGTCATTAATAATATAACTAAACATTTTAACTCAGTTAACCCATCTGCAGCTCAGAATGACTCAAAATTCCAGAAACGTCTCTATAGCAACAGATTTCGGACAGTTTGTCCAAGTAGTATCTCAGTCACGGATGCGCAAATGGGCAGTTTGTGCAGTAAAGACAGGCTGCTGAAGAGAACAAGTCAATATGGAAAACAGCACGCTGGTTCTTATAATGGCAAATTTGAGTCCATAAAAACCCACAATTACTGATCAGTCGATGCATTCCGTAGGAAGAAGTGTTCTTTACATATTTTCATCTTAAACAGAAATGTTTGGTTAGAAAAACCGACATGAACATGTGTTTAATAAACATGTAGATGTATTCCCTTCTTTCTGGTGTCTCTGCGGTCCCTTCCAAGGTTTCTCATTGTATCCCATTGGGTTGAGTTTTTTGAGCTGAGGATGTTGTTGTGGCTTGTGCAGCCCTTTGAGACACTTGTGATTAAGGGCTATATAAATAAACTTTGATTGATTAATAGATTGATTTGCTCATACAAAATGTAGCACAAGTGATAAAGATAATGAATTAATATTATCCAATAGGTATGAATCAAATTTAATCCAAAAGCAATCCAGTGATCTGATTAAAATTGTTAATTACAATCCCCGTTTCCATATGAGTTGGGAAATTGTGTTAGATGTAAATATAAACAAACTACAATGCTTTGCAAATTATTTTCAACACATATTCAGTTGAATATGCTACAAAGACAACATATTTGATGTTCAAACTGATAAACATTTTTTTTTTCAAATAATCAATAACTTTAGAATTTGATGCCAGCCACACGTGACAAAGAAGTTGGGAAAAGTGGCAATAAATCCTGATAAAGTTGAGGAATGCTCATCAAACACTTATTTGGAACATCCCACAGGTGTGCAGGCTAATTGATAACAGTTAGGTGCGATGATTGGGTATAAAAGCAGCTTCCATGAAATGCTAAGTAATTCACAAACAAGGATGGGGCGAGGGTCACCACTTTGTAAGCAAATCGTCAAAAAGTTTTAGAACAACATTTCTCAACGAGCTATTGCAAGGAATTTAGGGATTTTACAATATACAATATAAAATCATCAAAAGGTTCAGAGAATCTGGAGAAATCACTGCACATAAGCAATGATATTACGGACCTTTGACCCCTCAGGCGGTACTGCATCAAAAACCGACATCAGTGTGTAAAGGGCATCACCACATGAGCCTAGAAACATTTCATAAAACCACTGTCAGTAACTACAGTTGGTCGCTACATCTGTAAGTGCAAGTTAAAACTCTACTATGCAAAGCCAAACCCATTTACCAACAACATCCTGAAACGCCGCAGGCTTCGCTGGGCCCAAACTCATCTAAAATGGACTGATGCAAAGTGGAAAAAAGTTCTGTGGTCAGACGAGTCCACATTTCAAATTATATTTGGAAACAGAGGACATGGTGTCTTCCAGAACAAAGAGGAAAATAACCATTCGGATTGTTATGGTTGCAAAGTTCGAAAGCCAGCATCTGTGATGGTATGGGGGTGCATTAGTGCCCAAGGCATGGGTAACTTACACATCTGTGAAGGCACCATTATGTTGAAAGGTACATACAGGTTTTGGAGCAACATATGTTGTCATCCAAGCAACGTTATCATGGACACCTCTGCTTATTCCAACAAGACAATGCCAAGCCACGTGTTATGTCAGCGTGGCTTTGTAGTAAAAGAGTGCGGGTACTTTCCTGGCCCGCCTGCAGTCTAGACCTGCCTCCCATCAAAAATGTGTGGAGCATTATGAAGCGTAAAATACGACCGCGGAGACCCCGGACTGTTGAACGACTAAAGCTCTACATAAAACAAGAATGGGAAAGAATTCCACTTTCAAAGCTTCAACAATTAATTTCCTCAGTTCCAAAACATTTACTGAGTGTTGTTAAAAAAGAAGTTGATGTAACACAGTGGTGAACATGCCCTTTACCAACTACTTTGGCACGTGTTGCAGCCATGAAATTCTAAGTGTATTATTTGCAAAAAAAAAATAAAGTTTATGAGTTTAAACATCAAATATCTTGTCTTTGTAGTGCATTTAACTGAATATGGGATGAAAAGGATTTGCAAATCATTGTATTCTGTTTATATTTACATCCAACACAATTTCCCAACTCATATGGAAACGGGGTTTGTATTTGGCTGTACTTGTTTAAATAAGAGCACCGTATTTTTCGGAGTATAAGTCGCTCTGGAGTATAAATCGCACCGGCCGAAAATGCATAATAAAGAAGGAAAAAAATATATATAAGTCGCACTGGAGTATAAGTTGCATTTTTTGGGGAAATGTATTTGATAAAACCCAACACCAAGAATAGACATTTGAAAGGCAATTTAAAATAAATAAAGAATAGTGAACAACAGGCTGAATAAGTGTACATTATATGAGGCATAAATAACCAACTGAGAAGGTGCCTGGTATGTTAACGTAACATATTATGGTAAGAGTCATTCAAATAACTATAACATATAGAACATGCTATACGTTTACCAAACAATCTGTCACTCCTAATCGCTAAATCCGATGAAATCTTATACGTCTAGTCTCTTACGTGAATGAGCTAAATAATATTATTTGATATTGGTGTGTTAATAATTTCACACATAAGTCGCTCCTGAGTATAAGTCTCACCCCCGGCAAAACCATGAAAAAAACTGCGACTTATAGTCCGAAAAATACGGTATATCTTGCCAGTGTTACTACAAAAATGTAATTTCTTTCAATGGCCATCTTTAAAAAAAAAGTAACAGTTTTTTAAAATTTGTCAGAAGGGCCAAACAGTTCTGTATAACAATTAGTTAATGATGTATTTTAAATTCTATTTAGAAGATCAAATCTGTACAATATATTTCCCAATTATTTTAAGTACTTTTGATAGCAACCGAATGATAATTAGTGGAGTGGGCATAGAGAAAACCAATTAAATGACGAGTATCTGAGCAGAGCATTGTAGTAAAATTAATTAAAAGATCAGGTTAGAAGTAAAAGTACCCTGGTCTTTTTCCTCACCTCGATATATTCTGTAGCTTTAAAGAGATAACCAGCCAGGCTGTGAGAAACTGCCAAGAGGAAACCCTTCAGCAGTGAATTGTATTATTGAAGACACCTCTTTAAAAAAAGGTGCACAGGTGGAGGATTTTCATGACTTACTCCCACTGGTGTCATTGCATTGCTATTCTGCATTGCTGTTGTCGTGCTAAACTTTGAACCGCGCGCTCAGCTTTCCTGCAACCTTCTTGTCTGAATGCCCGTCACCTTGTCGCAACTGATGAGTCACTTGCAAGCCGTGCCAGCTAAATGCAAATCAGAGGCGATTATACGCACATCTTTCAGTATTCTGTGTTTGTACTTATTCCCGTTTCCTGTCTTTTCAGGGAGTGCTTACAGAGAATGTATGGAAAATGGAACATGGGCCCTAAAGAGCAATTATTCAAACTGCGAGCCCATTTTGGAGGAGAAGGTAAGTGTTTTAGTGATGCATTGCTTCGTGTGCCTAGTTTCATTACATACCACCCACAAGAACTGCATTTCCTCACAATTAAACACATTTAGACTTATTTTTACGGAAGACTGAACTAATCTTTAAGTACAGTATATTTATGTTTCTATGAGCCCAGAGCCCTCAGGGAAAATATTGTCAAGCCGGCTGTAAGACAAGCGGCCCTATTGCCTCCTCCCTTCACGTCTCCCGATTCAAAGTGTATTTCTGGCTCTTGCTCCATTTTCCCAGATAAATTTAGACATCTTAGGACATTTGAAGTGTGTCAATGACATTTGTTTTCACCAAGCTTGGATGAAGATTTTAGGAAGGGCATGACAGAATAGCATCCTCAGAACTAACAGCACAATTACAAACTAAACACATCCCAGTAACACTCATTTTCTTTCAGTCCTGCAAAGATATATGAATATACTTTTTTGAGTAGTGACAACAAAATTAGGCATGATAATGTATACCGTATTTCCTTGAATTGCCGCCGGGGCGCTAATTAATTTAAAACCTCTTTTCACTCCTCGATTACCAAAGGCATGCGGTAAAAGTAAACATGCGCTAATTATTTTAAAACTTCTTCTCACTCCGGCCCTTACCAAAGGCATGCAGTAAAAATTTGAGTGTGATTTAAGCTTGGACTTTCAATCCTACTGAATAGCTCTTAATCTTCTTCCCTTAATGCGATTTAAAATTACCGGTATTGAAATCAGCCTCCTCCATTTTGAAAATGATGACAGGGGAAGTGTCACTCGTGATGTCACCGGTTTGACCAGGCGGTAATACTAAGTATGCCCTAATTATTTTGCGAAGCGAGTTTGACCCGGCAGTAATTCAAGGCAGGCGCATACTATATGCTCTGCGGCAATTCAAGGAAATACGGTATATCGGTATCGGTTGATATCGGAATCGGAATTAAGAGTTGGACAATATCGGAAAGTCGGATATCGGCAAATAAGTCATTATCGGACATCTCTAATCTCAATATTATTAATTTATTAAAGTGGACATTTTTAGAATAACAATCAATTTTGTCAATCAATCAATCAATGTTTATTTATATAGCCCCAAATCACAAATGTCTCAAAGGACTGCACAAATCATTACGACTACAACATCCTCGGAAGAACCCACAAAAGGGCAAGGAAAACTCACACCCAGTGGGCAGGGAGAATTCACATTCAGTGGGACGCCAGTGACAATGCTGACTATGAGAAACCTTGGAGAGGACCTCAGATGTGGGCAACCCCCCCCCCTCTAGGGGACCGAAAGCAATGGATGTCGAGCGGGTCTAACATGATACTGTGAAAGTTCAATCCATAGTGGCTCCAAGACAGCAGTGAGAGTCCCGTCCACAGGAAACCATCTCAAGCGGATCAGCAGCGTAGAGATGTCCCCAACCGATACAGGCGAGCGGTCCATCCTGGGTCCCGACGAGCGGTCCATCCTGGGTCTCGACTCTGGACAGTCAGTACTTCATCCATGGTCATCGGACCGGACCCCCTCCACAAGGGAGGGGGGGACATAGGAGAAAGAAAAGAAAAGAAGCGGCAGATCAACTGGTCTAAAAAGGAGGTCTATTTAAAGGCTAGAGTATACAGATGAGTTTTAAGGTGAGACTTAAATGCTTCTACTGAGGTAGCATCTCGAACTGTTACCGGGAGGGCATTCCAGAGTACTGGAGCCCGAATGGAAAACGCTCTATAGCCCGCAGACTTTTTTTGAGCTCTAGGAATCACTAATAAGCCGGAGTCTTTTGAACGCAGATTTCTTGCCGGGACATACGGTACAATACAATCGGCAAGATAGGCTGGAGCTAGACCGTGTAGTATTTTATACGTAAGTAGTAAAACCTTAAAGTCACATCTTAAGTGCACAGGAAGCCAGTGCAGGTGAGCCAGTACAGGCGTAATGTGATCAAACTTTCTTGTTCTTGTCAAAAGTCTAGCAGCCGCATTTTGTACCAACTGTAATCTTAATACAACAAACAAATTTTGTTTGTTGTATTACATTTTTTTGTATAGTATATGTACATCTGCATTATTGTATTTTGCAATAAGATTAGGATGACAATAAGTCCACTCATGCGCCTGATGCATGAGCGGATTTAGGAAGTTAAGCGCGTGTGTGTGTGTGTGTGTGTTTTCTTTTCAGAGAAAGTATCCCGTGCATTACAAGATAGCGCTGATCATCAACTACCTGGGCCATTGCATCTCTGTGGGAGCGCTATTAGTGGCCTTCATCCTCTTCCTCTGCTTAAGGCGAGTACATAAATAGTGCACAAACATCGCGACCTCTGAGCAAACAGTCGGGAACATTTGCCTGAAACTCTAAGGCCACCTCTTTCTTTGTCATTAAGTCGCTTATGTCCAATGAGTAGATTGGTGCAGATCCGCCCTGCATGCATATGTTCATTTTATAATCATTGCTTTCTCCTCCGAGCTATTTTCATTCTTTTCATGCCCTGCTTCAAACACATACACCTACACCTTCATGGACGGAGCTGTGCTGTTAAATCGATGCCAACCGCTGCCTGGGATTAGAGGCTCAAGTGGTCAATAGTTTGTTGGCGTTTCAAAAGATGGCCAATGCCCGTGCATGTGTACAACACGCTTGGATGTGGCCCGCTGTTCTACATGATGGGACATGCTCTGGAACAGCTTGGAAGCTTAAAAAACACTGCCTTGATTTTTTATTTTTTTTCGGCCCCAAACTATGTAATAAATGTCAAAAGATTGTTTCATTTGCGCTGTTATGTGATAGTACAATATAACAGCCGGTGATGTTTTTGTCAGCAATCATAACCTAGATCCATAAAAAAAACAAAATGGCCATTACACAGATAATTAACAAACTGACAATGTTAAAAAAGTATAGCCGGGGGGTCCAAACTTTTTTAAAGCCACAAACAGAAAAATACCTACGCGTGGTGACGTTAGCTGTGATGCTAACGGTACGGTGCGAGTGGTAATACGAGAGAGAGAAGGTGCGAATCTGGTAACAAATGAAGGAAGAATTAATTCCCAAGAAAAACAGCATCGTCCATCGTCTGGCGGTTGTTCGGCTTCAAGCGGGACGATGTTGAACAGACAAAAAGTAGCAGCACTGCTAATGTAGCCACATTTGAAAAGTCACTCGCTAGAGAATGAAGAGTGCTTGAAACTCTGCATGTCAAGATCTCTGTTCGGTGCCACATCAACAAAATGCCGAAGCAACCATTTCCACATCAACACCGTATGAAAAAAACAGTCAACAACAAAAGGAGATAACATCCGCAGGAACCTACCACATAGCGAAACACATACACTATTTGATTTCCTATTATGCAGCTCATTTTTATTTGACAATTATTAAAATATCTTCTGTGACATCATGCACATGTGCACTTTATCTGTTTTAAACAAATGTAGTGGTGTTCTGTACAAAAAGTGCACTTTAATTTGGTGTTGTTTTGATATGTCATCTTAGTGACATCATTCACAAAAGTGCAAGATTGCCAGAGACATTTTAAAATGTCTCTGACAATCTTGCACTTTCTGTTTTGGAAATGACATAATAACTGTTTAATAAATACAGTTTTGTTCAATTGACTTAGTTGTGATATCCCTCTCTGCATGGAAGTTTAAAATGTGCATATATTGTTAATGCAGTATGAACAAGAAGGTTTTATTGTAGACTCATAGAATCCTCATACTGCTGTGATTATATGCATCAAGTGTTCATTCAAGGCTAAGGCAAAATATTGAGATATATATCGTGTATGGTGACATGGCCTAAAAATATCGAGATATTAATAAAAGGCCATATTGCCCAGCCCTACCCCAGACCCACCCTTTGGACTCTTAATGCCATGATTTTAATAGTCCGGCCCGCGTGTGCACAGATTTTCCTCCATGGGGCCCCCAGAGCTAAAATTAGTTTGAAACCCCCATTCTATACACACAATAAATGGGGAAACTCATTTTAGATCGAGGGCCACATGGAGAAAATCTACTCCCAAGTGGTAAAATCACGACACGATAATTAGAAAATAAAGACAACTTCAGATTGTTTTCTTTGTTTAGAAAAACAACAAGCACATTCTGAAAATGTACAAATCATAATGTTGTTGTTGGTTGGTTTTTTTACACTTACATATTGCGGTTAATAGTATTCCATCTTTGTTTGTCATTATTTATACTAAATCATGTGATAATGCAAAGTCAACTCTTTGGTGTTAATTTTCAATCTATCAAGATAAAAAAAATAATATAAAAATTGCAGGATTTAATTAATGTAGTTTGCTCATTTTCCTTGACTGGTACACTAACATTTGTTTTTTTTTGTTGTTGTTGTTTTTTTTACATATGTAGCGTAGGTCGTGAGTTCATACCAAAGACTATAAAAATGGGACCTATTACCTCCCTGCTTGGCACTCAGCATCAAGGGTTGGAATTGGGGGTTAAATCACCAAAAATTATTCCCGAGCGTGGCCACTGCTGGTGCTCACTGCTCCCTTCACCTCCCAGGGGGTGAGGGTGAAGGGTCAAAGGCAGAAAATAATGATTGGTAAGAAAAAAAAAATCTACAAAGATCATACTTTCCAAATTTGAGACCTTCGATTTCGGGAGGTGGGGTTGGGGGTGAGAGCGTGGTTGGGGGTGTGGCTAAGAGGGGAGGAGTATATTTACAGCTAGAAAAGTGCAGATTGGATTTTAACCTACTTAAAACATGATATGAAAAATATATATTTATTGTGAGAAATCATTAGGATGATCGGTGTTTCCACAAAGATAAATATCATTAATTATTAATAATAGCATAGAGTTAAAGGTAAATTGAGCAAATTGGCTATTTCTGGCAATTTATTTAAGTGTGTATCAAACTGGTAGCCCTTAGAAGTAGCTTTTGGTTTCAAAAAGTTTGGTGACCCCTGCCGTAGATGTTACTGTCACATATATGCATGTACAGTAGATGGCAGTATTGTCCTGTTTACGAGTGTCACAACATTGCTGTTTACGGCAGACGCACTGCTTTACGGTAGACAAAAACGTGACTGCTGTTGTTGTGTGCTGTTACTGCGCTGGGAGGTCGTTCATGAAACTGCCTAACAATAAACCCACATAAGAAACCAAGAACTTGCCCTCGTTCATTCTACAGTTACGACGTCATTGGGCAGGCTCGCTGTTTATATCGCGGGAAAGCGGACGTGAAAACAGGCTGTCGACACGTCACTCAGGTCCGCTAGGAGCTGCAGGGGGCGTGGCCTCCAGCTCCGCCTGAATTTCGGGAGATTTTCGGGAGAAAATTTGTCCCGGGAGGTTTTCGGGAGAGGCGCTGAATTACGTGAGGCTCCCGGAAAATCCGTGAGGGTTGGCAAGTATGACAAAGATACACTAAATTGCAATTGCGACATCCAGTGGACACATTTAGAACAGCAGTTTCTTTCATTCAAAAATGTTGGCTCATTTTTATACTTAAAAAACTCAGCCCTGATGTAAACAAATAATATGCATTCGTTGGGTAACTGATCCTGGACTAGAAATGTAGATCAAGAGGGGAAAAAAAGGTAGATATTTGGATCAGGTGGTGCGTTTTGAAAGATAGCGAGCGCTGACTTCATCAGTGCAAAGGCTAGGTGTCCCAATAATTATGCCCCATCCGTCTTCTTAGGAGCATCCGATGTCTCCGCAACATCATCCACTGGAACCTGATCACCACATTCATCCTGAGGAACGTCATGTGGTTCCTGCTGCAGCTCATAGACCACAACATCCACGAGAGCAACGAGGTGAGCACGATGTTCAGTTTTTTTCCCCCCATGTCAGCACACGTTTCATCTACGACGTAATTTTATTTAATTTTTTTCCTTCCTAGCCATGGTGCCGCATAATCACGACCATATACAACTACTTTGTGGTCACCAACTTCTTCTGGATGTTCGTGGAGGGCTGTTACCTCCACACTGCCATTGTGATGACCTACTCCACGGACAAGCTGCGAAAGTGGGTCTTCCTCTTCATCGGCTGGTGTAAGTGGACACAGACACAGAAACAGACACGCCCCCTGTAAGGTTAGGCGCAGGTTAAATTAGGGTAAACACCATCTTTTAAACATGCGGGCATGTGGCCGAAAATTATTCCGTCGCGTCACGTTCCCCGAATCACGAAAGCACCCGTGACCTTTTTGCTGGCCCTCTCCAAGGAGCTTTTTTTTGTTAGCAGATGGTGTTTACTCTGTTGCCATGGTAATGGGAACATTTAACGTTTCCTTTTCATAGGCATGCTAGCGTCTTCAGCAGCCTGTAATCTCATATTTCACACATCAGCTAACAAGTACATTACAGGAGATGATGATGTAAGTGTTGCATGGTACTGTACTTACTGTATGCTGTGTAGTTTTCTTTTATAAATTACATTTAAGACATGCCCTAAAGTTTGTGGTGACAATGCTTTGAAAGGCATAACTCAACTTTTGGGTTAAATAATTCAACCCAATCTGCGATGAGCTGGCGACTTGTCCAGGGTGTACGCCGCCTTCCGCCCGATTGTAGCTGAGATAGGCACCAGCGCCCCCCGCGACTCCAAAGGGAATAAGCGGTAGAAAAATGGATGGATGTATGGAATTCAACCCAACAGTTTGGTTGGGAATAACCCAACATTAAGTTATTATATAACTCAACTTTTTGGTCAAGTAATTCAACACAAAAGTCTGGTTGCATACCAGATGTCCACAACATTTTAGAATTATTAGACAAATTGTCAATGACTACACACTAAAAAATGCTGGGTTATTTTGATAACCCAATTTAAGAGTTGCGAGTGTTTGGTCAAATTTTGGGGTTATATTTCTGAAGAGAAATCCATTTTTTGGTTATAAGGGTATTGTTTTAACTCAATGTCTGGGTTTCCAAAACTATGAACCATTTTTGGTTTGTTTTTCAATGAGTAACGCATTTTCGTTAAAAGGCTTGTTTTATTAAAAAGGTACTTTTTTCTTGAAGGGATCTTTATTAAGGACTAATATCATTAACATTATTTACAATCACACATCTTATGTACATGGAAATATTTTACCATGAACTACTATGACCATATAAGGCAATTCTTGTATATATTTTGCTTTAGAGTATATCTTAATGGAATAAAAAGTATTTTGATTAGTAGTTGGGAAGGAGTAAGACAAACCAGCAGTACAATTTATAATTTTTAACCAAATATAAACCTGGCGTTTTTCCTTCTCTGTACATCGGTCCATGTATGGTTCTTACAAGAACCTTCTGCACTGTAGTGTTATGGTTGGCAGGAGGGAGTTGACGGCACAGATGCAAGGGGGCAGTATAGCTCTATGATTTATTATATATATATATATATATATATATATATATATATATATATATATATAAACAATATATATCGAAGGTCCTGAGGGATCTTCCTGTGTGGAGTTTGCATGTTCTCCTCGTGACTGCGTGGGTTCCCCCCGAGTACTCCCGCTTCCTACCACCTCCAAAGACATACCCCCGGGGGTAGGTTGATTGGCAACACTAAAATAGCCCTAATGTGTGAATGTGAGTGTGAATGTTGTCTGTCTATCTGTGTTAGCCCTGTGAAGAGGTGGCGACTTGTCCAGGGTGTACCCCGCCTTCCGCCCGATTGCCTCCAGCGGCCCCCGCGACCCTAAAAGGGATAAGCGGTAGGAAATAGATGGATGGATATTGGGTCAAGGAGCGCGAAATTGCACGATCCAATAGTTGGGATTGGAATAACCCAAAACTGTAGTGAGCATAACTCAGCTTTTGTGTTAAATACTTTCGACCCAGGAGTTGGGTTGTGAAACACCAAACATAGAGTTAGCATAACTCAACTTTTGGGTTCAATAATTAAATGCAAAAGTTGGATGGAAAAATTTCACCCAAAATGTTGAGTTAAAATAACTCAAATAAGGGGTTTGTCCTTTTCTGAACCAGCAGTTAGGTTATATTTGGGTTATTTTGATGACCCGATTTATGAGTTGCAAGTGTTGGGTCAAATTATAGAGTTATTTTTATGAGGAGCAATCCATTTTTTGGTTATAGGGGTATTATTTTAACTCAATGTCTGGGTTTTCAAAACTATGAACCATTTTTAGGTTGTTTTTCGGTAAAAGGCTTGTTTTATTTAAAAAGTACTTTATTAAGGACTAATCTCATTAACATTATTTACAATCACACATCTTATGTACATGGAAATATTTGAGCATGAACTACTATGACCGTACACTGCAATTCTTGTAAGAAATGTCATTCATATTTTGCTTTAGAGTATATATCAATTGAATAAAAAAAAATGTGATCAGTATTTGTAGCTGAGATAGGCGCAAATAAATGTGTGAGGACTTGATGAGTTAAACCAGCAGTACGATTTATAATTTTTAAACAACTATTGGGTCAAGGAGCGCTACATTACACAACCCAATAGTTGGGTCTGGAATAACCCAACATTATAGTGAGCATAACTCAGCTTTTGTGTTAAATACATTCAACCCAATAGTTGGGTTAAGAATCAAACAACATTGAGTTAGAATAACTCAACTTTTGGGTTAAATAATTCAATGCAAAAGTTGGATGGAAAAAATTAATCCAAAATGTTGAGTTAAAATTACTCAAATAAGGTGTTTGTCCTTTTCTGAACCAGCAGTTGGGCTAAATTTGGGTTATTTTGATAACCAAATTTATGAGTTAATTTTATGAAGAAAAATAATTTTTTTGGCTTATAAAGGTTATGATTGTACTAAATTTCTGGGTTTTTAAAACTCTGAACCATTTTTGGGTTGTTTTTCAATGAATAACGCATTTTTGGGTAAAAGGCTTTTTAAATTAAAAAAGGTACTTTTTTCTTGAAGGGAATTTTATTAAGGATTTATTTCATTAACATTATTAGAATCATGCATCTTATGTACATGAAAATATTTGAGCATGAACTACTACAACCATATTCAGCAATTATTGTAAAAAAATTTCACTCGTATTTTGCTTTTGAGTATTTTTAAATGGAATAAAAATAATTCTGATCAGTAGTGGGGAAGGAATAGGACAAACCAGCAGTAAAATTTATCATTTTTAGCCAACTATTGGGTCTATTGAGCTACCCAATAGTTGGGTGTGAAATAACCCAACATTGTAGTGAGCATAACTCAGCTTTTGTGTTGAATAAATGCAACTCAATAGTTGGGTTATGAATCAACCAACATTGAGTTAGCATAACTCAACTTTTCGGTTAAATAATTCAATCCAATAGTTTGGTTGGGAATAACCCAACATTAAGTTATCAAAACTCATATTTTGGGTTGAATAATTTAA